>NC_065419.1:14500791-14827155 GCF_024362695.1 Pectinophora gossypiella
CAAAATATGACACTTTTTATTAAATTTTTCTTTATAAGTAGGTTAAATAGAAAAAAGAAAACGTATTTTGTCACCTTTAGATTTGTCTTCATTTTGCAATCTGAATTTCATAATTTATCTTTGACTTGGCAAACTACTCAATTATCACAGGGTAGGCACTCCATACACTGGACTCGAGTTAGGCTTTTACATGTTTTTTCTTCAAGCCTAATCATGTAATTAAAGTATAATAATGGCTGTAATATTGTAAGTAGACCATTAAGGAGCTTAAAAACAGAAGCTTAAGGATAAATGTTGGTAATAAAATAGATTGTTTAGATACGCCTAGACTTTGTAAAGTGTGTCTAGTACTTAATTAGTAAGATTAATTATCTTTGTTATATTATGTATTAGATTTGTATAAGAGACCCTTACAAATAAGAGACGCTAGCGTCATTCGAGGGTCGTCGTCTTGTAAGCGTCTGCGCGACGTCTACGCGACGTCTTTTAGAGTTAATAAATTGATTGATCAATAGTCCAAATATCCAACTCTTTATCTCTAATCGAAGGTCCAGTAAATAAAACAAGTAAATATGTCTGAACTGTATTTCAGTATAGCACGAACTAACTATTACATACATTTTATTAGGACATATAATTATCGCTATATAGGTGATGGGCTATTGCAAGCGCGGTTACATCACCGCATGCATTTGCTGTATACATACACATGTGTACCTACAGTCTTCGTCTACGCGATGTCTACGCGACTTCTACGCGACGTCTACGCAACGTCTATAGATGCGACGTCTACTCGATGTCTACGCGACTTCTACGCGACGTCTTCGCTTCGTCTACGCAACGTCTATGCGACGTCTACTCGATGTCTACGCGACTTCTACGCGAAGTCTACGCGACGTCTACGCGACGTCTACGCGACGTCTACGCGACGTCTACGCGACGTCTACGCGACGTCTACGCGACGTCTTCGCTTCGTCTACGCAACGTCTATGCGACGTCTACTCGATGTCTACGCGACGTCTACGCGACGTCTACGCGACGTCTTCGCTTCGTCTACGCAACGTCTATGCGACGTCTACTCGATGTCTACGCGACTTCTACGCGAAGTCTACGCGACGTCTACGCGACGTCTTCGCTTCGTCTACGCAACGTCTATGCGACGTCTACTCGATGTCTATGCGACGTCTACGCGACGTCTACGCGACGTCTACGCGACGTCTTCGCTTCGTCTACGCAACGTCTATGCGACGTCTACTCGATGTCTACGCGACTTCTGCGCGACGTCTACGCGACTTCTACGCGACGCGGCGTCTAGGCGACTTCTACGCGACGTCTACGCGACGTGGCACGACGACAACGCTCGAAAGCCGCTAGTGTCCCCACACTCTTCTGTCTCTTAGTCTTAAAAACTATGTATACACTCTCTCCTCGCTAGCATAGGCTTGCGCCCATTGTCATTAACCGGGCACAGATCCTGGAAAACACGTGATATAAATCATCTATGATCCAAACATGGATTAGAGCCCGAGCCGAGATTCGAACCTGTGACTCTACGTTGTAAGTGAAACAGGGCCGCCGTATCGCTGATTCCTAAAGAATTTTAAGCAATAAAAGCATTCTAGGAGGTGTTACTTTTATTATTATTAGTAGGTACAAAAAGAAACGGTAATATCATTTAACAGAACAATAAAAGTAAGACTGTAGAATACGCTAATAAAATCATAAACGAAGCGTAATCAACCACTGACCGTTTCCCCGTACGCATCCTTATTCTGAACAAAATTCAACGTACATACATACATAAACTTATGCCTATTCCCCACCGGGCTAAGCAGTGTCTATGGAATTCCATTCGCTACGATCTCTATCGTGTGGGTTATGAGGTGGAATACCAACCTCATCAACTCTGGTGTCAGGGTTACTATTGAGCCGCCGAACTACTTACTTACATCAGTAAGTAACAACCTAACGTGCCTTCCGAAGCACGGATCATCTTACTTTCGGACAATCAGGTGATCAGACTGTAATGTCCTAACCAAACTTGGGACCACAAATTACTTTTTGTGATATGTCCGCACTGAGAAACGAACCCAGGACCTCCGGGTCGTGAGCCCAACGCTCAACCACTGGACCACGGAGGTCGTTATCTACAACGTTAAATACAACAATCTTAAGTTGCCTAATCAATACAATCAATCAATTATTTCTATGTTGCAAGAAAGGCGTTTTAAAAGCGATAACGCGGTAATCCCGCCCGGAATATGCGCGCACGCAGCGGCGCGGGACGTTACTATTCTTTCACCTTACGTAATTGGTGCAACCGCGCGTTAACGATAGTGGCGATTGGTGGTGTGGTATAATGCATAAGCTATTGGCGGGTGAATCATCTCCCTAGCAATATCCCGTTTTTCACAGGGTCCGCTTACCTAACCTGACGATTTGACAGGTCCGGTTTGTTACAGAAGCGACTGCCTGTCTGACATTCCAACCCGCGAAGGGAAAACCAGCCCAATACAGGTTAGGGTACATACCTCCGAAAATGCATTTCTCGAGAATGTGGGTTTCCTCACGATGTTTTCCTTCACCGCAGAGTACGTGATAATTATTTATGACCCAAACATGAAATTCAAAACCAAACTAGCACATCATAATACTACAGTGACTGTATTTAAACGTCATCATCTTCCTAGCATTATCCCATTTTTTCGCAGTGTCCGCTTACCTAACCTATGTACGCCGTAATTGTCATATATATTAGTCACAATACCGTTACCTTATAAATGTAAAATGTTTTAATATATGTGATGTGGTTGTACTTTATAAATAAATAAATAAATTTGGCAAGTCCGGTTTTTTTACAGAAGCGACTGCATGTCTGACTTTCCAACCTGCGAAGGGAAAACCAGCCCTCCGAAAATGCATTTCTCGGGAATGTGGGTTTTCTCGCGATGTTTTCCTCAACCTCTGAGCACGTCATGATCATTTATGATCAAAAACAAATTTCGAAAACAAATTTGTCAATAATTGGTTTAGGTCTGTGCTGTACTATATTTAGACGTAATTAAGGTTTTTTTTATTATTATTGAGCCGTAATACCTTCTTCGAGGCAATGACGTCATAAATCGTCTGAAACAGACGTATAAGACCAAAAATGATGTGATACCTTATCACATTATCTTATCACTTAAACCAACCATCAAGTGTTCAAAGAAAGTATTTTACTCGGTCGGTGTGTCAAGCGTGCTACGCACTCTTGTTATTATTGCGTTATTGTCACTTCAATAATGGCATTTACTGTTATGTTGTTACTGCTAGAAGCTATTGTATTGTATTGTCACGCCGTCCGCCTCGCAACAAGGGCTATGACATAATCCGTCACTAATAGATTTATTGCAATATAATATTTTATTTTTATTTCAATTATATGATCACTCTAATCTTTTATTAGTTTAAAACATGGTATTTTAACATGGTAACAATTTAAATAAGTAAGTACATCATGTTTTGCTTATAAAAATAGGGATTCAATATTAGATGTGCAACGGATACTCTTAATCCGTTTTATTTTAGATTCTTAAATTTTATAGTTTTTTTTTTTCATTGAGCCATTTATACAACAGGTTGATTGAGGGGAGCCGTGGTAATCATTTTGAAGACCACTTGACTTTCACTTTAAGGTCGCAAGTTCGAATCCAACACGGGTCTAGAGCTATTTTCGAAATCGTTTTTCGAATTCATGTTTAGATCATAAATTGGTAAAGGAAATTCTTATTGAATAATCCATACCGCGGGGTTGATGGGGTTGGTAATCCACCTCACAACCCACACGTAAAGTCTTATTTGGCTTTGGTTTCATCCTTGCTTAATTTCCTCATAAGAACGAAGGGAAACCATTTTCTTTTCACCACCAATAATAAGTGATACACGTGCCTTCGCAATTTTCGGCTCGAGTTAACATCATTTTCTTATTTCTTGTGACACCTCAGTTAATCGCTTCCCAATAATTATTCGCCTCGGAGTTAGTAACTTTTCGCCTTCATATTATATTAATGATATAAAGTAATATTGCCTATTTTTTTGTCGATGTGTCACTATTATTTCTTTTTACAATTCTATATATAATAATCATTATCATCATCAATTTAAGAGCCACGCTCTTGTCGGTGCAGCATTTTTCATGCTACTTTTTTGGGGAAAAATAGGGCGGCGGTTTCCCTCTTGCCTTCCGCCCCGCAGTACTCTGTCTGACGCAAGTGGGATGGCGCCCAGAGTAGTCTATTACAAAGCCATACTAGGACTCCTGTCCTCCGCCTCTGAATAGTACTGACAGTTACTGCTGACCTCTGTCAGGTTCCAGGTTACAGTCCCTGTGACTTGCCCCTTCCGTCCTGCATTGCCGTACCGATGGCTCCCATCTTCGCCTGCAACCGTTGATCACGATGAACACGGCCAGTGTAATGGGCACCTATGAACCAGGTACGACAGGACGCGGTATATTTGACGTGCATTGTTTGTGTAATAATTTAAAATGTTTCAATTAATTGTAATTTTAATTATAAGTGCCTAATTTTAATATTGATATAGTTAATCAAAATGCAATTGGGTAGTTTCCTAGGCTAGCTAATATAAATTTAAGTATGTCTGCAGGAATAGGCACCAATACATTGTTTTAAGTTTACGCGGTTATTATCATCATTAAAACACATAATAACGGGTTCTTACCGCGTTTAAATCAGGGATATGAGACTCCCGATATTAAGAACCCGAGGTAAGAACCCGTTATTATGTGTTTTAATTATAGGCACCAATGTCTAACATAACTAGAGCTGACTCGACTATATTCCGAAATAGGCTAACCAAAGGTACATCCATCGCAAGATCAACCGAGATACAGAGAAATGAAATCCATCTACAACTACAATCAATTATAGAAACATCAAAAGGTTTCCCAAGAAATACTTACTTGTAATTTATTTCTCCAATAGTTAATTGACTCTACCACGAGGTAGTCTGTGCTAGGTTGATTATTAATTAATCAACATTATTCAAATGGCAATAATCATAATTTAATGTTCTAAATTTTGAAGGAAAGTTAAATATTTCAAACTAAATTCTAACAAGAATTCCCCACCGGGATTCGAACCCAAGTTATCGAGTTATTATTAGTTAAATATTACAAACTAAATTATTGTACAAGAATTCCTTACTTGACAAATAACTCGATAACTTGGGTTCAAATCCCGGTGGAGACATGTCATAAAAACCACCTTGAAATCCCTAGTTTTGTTAGGACATTACGAGGCTGGTGAACTGGTTGTCCGAAAGGAAGATGATCCGTGCGTCGGAACGCACGTTAAGCCGCTGGTCTCGGTTACTACTTACTGATGTAAGTATGTGGTTGTTACATGAGCCATGCCTTTGGTTATTATTATTGCGTATGGCAGACAAATATCCTGCTTGGATCAAATATCCAGCTTAAGCTCCCTTAACCAAGTCTCTGCTGCATCCGTCACACAATGCAGCTCGGCTATACCACCTGGGAACCGGTGCAGAGGGCACTCGTTCACTATGTGAGATATGGTTTGATTCGGGTGACCACATTCACAGTATGGCGACTCCTTTAAGCCCCATTTATATAGGTGATGGTTTGACTTTCCATGGTTGGTCCTACACCGGTTCAGTCGCGTCCAGATTTTTCGCTTGGAGTCAAAGCCAGGGACCCTCCGCGAGGGATCCTGAATGAGGTCCAAATTTGTGCCGTCGAACATGTTCCACTCCAGCCTCCACGTATCTTGGGGTGGGAATTGGTTAAGAACTACCTCCTCGCGGTACACCCTGGGCAACGGCTTAGCCGGCTAAACGTTCTCGACTGAAATGGCTCGCCGGACTGTTCCTTGCGAATCTCCCGGTGCTTTGTCCTGCGATTTCATCATGCCTTTGGTGGGTCAATAATAACCCTGTTTTTGAGGTTGGTAATCCACCTTAACCCACACGATAGAAGAAGAGACTGACAAATGACGATTCTGAGTGACAAAAAAGGAAAATACTAAAAAAAAGATAAGATACAACAAGAAAGAAGAAGAAAAATTTTAAAAGTAGAGGGTAGGTTAGGTGAAGCAAAAGGAAAGTTTGTTTTTTCCTGTTTGTGCAATAAAGTATTTGTTATGTTATGTTATGTTAAAGTGCAATGTGTTTCGCGAGGTCGTCAAATGTAGTTCAACCCTTAGGCTACATAAGCGCTAATTACATTTTCCAATTAATCATGCCCGATGCGTCAAGGTTGCCGACCAGGATCGTGTAGTCTAATAGCAAACTGGTGGGGCGAAACCATGGTAACCACGATCTCTAGCAAGTTGGCGGGGAGTAACCATCGACCAACTATTTCCACTCACATACAACAGAATGAATTTGAATATCGAATTTGAACACATGAATTTGAATATCGAACATAGGTTTTTTTTTTTATTTATTTATTGTTGAAAACATTTTACATAATGATACAATTGAATCGCATTGCTAAACCTTGCAGGTTTGTCTCAATGCAATATTCCGCTATTGTTACAGTTTGTACTTCAGAAGTATACCACTAATTAATTACACTATTCAACAAATAAAGTACACATGTCAAACGCCAAACGCATACATGGACTAAAGAACCGGTAGAATAGGTAATTCGCCACAAGTGAGGCGCATCATACCTACGTATGAGCGGGCGATTCCGAGAAACTGGCAAAGCAGCAAACAAATAAACAAGATAGTAAACAGGGTACTCCAAATTCACACATCAAGTCACATACTTTGTAGGTTTTCAAACATGTACCTTTTTAATATATTGTTGAGGTTTTTTGGTGTGATTTTATGCCTAATTTCAATTGGTATCTGATTTACTAAGTCAGGTACAATGTAATTAGACACTCGTTTACCGTAAAAATTGTTAAATTTGGGCTTATTTAATATATGTTACGAGTACTTATCTACTTAAACTATTTTATAAGAATAACAGCAAGATCCAAGCATTTTTTAGATCCAAATTTAAGTCAAGATTATTATCATAATCAAAAGCTAACGACCGGTGTAATGATAAAAAAATTATAAAAATAATAAGGATTATTATAACAATAATATTCTCACTCACAAGGTCACGGCTACCACTGCGTAAAATCACACGTAATTACCTGAAAAAAATAATAATATACATTTTAATACAAACTCATGTTTTTCTACGTCAAAATTATTGTTACTCAGATCACAAAGCGTGACTGTAACATATTTCAGTGTGTTCATGTAACTACATGTTATGTTTTACCCGACAGCGGCGAAGCAAAAAGAGTTGTGTTTGACCGCTATGTATGTATGTATGCACGTCTGCCAATCTAATGCCAATCTGTCCTAAGAGTTTGCTTACCACGGCATGCGACCACGGATATCTGCCAAACATCACTATTCGGAAGAATTTCAGAGAATGGAAGAGAATATTTTCTTGTCTCGTACTTTTTGGGGCGTGATTTTTCCGTAGTCAACTTTAATTTTTATCATTAAAAATAGTGACGTTTTGGTAAAAACTAATAGTAGAGTCGTTGCAAAATATAAATTATTTTTGAATCAATTAAAATCTATATTTATTACAAATATAAATAAGTATTTTAGAATAGAATATAAATCATATATTTTAGTCATAAGTAGGTATAGGTACACAGTAGGAGTGAACATAATTATTAAACCTTTTTTTCTAAAAAGGAACGTCATTTTAACGTTTATTATTTAAGTAAAACATGTAAATAACATTTTTAAGTCTTATAATTTATTTTTTAATCCATATTGTTAACAATTAATAGGCAGAAAATAATTAACTTTGAGTTATAATTTAATAAGTATTTATTTTGGTCTATCTTCCAGAAATAAATAAAAAAAATAATGTTGATGAAACAAACATACGATGTAACTTACGATCGGTCCCTGAACTTACCAGCATGCGAACTTATTTTATAAAATAAGCTCATGACTATGGTGTAATCAGAGGTACATCTATCGCAAGATGAAGTGCCCACACCTCACTGAGCTTTCTGGTAGACCAACGTTATAGGGGCCGTGTCGCCATCTATTGGTCAAAACTGCATTTAAAATAAATTCATAACTCATAGGTGCAACTAAGGTACTTCGGTTCGAACCGGCGCTACCCGAAAAGTAACGGAGCTTGCATTCCCAAAATCACCAATAAAACAAACATATTTATAGACCATAAATAACCAACGTTATGTTAAACAAAGTCAACGATCTCCTGTCCTTCACCAATGCCTAAGCAATAAAAGAGACATACTATCGTCATCAACATAATTGGATTTATATGCGGCTGGAACGACCTTTAAATACGTTTTTAATTTTCCTTGCGTCGTAATCAGATAAGCCCCTACTCAGTGTTTGTTTTTTTAATTTTTTTCGTGGTTTGATGTAATCGGATAAAATTAATCAAATGAAATTGGGTTGTGTACTAGGATCAAGATAAATTAAAAATATCCGATTACTAAATAAAGACAGAACTAAAACTGACAAAAAAATATTATTTTTTTTCTATTTAACTTATTTATGAATTTTAATAAAGAAAAACGTAATAATAGTCCGACATTTTATTAACGTTTTTCTATGACGACGTCACAATGTGCTTTTTCATACAAATTCCGTAGTAATTTCGTGTTTTGACGTTTAGTAAAATGTAACTGATTTGACTAGTTGGAAACTATCCTATTATTATAAATGACCTCAAATGAATGACAGAATAAGGTGAAGTTTGTGTTCCGTATTTGAATCCCAATAGGCAGCAGGACATCCTACTCAAATGGGATACTTTTTATGAAACATCAAAATGATAATGAATACTTACGTGTGATGCCATCAATAACCGTGGTAAAGTTTTGTTCTTTTTGTTATATAATTTTAAGTTTAAATAAATTTAAGTGCGCTTTAAATTATATGTTGTCGCCGAACGAAGTAAATACTCCTTTGATCAAAATTCTATGGTCCAGTCCTTTAAAAAAAAACATAATGGCGGACATAATTTTTCAAAAAAAGAATACTGTTTACGATCGGAAGCGAAAAGGATTGGTCATAGTTGAACTACAGATATTTAATTATATTAGTAGTATTAAATAAATACTAAAAAAATAAGTGTATAATGAATGTTGGATATCAATATAAATGTATATATGAACTAATATGGTTTTTAAAATAGAATGAATGAGAATAAAAAATTTAAAATATATTAATTAAAAGTGACTTTTAAAGTTTATTCAGAAGTTGTTCGTTTTGAAAGATAAGTAATTCTCTGATATTCTTGAATGTCATCGTAAATGTAATGTCAAGTATATTTGTATTGTTAGATAGAAAATAATCGATAGGCTAATCTCGACTTATACATCACTATGCTAATGATCGTCACAACACTAGTCAACGTACTTTGACAGATCTGATTCTTACCGCAATATCAAAGGCCAATTCTTTAGCTTCCTTATAAGATACGACGTTCGCCTCTTTAATCTGTCCCATGAAAGCTCTTCTCGGTCTTCCCATTCCTCTCTTTGTAGCTTTCCTTAATAAATTCGTCGTGTCTTATTAAGTGTCCAATCATCTTGTCTTTCCTGTCCTCAATATCTCTTAATATTGGCCTCTTTTCCCTACTCCTACTGTTGCTAACGCTCTCTCATTAGTAACCCTTTCTGTCCAAGTTACTATTTCCATCCTCCTCTAACACCACATTTCAAAGGCCTCGGGTCGAGTCGAGTGTAGATCAAGTAAGAATGTACCTTTATTTTCGGGTTCCGTGTATTTTTATCTACTACTATTAGACTAGCTAGCTCTTTTTTTTGGAATTTTTGGCCTGGTTACAAAGACCTTTAGGCCACGTCTTCGTTTTGGAGCTGGTTCCAGTAGTCACAGAAATATAACATAACATAACATAACAAATACTTTATTGCACAAACTGGAAAAAACAAAATACAAAACAAAAGAGAAATAGAATTAGTACAATAGGCGGCCTTATTGCTAAGTAGCAATCTCTTCCAGGCAACCTTTAAGTATAGGAGACATTGAATATTATGTAATATAGCGGGATAGTGCAGCATGGGAATACTTGTACATATAAAAATAAATACACTTTCGACTACATAAACTACATACGTACATAGAAATATGTACTTATATTTTTTGAAATGTTTTCTTAATGTAATGATTTTTTGAAATGGGTTGGAAACACGCGGGGGGTGGGGGGTATTTGGTAATGTTTCACTTAATTCACTGGCAAGGATCAGTCTTTCCAACGGAAATGTATGACAGTTGAAAATCATAATATATGTTCAATATTACCAACAGTATTTTCACAGGCGGTACTAGCTAGCTCTTTATTTTAAGGTTCCATAGAGAACGACCCCTTAGGTAAAAGGCTACTTAAAAACCTAGTCAAATGAGACACTTTTTACGAAACGTCAAAACGAAAGTTTTCTTTGGACTTTGTATGTAGATACTGCCCTGTGACGTCATCAATAAAAGCGGTCAAACGTCGTATCATTGTTACTTAATTCATTAATAAAATTCGAAAATAAATCGAAAAGTAAAATGAGATTGCTTCTATGCTGTTCTGGGAGCATATAAAAAACATAGAACACGTTCAGCTGCTTCTCTTCCCGGGCATGTCGTAAAAACCGACAGAGGGATTGTGTCCTCTAACATGATGGACTAATGTTATGGGCGATAGGCTGATCCCTTATCACCATAAGGTTCATCATATCCATCTTTGGACTTCGTATCAACAGTGGCTGCAAGTTGTCTTTGATTACTTGTGGCTCTGCCCACCCCATTAGGGATTACGGGCGTGAGTTTATGTATGTATGTATGTAAAATGAGATTGATTTTTGATCATCTTAGACTGGCTTCTATTTCTAGATTAGCATTTTATAATTTATCTTTCACTCCGTGGTCCAGTGGTTGAGCGTTGTGCTCACGATCCGGAGGTCCCGGGTTCGAATCCCGGTAGGGACAAATCACAAAAATCACTTTGTGATCCCTAGTTTGGTTAAGACATAACAGGCTGATCACCTGATTGTCCAAAAGTAAGATGCTTCGGAAGGCGCGTTAAGCCGTTGGTCCCGGTTATTACTACTGATGTAAGTACGTAATCGTTACATGAGTCATGTCAGGGGCCTATGGCGGCTCAATAGTAACCCTGACACCAGGGTTAATGGGGTTGGTAACCCACCTTACAACCCACATGATATAAGAAGAAGAAGAATTATCATTGACCCAATTTGACACGTCTAGTTTGTGTTTAACATAAACATAACATAAACAGCCTATATACGTCCCACTGCTGGGCACAGGCCTCCCCTCAATCAACCGGAGGGGGTATGGAGCATACTCCACCACGCTGCTCCAATGCGGGTTGGTGGAGGTGTTTTTACGGCTAATAGCCGGGACCAACGGCTTAACGTGCCCTCCGAAGCACGGAATCATCTTACTTTTTCGGACAATTAGGTGATTCAAGCCTGAAAAGTCCTTACCAAACAAAGGACAGTCTCACAAAGTGATTTCGACAATGTTTAAGTATGACACAAAAAAACGAGTGTTGTTTTCTCTTTCTTATGCGGATAAAACCTATGCAGATAGGTATTACGACGAAAAATGCAATATAAGAATCATTTGACACGAAGCTAATCTATCCGTTATCCGAAAACACTACATTTAGAGGCTCTTAATGTAAGCTAATAAACTAATAATAACTAACATACACGAGAGTCGACCATGTTATTGATAATGATCACCGATGGGACCTCTAGACACGTAATAACAGACGCCGCCTGCGACACATCTGACAAATAAGTCAGATATAAGATGCTAGCCGAAAACGTTCGACCAATCGCTACAGCTACCGTGACCATTCGATCTGTTTGAGAGTGAGCCAATCAGCGCGCTTCCCTTCTCCTTGCCTCAGCTACACAGAAAGAAATATTTGGCTTTTGTATACAAATCTACATAACTGACTACATAACTTGGTATGATGTAACATTTTATCAAACTTTATTTATAACTTAGTCAAGAGGGAAACCACTGCCCAATTTTCCCTAAAAAAGTAACATGGAAAATGCTGCACCATCAAGAGCGTGGCTCTTAAATTGATGATGATGATTTATAACTTCTTAACTAAATAGTTTGTTACTTACTTTCTAGTACTTAATACTTTTTTTGTAACAATATAAACATTATTTTCAGTGTAAGTAGTTGACAGAATCGATCGATTGAAGATGCGACGTCAAGCCACTCGCCATAACCAGAATCGACTTTTAGGGAGTCGCTGTCAACGTCATAATTCCGAAATACTTTTGTGCGGGCCAACACAGATATCACGGTTGGGAAAAAATCTGCAAAAATGATGTGTGAATGCGCCGGACACGTTTGTCGGATACATCCGGAGATATGGGCACGAGTCGATACTTACTTGGTGGCTCAAGACGGGTTCTATCGAGGTAGACCCGATAAAAGTGGGTGTAATGACCTCAACGCTTATCAGAAAGACTAGCCGGGGAGCAGAGAAAGGTGATGATGATGATGAGAAATTTAAAGCTCATGTGAAGCTTACTTTATGTAAAAAAGCAAGATTAATGACTACCTAAATGATAAAAATGTCTGGTATTGAATGTGTTCCTCTAGTTATTTAATAACTTGTAATGTATAGGTACCCTCATTGGTTTTGAAAAGATGTGTTGCCGTTGCAGTTTCTTGTCATTTCTTCTCCTCAGCCATAACACCTTGCGAAATGACGTAAATTCAAAAATGTTACATTGACCTTCACAAGTTTATCCATGATAATTACGTTGAATAAATGATTCTGATTTGATTCTGATCTGATTTGATTTGATTTGGTGGAAGTGGTGAAACCAAGGGCCTTTGCCCAGCAGTCGCATGAAGCAAATTAGGTGACTGAATGAATTTTATGCAAAAAAAAATAAACAATGGGGTCTATTTGGTTGTATCGGCGATGCCCATGTCGATAATCTATTCTCGCCTAACATTGCACAACTAACCGTTCGACGACTGGTCTATCAACTGGTTTGCCCGCTTCGGACATTGACCGCGATGTCCAGGTAATGACGATATCCGAAAAGTTTATACATATTTGTATATTATATATAATAAAATATGAATATTAATCTTTTCCTTCTATCGTGTGAGTTGTGAGGTGGATTACCAACCTCATCAACCCTGGTGTCATAGTTACAATTGAGCCACCAAAGGCCCCTGACATGGCTCATATAACGACTACGTACTTGCATCAGTAAGTAACATCCGGGACCAACTCATCATGCCTTCCGAAGCACGGATCATCTTACTTTCGGACAATCAAGTGATCAGCCTATTTTTTTTGTGATATGTTCCCATAGGGAATCGAACACAGAACCTCTGGATCGTGAGCCCAACGCTCAACCACTGGACTACGGAGGTCGTGAGCTTACGTTATGTATAAATCCAGCCCTGCAGACCATACTCTGTATTCAGACGGTATTTGATGTAACTATGTCTGAGCTCTGCGCGCCCGGCATTTCGCATACCGCGCGTGTTTGCCTATGCCGTCCCAATATTGAAGGATTGTTTGGGATGGGATAGGATGGCGGGTATAGCTTAGATTCTGTTTGATTTGGGTATCAGATTCACTTGACTGTTTGTTGAATTCTATGTATATGTACAGTCATGAGCAATATAATGTACCCACTTTAGAACTCTGTCGCACTAACATATTTGACATTTAGTGAGACTTACAGTTCAATTTGTCAAAAATGTTAATGTGACATGGTACCAAAGTGTATACATATTAATGCTCGTGACCGTATACCTACACTCCAACATTCACACAATTGTTTTCTCCATCGTTCATGGCAGTACGAATATCCTTTTCGACATAACGTTTTCCTATCGACACAAAACCGTTGAATGATGTCGGTATCATTGTGTTTGTGACCATAAAATTTCCGTTCCCCAAAGTATAAGTTCGGGAGAAGGGTCCAGACAGTTGCGTTATTCATGTCAATTTTGTACTCACCCTACTGCCTTTTCCCTGGCCATTATTTATTAAACAACTACAAAAAAGGAAGTTTATTTATTTTATTTTATTTATTTATTACTATTAGCTAAAAACATCATCATTACAGGTTTCACTTAACCTAATGCGATAATGATAGCGATATTAGAAAGAAAGAACATCAAAAACAATCACAACAACAAAAGTTATCAATTTGATCCGTAGGTATGTATGAAATTTTGTTGGAATAGGCTACTTGACAACCTAGTCATCATTTATACCCAAAAACGAAGATACAATATGCATAATGTCTGTTATCCATGAGATTAGAAGTTTAAGCGAAGAAAAAACTTAACAACGCCTGAACTGGTGGAGCACTCGTGTAGGCTGTTCGTTCCGGACAATTACAAGAGAGCGCGCACTGTGTCTCACGCGAATTCACCACTTATGCGTGCTTTGCGTCTCCTCTCCGCGATGTTGGAATCGACACCACAATGTGATGTGTTCGCTGATAGATGGTGGAGTGTATAGAGAGAGTGTTTGGCTTAATTCGAGAAGATTTATTAATGATTAACTGTTTTGTTTTTTCTATTATTATTTTTATTTTTGTGGTGATAGTTTACTTTTTAATTTTCAAATTATAATTTCCTTTAGTGTTTTTTATGTTATTTATAGTCTTATTTTTCTTTTTGTTTCTTTTTTTTTTCATTCAATGTTTATTTTTGTTGTATTAGTTTGTATATTGACAGCCTCCGTGGTCTAGTGGTTAGAGCGTTAGGCTCACGATCTGGAGGTCCGGGTTCGATTCCCGATGGGGACATTGTCGAAATCACTTTGTGAGAATGTCCTTTGTTTGGTAAGGACTTTTCAGGCTTGAATCACCTGATTGTCCGAAAAAGTAAGATGATTTCGTGTTTCGAAGGGCACGTTAAGCCGTTGGTCCCGGCTATTAGCCGTAAAAACACCTCCACCAACCCGCAGTGGAGCAGCGTGGAGGAGTATGCTCCATACCCCCTCCGGTTGATTGAGGGGAGGCCTGTGCCCAGTAGTGGGACGTATATAGGCAGTTTATGAGTTTGTATATTGTTTTCTCGTCATACAGCGCATTGGGCCATACTGTAAAGTTGTATGTACCTTAATAAATAAATAAATAAACACCATCTATCGTGTTTTTGGGGAACGCCGATTGGAAAGTACCTCATTAAACGGCGGTGATAGGCGATACCTGATTTTCAACTTCTATAAAACTCGTTAGTCCAATGTCCCCTTTACGACATATTATTACAGATTTATGTGAGAAGATGTGCCAACATAATGAGACGAATGTTATGAAACGGAAACAGCCACTATGTATCACGTTTCATGTCACTGGCAGTCGTAATCGTTAGTGCTGGCGGTCGATAACTCAAATATACTTTTCTATCGATATCTCAAATATATAATATATTGTTTTAAGTTTACGCGGTTATTATCATAATTAAATAATTCATAATTTATTCATAAACAATATCATTGTATGGGAATGTCAGGTAAAACACATAATAACGGGTTCTTACCACGTTTAAAATGGCGATATTACGCGTCATTTTAAACGCGGTAAGAACCCGTTATTATGTGTTTTAATCTCAAATATACTTTCCTATCGATATCTCAAACTTTTCCATCGAAAAATCAAATACATACTTTTATTGCACACAAACAAAACGTACAAACGTTTATAAAACATCCATCAACAGTACAAATGGGCGGCCTTATTGCTCTCTCTGAAGCAATTTCTTCCAGGCAACCACCACCAGAAATCAGCCATAAATATACTTGGATGCGGGACGGTGCATTAACAACGGTTAATATAATAACCACATGTAATAATATTTATATAGGTATAGGTTTTACATAATAATTCATACTTACTCAATATAATATAATAATATAAATAAATTTAACGGCCTCCGTGGTCCAGTGGTTGAGCGTTGTGCTCGCGATCCGGAGGTACCTTGTTTCGAATCCCGATGGGGACATAACACAAAAATCACTTTGTAATCCCTAGTTTGGTTAGGATATAACAGGCTGATCACCTGATTGTCCAAAAAGTAAGATGATCCGGAAGGCACGTTAAGCCGTTGGTCCCGGTTACTACTTGCTGATGTAAGAACGTAGTCGTTACATGAGTCATGTCAGGGGCCTATGGCGGCTCAATAATAACACTGACACCAGGGTTGTCAGGTTGGTAATCCACCTCACAATTCACATGGTAGAAGAAGTAGATTGAATATTACCATAAATTTGATATCATATAAGTCATTATAATACCAAGCTGATTTTAAAAATATTATAATTAGTGATAATCACAACCACTGCGGTTACAAGGTAACCACACAATCATTTTTCACCTCTAAACATAGTAATTTGTTACTTGAAATGCCATAATTTTTACCATATTTTAACGTGGAATGCCCAACTAAGTAGTATGAGTCATCTTGCACTAAGTTGTATGAGGAAGACCTAGAACGACGTACATTAACCAAATTGGAGACGTCCTTAGACAAGGTTTAGGACGACTCTGAATCAGTGTGCGTGTATGAAACGATTGATGAATGTGGAGGAAGCAAGAGAAATGTGTGTAAAGAATAAAATTCCATTGTCTCTGCTTACCACGGTGGAAAATGTTCTATGTGTGTATGAGTCATTTTATAGAATATGCGAATCGGGGTAGGCAGAAAGTCGCCTTATAACAAAACGAAGACTAAACATACTCGTAACACCAGCCGGGTCTGCATGACAACCACACCGCGCGCATCGCGAATTATATTGAGCGCTTTGACTAATACACGATACGAATGCTTTCTACGTAGATAGACGTCAAACGACTCGATATAATTCGCGCCGCGCGCGGCGCGGTTACCGTGCAGAGCCTACAGGTTCGAAATATAGTTCGCGCTAAGAATGACGTCCCGCGACCGGGCCGTTACTATCGCAGATTATACATAAAATTATTACGACTTGTCAATGAGGGTCTTTCCAGGCTACGTTCTTCAAAAACTACACATGGATAACAGACATTATGCATTCATTCATTTCATTTTTGTTTTTGGCTATATAAATGATGACCCTTTTAATTACACCCAGACACAATTACATCTTCCACCCACTATTATTCTGATTAAAATAAAGAGAAGCTATGTAGGTAGCAATATAACTCTATACATAGTGTGTAAACATATCAAGCAACAATTAGTTTGCGCGAGAGACACTTCCAAAGTGGTAAAATGTGTCCCCCCCCCCCCGTGTAACTTCTGAAATAAGAGGAGGATAAAACTAAAAAAATATATGATGTAGATTAGCATGCAAACTACTAACGAAAATTGGTTTGAACCAGATCTAGTAAGTAGTTTTTTTTAATACATCATATATCGTAAACCGTAATTTACTTTCATAGTTAAAACATCAAAAGTTACTACGAACTAAAAAAAAAACTTTTATATTATGTTACTTGCTGTTACGGAACCCTTCATGGGCGAGTCCGACTCGCACTTGGCCGCTTTTTTTGAATAATTATGTACGATCACGAGCACTATTATGTCACTTTGAAACCATGTCACATTAACTTTTTTGACAAATTTAACCGTAAGTCTCATTAAATGTCAAACATGATAGTGCGACAAGGTTCTGAAGTGGATACATGATATTGCTCACGACTGTACCCGTGCAATGAGAAAATAGGTAATTTTCATATTATAACTGTACAACGCCATCTATGTTGTTTTTGGGGAAACATAGCCTGGAAAGTTCGTCATTGCTTACGCAATGTCAAATAAAAGGAGGTCGTATAGTATTTGCTAATACGACACGCGACTTTGTATCGACTATGAGAAAACAGCGTTTCTTTATCGCGCGTTGACGTTTATTACCTCCGTTGTAAAACGACTTTGTCATTTACATCTTTTTGTTCTCTTCTGTTGTTATACCTATTATTATAACTCATATCCCACCAGAAATATATGCTTTAGAAACTATTTAGTACCTATTTCACTAAATCAAAGACTAATTATAAAATTTTAATCTGAAAATAAAAGTCAGTCTAATAAAATCTAAAATCATGACAGGTTTTTGTGACTCATTTTCGAATTTGAATCTCGAATTAGATGAATGAGTAGGTACGATGGATGATGACTGCATTTATCGATGACGTCGTCTTTTTGGCGGGAACGGGAACGGGACGGTTGCTTTCTTCATTGAATAATCTAAATAATTAATACGAAGTGGTGTTTTGTGGTTAATGATCGCATTGAGTTAGTCGGAAAACATTCGCGATAGTGTTATTATATCGGAATATTCAATAAACAAAATGTACCTATCTATTTTCGCTTCGTGCCAACAAGCCGCTTCATAACTCGAAAAGTTATGCGGTCTTTTGAGTTAATTCGTTTGGGGTTCGGAGTAAGAGTCTGCTCCGAGCTTTCATCATTCATCGTCATCACCTTTCATCATTTCATTAAACATCAGACATGGCTGTATGTGCATAGTTCTCTTGGCCTTGCCCTTCGGGGAACACCAAAACAAAAAAATATCGATGACGTCACTAATACAGTATTTCCATACAAATACAAACTCAATAATACATTTTCGTTATGACTAAATTTTGGCTAACATCTCTAGTTGCGGGCAGGCTTGTACCAGTGACTTTTCTAATACGAACAAAATGAACAATATACTTTTTACTCTTATATAGAAAACGACAAATACAAATTGACAGACGAAAATTACGCTGCCACAAAAGAAGCGTCACGTACGAATGCTTACCTAAATGTCAGGCGTACAAACCGTTTTATACGAAAATTTCCTTCCTCAAAACACCTCACATTCCGTTGAAGTCTAGTTAACGCATGAAAATAATAAAAATTCCCGAAGACTTTTAATTTTGCTGAACGTTTTTAATTACAAGCAGGCACGCCGGTAATAATTAACGTTTATCGCCTCAGGTTTAACGTCTTACGGTCTGGCCCGCCTTAAAATTGTAGAGGTGACATAAATGAGAGGACGAGAGAATGAAGAATGAAATGCATAAAGTTTTACAATAACATTTCCATGATTGAAACACATAATAACGGGTTCTTACCGCGTTTGAAATAGAGATATCATATCCCTATTTCAAACGCGGTAAGAACCCGTTATTATGTGTTTTAATTATGAAAATAACCGCGTAAACTTAAAACAATGTATAATATTCCCATTCTTCTTCTTATCGTGTGGCTTGTGAGGTGGATTACCATCCTCATGAACCCTGATGTCAGGGTTATTATTGAGCCGCCAAAGGCCCCTGACATGGCTCAACATATTACTCACTTACATCAGTAAATATTAACCGGGACCAACAGCTTAACGTGGACAATCAGGTAATCAGCCTGTCGGTGTAGCATTCTCCATTTTTTTCTGTCAAAGACCAATTCCTTCACTTCCTTGTAAAACAAGACGTTCGCCGTCTCTTTGATATGTTCCATGTAAGCTCTTCTTGGTCTTCCCATTCCTCTCCTTCCTTGTAGCTTCCCTTCTATGATGTTTTAATAAATTCGTCGTGTCTTATTAAGTGTCCAATCATCTTGCCTCTTCTGTCCTCAATAACTCTCAATATTTGCCTCTTTCTAATAGTAGATACAGGCGCAATTTGTGTCTATCTGTCTGTTTGTTTGATCAATTAATTAATCGATCAATCAATAATACTTTATTGCACAACGACATAGTACAAAGGATATAAATATACGTACGTAGATGTACGTTAAGTATGCTAGAAAAGTCTCAAAATATTTCCATCATAATTTTTCCTCACAAAACTCTTCAATAGCGGATGACGTCAGCTAACGTCACTCACATTTTAATGACGTTCAAAACTGTCGTCTGGGGGGCGATACAGATAATAAATCAACCCCTAAGGGGAGGTTTTCAGCAAATTCCTTCAGAATTTTCACATGACGAAGGTAGAAAATTATAATTTTCTTGCTGGATTTTTATCGCGTATCCTTCATTTATAGCACGTTAAATGATGATACATGACATAACATCATGCCCATATCCTGAAAGGGTACGCAGACGTGTATAGTATATACAATCAAATGGATAATGGACCCTAGTGGGTCGATAGCGATAAGCGCTGATTGAGGGAAATCATCGACCACGCCGGCGGGGTCGGTATCGAGGTCCGGGGGTAATTTGAGCCAGTTACGAAAACCACAGCTTTATAAGCTCCCACTTGTTCAGGACCACCATAATTCGATCGCAAAAATACCTTTTTGAAGGTTTAAATATTGTTTAATATTTACAGAACACATTTTAATAAGTATTACGAGAGAACAGACGGCCCGATCAAGTTTGATGTTGCAGACACAGAGCACGGAACATATTACAGCCTCTATTAGAGGTGACCTCATTTATAAAAAAAAACACGGCAGAGAGTGTGGCTATATTACTGGAAAATGAAATGAAATGAAATATATTTATTGTGGATCATAGGTACAGTATAGGCGTTCATGACAATTATAAGTTGTTTCATCCAGCTATATCCCGCCATATAGACATACAATGTTAGGTCTTATAAATCTAAAGTCATGCTCATAAACAGATTATACACATAATCATTATAAGCATTAAAATATTCATAATGTCAAATACAATAATAGTACAATCAAATTGTCACCACATATACATTTAATTTAATTCATATACTATCATTTAAGTATTCATTTGGAGTATAGTAACATTTGGTCTTTAATGAATAAAACTTATCGTTATAATTTGTACTTAAACACAATAATTTCCTCTCTCAGCGCGTCCTATTTCGCCTAGCCAAGTGGTAATTGATGTCGGAGGCAAATCTACTTTAAAACACGTCAAAAAAGTAAAACGTCTTAAGTGAAGCCATTGCAAACTCAAACTCAAAAATATGTTTATATTACGTATAGTAACAGTAACAGTTAAACCTTGAATCATCAGTTTTTATAATATAAACATTTTAATGTCGCCTCTAGCAATCGTTAAATCGGCTAACATTATAAATATGACGACTTCCGCTTCTAGTAGAGTATATGAGAGTAATCAATTCTGTGCTCTGTTATATTTTATGTCTGGCTTCTGAAAACTGAAAGCAAAGTTCAACCCGTCATAATGTTAAAGGGTTTTGAACGCGTTTTAAAATAACTTTCGACTTTTGGAATGTAAAATGGATAGATGAAAAGTAAATGGTTCATTGAAAATAGATTGACTGGCGATTTTCTTTGGGCCGTAATATTAATTAGTGAACAAAAGGTTTGATTAATAAAGTGTAAAATAGCACTACTTATAGTTTAGTCACATCAAATGTTACACTATAACATCGTCTAGTAAACTTCAGGATCGCCTATGTAGTATCGCGTATTTTAATGAAATATATCAAATAATCAAATATACTGCACACAAACAAAACACACAAATATTTTTAAAACCTTTTAGCAACTTAATTAAAACACATAATAACGGGTTCTTACCACGTTTAAATCAGATATATGAGACTCAACAGTGTCAAAATATCATGGTAAGAACCCGTTATTATGTGTTTTAATTAAGATAAAAACCGCGTTTTACACCTAAAACAATTTTAGCAACTGTACAAATGGGCAGCCTTCTTTCTCTGAAGCGATATATATGCAGAAATATTGTACCGAATTTGTTCTTCGATCGTAATTTCTATTAAAAATAAGTTGTGCTTTTTGTCTCCCTTCATCATCTCCCTAGCATTATCCCGTTTTTCACCGACTTTTAGTCTCCCTTCATTTTGTAATATTGTGTTTCCTGTGTTCTCCTGTGTATAGAAATGAGCAATATAATGTACCCACTTTAGGACTCTGTCGCACTAACATATTAGACATTTTGTGAGACTTACAGTTCAATTTGTCAAAAAAGTTAATGTGACACGGTACCAAAGTGTATACATATTAATGCTCGTGACCGTACAATAAATTATTAAATAAAGTAACTCTAGAATATTCTTGGTATAGATATGACTTTCTAACAAAATAAGTTGGAAATGTATGAAGAAGTAATCATTTGGTCTGTCTGCGACGGAAATAGCCATCTGACGGCGTTCCTCTGATAGCGAGGTGAAAAGGTCTTCTGATAGTACTACATCCGTTTATGCTTCTGAAAACTGTTTTATATTGGAAAACGCACCGATATCTATGTGTCACTTCACTATAGGGTGTTAGTGACATCGTAACGAAAACTTTGAAGGATGATTCAGACCAGGGATGTTATGGATATGAAATTTCGGATACGGATTGGATACGAAGTTAAGAATGATTATTATACCGGATACGGATAATAAATTATTTCGGATTATCCGTTAGTTTCGGATAATTTCGGTTACGGATATTATTTTTTAAAGAATTTCAAAAGTAAAATACAAATAGGTGAAATTTTAAGTGATGTTATTGTCTTGTGTTAGTGTGTGGCGTCCTTTTATAATAAACAATTTCTATTCTTTTTTTATTCTATATTAGGTAATAAAGTGGTGTTATTTATAACGACAAATTATAACAGCAAGTTATCTTATATAATGACGACAAAAAAAAAAACAAACAATGCGCGAGGCCTGTGTGTCGCCACTGGCAGCGGCTAGCCGATCAAAACAACTTGTCATTGACGAGTCTCAATTAGAGTCCGCCCCTATCCGATGTTATCCGAAACTTTTATTTCGGTTTCGGTTACGGTGACGGATGATTTTTTATATCGGATATCCGATAGTTTCGGTTACGGTTAACATCCATAATTTTGAGTTGATATCAAGTCCCTAACATCCATAATTTTGAGTTGATATCAAGTGGAATTTTCTGTCGCAAATGTAGGGAACTGAAAATAATTAAAAATAAAACACTAAAATTGTCATGAATTTTCCGACAGGAAATTCCACTTGATATCAACTCGGAATCATGGTCTGATTATCGCTCTCAGGTAACGAATATGTTACGGTGTCACTAGCACCCATACGTACTTGTACGGCTTGTAACAAAGCATTTCGGACCAACGAGCCTTGTAGCGACATCTTGTGGTTTCGTACGTTTACAACGTAATTTTATGACATCACAGATGGCACCTGTACGTACATGTACGGGGTGTGAGTGAGATCGTAACAAATACTGAGGGGGATGATTCAGTTCATTCTCTCTCTCTCTCTCTCTCCTTGGCATTTATTATTCCCATCTGATGGTGGGGTCTGCCTTCTTCATCTTTCTCTTCCACTTCGCTCTATCGGACGTGTCGTTCTCGAAGAAATTGCACCAGCACGGTCCTTTTTGACCACATCCGCCCATCTTGTTTTTGGACTCTGGTCGTCCTCTTGGTCTAAGCCCTGGTATATTTAGATTGGCTGTAACATTACCCTTAGGACCCTGATACCGACCCCGCCGGCGTGGTCGACGATTTCCCTCGATCAGCGCTTATCGCTATCGACCCACTAGGATCGACTAATTCTTTCAAATATTGTTCCTCTCAGACGACGCCCTGAGCCGAGGTTCGCGCCCAACTGGGCATCCTCAGGCCTATTGTCTTAAACGTTGTACCGGGTGAGAGCCTTCAGCGCTCCCCATTTGTCCGGCCAAGTAGTTAATGCCATCTGCGGGATTTTCTTTCAGCTCATTATTTTGAGTAAATACCAAGTGGAATTTTATTTTCTTTTACTCTATGAAAGTATCTAATTAACTATAGCCGAGACAAATACTGACGAAATAACTCGTTCATTTAATTTATCTGGATAGATACTTCAAGGGATAAATAAATGAACAGCTGTTACTGTCGACTGTGAAGTACGGAGCACGCTTGACTAAATTTCGTTTGGATGGCCTGATTTTCCGTTCCACGGAGTTTAAAAGCGATTTGATTCAATTTGTTATGCTTTTTTGATATTCACCCTTAATAATGATTAAATGAGACAGAATCAAGCGTTGTTTCGCTCAAAGTCTTAACTACAACTCCAAATAATAGGTACCTTCCCAATTGGCTTAGTCACGGTCTCCGTAGAACAGTTGTTGAGCATTGGGCTCACGATCCGGATGTCCCGAGTTCGATTCCCGGTGGGTATGTCTAACAAAAAATAACTTTGTGAGACTGTCATGCACGGGTTGTGGGGTCAATGACCAACCTCATCACCTGACACCAGAGTATTATTTTTAAGGAGCTAAAAGCCTCTAACATGACTCATGTAACTACTACATACTTTAAGCAAATAGCATGCAGAACCAACTGCTTAACGTGCCCCCCGAAGCACGGATCACTTTCGGATAATCGGCTGATCAGTTGCAATGTCCTGTTCTGTCCTGTAACCAAACTAGGGATCACGAAAATAATCTTTATGATGTGTGCGCACCGAGAATCGATCCTGGCGCTACCAAACCAAAAGGCCAAAGCACTTATTGCTAGACCACAAAGGCCGCTAACCGTTTATCTATGTGAAACCACAAACATTTAATAATTTCCGCTCCCAGTTCGCGTGTCTATGCATTGAGCTACTCTCGCCTTTCATCTCTATTACTCGGGAGTATTTCAACAAAATATCCCTAAAGTCATGTCCCTCTCCATTTAATCAGGAATGTCGTAAGTTGGTAAGAGACGGCATTAGAGCACAATGGAAGTGGACAATGGGATTTGTCCTGCATTGAGGATGATAAAGGAACGAATACCCGAGCAATGGTCGCGTCCGGTGGCAAATGAGCGCCTATTTCAATCTATGTCTTGTGGCGTGAGTCAAAAGCTGAGGGATATCTTGCCTCCCATAACGTTTGTACTGTAACGGAAGTGGATATCGTTTTTTTTTTTTTTGACGTGACTTATTGTAGATTTGCCGCAGATGGCATTAACTACTTGGCCAGACAAATGGGAAGCGCTAAAGGCTCTCACCCGGTACAACGTTTAAGACAACAGGCCTGAGGGTGCCCAGTTGGGCGCGAACCTCGGCTCAGGGCGTCGTCTGGGAGGAACAATATTTCAATATTTATAAGAATAATCTCGGCTGGAATCTCTCTGACCATTCTAGTAAAGAAAAACAAGGACGCTGTTGTGCAACAGAAAAGGATGCCGCTAAAAGGAAGAATTTACGATGACATTCCAGAAGTCTCTGGTTGCTGAGTTTGTTTATACGATGTGTTAAAAAGGCAAAAAGACGGTAAGTAAGTACTCACACCATTTTTATTTTTTCAATACCTAGCCCGGATATTTTTAACAATACACCGGAAGCTTACAAATACGAGTAGTAGGTACCCCCTAAAGACGCTGTAATCTTATTACAAAGATATTTTCGATAAGACTCAACTTTGCCATTTAAAAAATAGCTTCTTAAAAAGCGACCAAGTTCGAATCAACCTCGCGCACGAAGGATTTCACACCATCAAGAATATTTTGTGTTAATAATATTTGACGAAAATACCTTTTTTTTTTTCATTAAATCTAAAATAATTACGCTTCTAATTAAGTACCTATCATAAAAATAGAATAATTACGAATATTCACATGTTAAGTCCCGCCTAAGAAGCTTTTTACAGAAATGCTACTACAGTATTGAAGAATTTGAAAACGATTAAACAGCTGAAATTAATTGCTAATAATAGTACAGTCATGAGCAATATAATGTACCCACTTTAGAACTCTGTCGCACTAACATTTTTGACAATTAGTGAGACTTACAGTTCAATTTGTCAAAAAAGTTAATGTGACATGGTACCAAAGTGTTTACTTAATGCTCGTGACCGTACATTATACACACAACTACGGCTACGGTCTGACATTGTCGATTTTGTCAGTGTTGATTGAAATCCTTTTTTTTAATTTTTATTGTTTTTTATATTTATTATTTCTATTTTCACATTGTTTCACATGGACATTGCCGTATTTTTATTGTCGGTGGAGTAACCGCCATTCCTCTCTTCTTCCCGCCAAAACCTTCACCTCCCGATACGACACGACCTGCACCTTCTCTTTTATTTGTTTCATAAATGTTATCCTAGGTCTACCCCTTCCTCTCTTCCCTTCAATTTTTCCTTCTATAATGTTTGTTATAAATGAATCGTGTCGTATCAGGTGACCAATCATATTTCCTCTCCGCTTCTCTATAGTCTTCAATATGGTTTTCTTTTCTTCAACTCTTTCCAGCACTTTTTCGGGTTCTTACCGCGTTTAAATCAGGGATATGAGACTCGATATTTCGACACTGTTGC
The DNA here is from genome assembly GCF_024362695.1 of Pectinophora gossypiella. Taxonomy (NCBI): domain Eukaryota; kingdom Metazoa; phylum Arthropoda; class Insecta; order Lepidoptera; family Gelechiidae; genus Pectinophora; species Pectinophora gossypiella. The sequence goes on from NC_065419.1 coordinate 14,527,081, forward strand.
AAGGTCATGATCACGGGATGACCGTGACCATGACCGTGATCATGGCACTTGCAACAGTGTCGAAATATCGGGAATCTCATATCCTCCCATTTTACATTTTTGAATATCAAAAAACACATGTTCTTTGCTTCAACCGGTAACCTAAGGAACTCTAAAAATCTATATTGAATGGCACTGATACTTTTAAATGCCTCGCTTTGGGAAATCACAATTGGAATTTATAAAAGGTCTGCCGATACGGGATTGCAGAACGATTTTTGCTTCATTAAAATGAGAAATAAGTAATTTTGAATCGGTCACGTATCGATTTAGTCACTATAACAGACTTTTTTGACGTGTCTCATTGTAGTTTTGCCACAGATGGCTATAACTACTTGACCGGACAAATAAATAAATAAATAAAAACCGTTTATTTCGGACATAGTCCATAGAAAGTTAGTATACAAACGACTTATAAACTAGTGTTCGTAGGACATTATTCTGGCGACCATAAATTCAAATTATAGGGTGTGAAGCTCCATCCACCTTTTTAGAGTCCCACCTATCACATAACGTCTTCAGGATACTATTGGGCCTGGCTCGAGTTCGCGTGAGAAGCGACGCACAACATTTCCGCATGATTGCTGCAAAACCATCACAAATCATCATCATTCTCCACAAATGGAGAGAGCTGAGGGCTCTCACCCGGTACCAAAATTTAAGACAACAAGCCTGAGGACGTTCAGTTGGACGCGAAACGATATTTTTGTATGAAGTGTCCGTGCTGTAATCGAAGTAAGATTGTATGTTTACCTTCTCTGATGATCATACACTGAAAATAAGGGCCCTACTTCACTAAGACCCCACACACTGCGGACATTTTGCAGACAGAGTTGTATATCTGTACATATAAAAGCGGAAGGCCATTCACTCACTCACTGACTAACTGACTCACACATCACGAAATCTAAGAAACTACAAATGCTAGGAGTCTTAAATTTTGTATGGGAGATCTCTACCAACTCTAGGAGTAAAAGAAGGAGTTGAAAGTTTGTATTATTTAAGTTAGAAGCATGAAATTTCGCGGAAGTGGCTAACAGACAGTAGACTAGCTGCACATAACGTAAGGTCATGGCTATATCTCAATAGGATAGTCAGAGGTACATCCAATGTAAGATGAACTAAGTACCCACACCTCACCGAGCTTTCTGTTAGACCAACGTGATAGGTGGTGAGCCGTATCGCCGTATAGAACGGCTAGCTGGTATAGCAGAGTACAAACTCTGCACATACTGGCCATTTAAATTTCGAAATTCTCATTATATTGAATGCTATTGTAATTTATTCATTAATTTTATTTGTAATTTAATAATCTGTTATGTTTTAAATTCGTATACCGAAATGGGCGACATAGTGCGACATATATTATATTGTAACCACCCTTTTACCTATGTTGACGAATAAATGAATTTGAATTTCATTCCACAATTCCTTTCATTTTACGCTCACGGTTTGCATCCCGGACCTTGATAAGAGCAACACTGCTTAGCTCTGGCCGTGCCCACTAATTTTGGATTATAATACTAAATTCTTCATTTTATTTTATATAAGTAGCATCGTTATAATTTCGTCAAGTTCTTGTTTGTGAAGTGCTAATTAATAAACTGTCTATTTTCGTCGTTATTACTAATCATCTCACTCTCCTGTTACTACTCTGCCTGCACGTCGGGTTTCCATCTCCACCCGTCATGGCGCACTGGTCTACCGAATATAAGACTGATATATCTTTTCAGTCAGGCAGGCTGAAGACACGGTTGCAATGCGTTTGATTGCAAATTGCCGTCGTTTCACAAACGTATGATCTGACTGGCGACCGCTTATTGAATATTGATTTATCTTGTTACAGAGTTCTGCTCGAAAATACACAGTAGGTACGTTACCTACTGTTAGATATTTATAATAGATTTTTAAATCGTTTCGGAGAACGCTTATTGTCACGGGTTTGAATCCCGGCTGAATTCAACTTTATTAGTTTGAATTCATTTTATTTATTTTCACGCGGATATCACATGGTTTCTTCGATTTGTGCCCGATTAATGGCAATAGCCTAGTGGTTAGAGGGTTAGGCTCACGATCTGGAGGTCCGGGTTCGATTCCCGATGGGGAAATTGTCGAAATCACTTTGTGAGACTGTCCTTTGTTTGGTAAGGAGTTTTCAGGCTTGAATCACCTGATTGTCCGAAAAAGTAAGATGATTCCGTGTTTCGGAGGGCACGTTAAGCCGTTGGTCCCTGCTATTAGCCGTAAAAACACCTCCACCAACCCGCAGTGGAGCAGCGTGGTGGAGTATGCTCCATACCCCCTCCGGTTGATTGAGGGGAAGCCTGTGCCCAGCAGTGGGACGTATATATTATGTATGTTATGGCAATAGGGTCGCCCCCAATTACACAATTACTGGACATAGTTGTTATTGGATGGAAGCGGCGCGTCACAAGGGCTGTAACCTGGAACCTGACAGAGGGCAGCAGTAACTGTCTGTACTATTCAGACGCGGAGGGCAGGAGTCCTAGTACGGCTTTGCAATAGACTACTCTGAGCGCCATCCTACTCGCGTCAGACAGAGTACTGCGGGGCGAAAGGCAAGGGATGATGGAGTACAGAGATATTAACGGAGTTTCCACACCCGTCATGATGTTCTTCAAGCATGGTCTCGAGGAAGAGAAGTTCTAAGTTAACATAAGCGAAACTACTCATAATATTCCATGTACAACACACAAGCCTAACAAACTCATTTTTTTATTTATTTACGAAATCATGTACGCATCTGTCCGGTACTGACTTCAGCTTCTCCCATCACAAGGCTGAACAATTTTGTAATGTATAAATGTATGTTACATACTATAAATAAATTAATGAACAACTAATCACTGCCCTATTTTTCCCTAAAAAGTAGCATGGTGAATGCTACACTGACAAGAGTCTATTCCTTTTTACCACATGCCAGGAGGACAAGTAGCTGACCGTGTTCTTTGTTTTTTTTTTTCACTTCCAGTTCAGCATAGAAAGCCAGTAGGTACATCACTAGTAAAATTCCTTCACATAACTACTATCTTGGTCGCTACGTGGTCGCGAGACAGATGTGACCAACATTAGGCCGCCCTGATACTGCGGACAGACTTATTATTACACTCGGGATGTTAGGCTGCCCGCACATCGACTTCGACTTGCGACTAGAGGTAAAAACTGTACGACTATCCCAATACGAATGAATTGACTAAACGGTTATTACATTTATGTAAGTAAAATGTTTATTTTTCATAAAAATACAGAAAATATTGGTACAATAAAAACCCCACAAAGCCAATTCCTCGGTTTGTCTGTGGTGAAGTGAAATATGTTTTTATAGTTTCAACGAATTCTTTAACTTTAGTAATAACTCTATTAATTAACCAATACAGGTTGTGAGAAGCTGCAGTAGTTTTAGGCGGCTGAGACGTTCGTTATGTAAAAATTGACGATTTAAAGTTTTACTATGTTACCTACTGAATAAAGATATTTTTGAATTTGAATAATAATATATTATAATTATATGAATATTTGCACACCTGCTTGCAGGTTGCCTACATGCAGTGTTTTATTTAGAATAAGATCTTTAACTTTACACCGTAGTATCACGGGTTCGAATGCCGTCTCGGGCTCAAAATCACTGATGAATTTATATTTATGTTTGGACCTGTAATGTACTAACCGAACTAGGGACCACAAAGTGATTTTTGTGATATGTCCCCGGGAATCGAACCTGGGACCTCCGTATCGTGAGCTTGGGCCGTTGCACAATTATTCTATGACTATAGATAGATAGATAGATAAAAACTTTATTGAGCACAATGGACACAAAATACAGAGATAAGGACAGCATATACAGAAAAGCACAACAGGCGGCCTTTTATTTAGTCATCATCATCATCAGCCCATTAACGTCCCCACTGCTGGGGCACGGGCCTTCCCTATGGATGGATAGGGAGATCGGGCTTTAAACCATCACGCGGGCCCAGTGCGGATTGATGGTTATTAACGACTGCTAATGCGGCTGCATTAGGTACCGGCTAGTACCAACGGCTTAACGTTCCTTCCGAAGCACGGAGGAGGTCGAAATGAAAACTGTTCTTTTTTTGACAATTATTAGTAATACATAATTGAATATTTCCACCGCTTTGAAGGGCTTTTTCATACCATTTATATGCACCCTAACCCGGCATAAGGCCGCGATAACGCTGTCCATATTACGCCGACACAAATCGTCGCAACCCCCTAGCCAAAGTGAATTCTTATAGCTAACAGGGTTGTAATGGCTCGCACTAAGATTTAGGGAAGATGGGGACCGAAATTCACTTGGGGTTTGTTTGGCGTCTCGGTTTTCTGTTTAAGAAGGGTTAAGCTTAGTTCGCGCGCTTATTTAAGCGAGTTCTAAGTTTAAAAAACGACAAATATTTTTATACATAAACTTGGTATAGGCGCCCCAAGTAATCTCCAGTGATAAAAATATTTATTTTTATCGCTTAAACCACTGGCGGAAGCCGTCCGTTAAAATACATTTCCTTCTTTAATCGTAACTCTTCCTTTTGTCGTAGTCGGGTTCAAAAAGGGTCCCGGGTTCGATTCCCGGTGGGAACATTTCACAAAAATTACTTTGTGGTCCCTAGTTTGGTTAGACAATTTGCAACCACTGATATAAGATAGGGATGAGTCTAGTCTAGGTAAGTTCTAGAGCCCGCGGCAAGCGCGCTAGTTATTGAGGACTTCGACCAATAGACGCAGCGAATGCTAACCGCGTTTATTATTATCCCGTTTTTTCACAGGGTCCGCTTACCTAACCTGAAGATTTGACAGGTCTGGTTTTTTCACAGAAGCGACTGCCTGTCTGACCTTCCAACCCGCGAAGGAAAAGCCAGCCCAATACAGATTAGGACAGATACCTCCGAAAATGCATTTCTCTGGAATATGGGTTTCCTCACGATGTTTTCCTTCACCGCTGAGCACGTGATAATCATTTATGATTTAAACATGAATTCGTAAACAATTCGACAATCATTCATTTAGGCCTGTGCTGGATTCGAACCTGCGACCTCAAGGTGAGAGGCAAGCGTTCTACCAACTTGGCTACGTGATTAGGACACATACCTCCGCATTCCTCGGGAATGTGGGTTTCCTCATGATGTTTTCCTTCACCGCTGAGCACGTGATAGATCTAAATCATTTAGTTGTGTGCGCACAAATGTCGATTAGCAATATTGCTTTTGTTTATGGAGAGTGTTAGTATTATTTTTTATTGTATAATTACATCAACCGCCCAGACCTCTACCATAAGTTACTAGTTAGAACATCTATGAATAATGCCCCCAGGACAAATGGGTCACACGAATCATCTGCAATACATCCAATAACGGCGGATAGTAAAATGCAAATTGTACCCTCAGGGAGTATGCCGGTGTCGAATTAGTCATACATTTCATAGCAGGGTTGGGGTAGGGTAGAAATGTCGCCGCCCTGTAGTTCCGGGCGCAAGAATAGGGCTACGGTACCCCCTGCCTGTCGTAAGAGGCGACTGAAAGGGGACACTGGGGATCGTGAGTGATAAGGGCGGGGGCCCGAACCACTCAACACACGATCTCCGGGATGGACGGCAATGCGATATGGCCTCGCATCGCCGTAAAACTGGGATGGCGTAGGGGTGGGGATCTACCCCGGGACGCGCTTTAGTGAAAGCAAGTGCGAGGGGAGCACCGGTGCGTTCGACAGAGATCCCGGAGCTCCCCGACATGCACCGCAGAGGGCCATCGGAGGGGTTTTAGTCGGTAGGAGTCCGACATAACCTCGTCGCTCCCCCGGGTGGCGAGGTATCCATGAGGATTTCCCCTTCGTTACCAAAAAAAAAAAAAAAAAAAAAAGGGTAGAAATGTCGAGTAATGTCTATTCATACATGCCTATTCTCCACCGGGAAAGCAGAGACTATGGAATTCCATTTGCTTCGATCCTGACATACTTCTCTTGCTTCGTCCACCGTCATCAATCGTTTCATAGACGCACAGTACCTTCTAGTAATACAAAATACTTTATTTGTAGAAAACCAATAAGTACTTACACTATTATAGGTAATTGGAGCCTCCTTTTAAGCGTAGCGCCCCCTTCGGCCGCCATCGCAACCACGTTTCGCAACGAGTTGCAAAGGAAGAATTTTACTCCTTTGTTAATACGCAACCAGTTGCCAACGAAGACTCTGCTCTTCCCGAGAAAACACATTGTAAGTACTACAAATAAGTAAAATAAACAACGAAAAGTAACTTACATACTATAGGTAACGAATGCGTGAAAAAAATATAGGTGATTGTGTGTATGTGTGCTTGAAATAATCGTAACCCTATTATTCTATCATTTTTAAGTAAGCCTCTATCTTTTCGTAATTTTTAGATTTAAGCCATTTAGAAATAATGATTTTACATGCATAATATATTTTATCATAATATATACACTTCTTTATTAATTTTATTATACAAGGATGCCGAGTTATGATCAAAAAAGTATTTTATTTTTAAAGATGTGTTGCTTTTTAGTGTTTTTTCATGTCTTAAATAATTTAATTTAAAAACAATCTCACATTTCGAATAATTTTAGAATTAAATATTTTTGAGAAATAAAATATAAAATCAAATTCTAAAAGCTTCGTTCATTTCAAGAGCTTTCAAATATAAGTATCTATTACTTATTTAAATCTTCATTATAAACGAAATCGTAAACTGATTAAATGGCTAAGCCAAAGATTTTATAAAATGCTTATCTTAAAATAGACGCCGCAGTCTAAAATTTTCAAAAAATAATTCAAATTTTATTGTTGATTTATTTAGAATTTTATTGTTATTTTGATTTTATTATTTAAGTATGACATTTATGACGTCATTATAACAGTTTTATACCCTGACCATAGTTGTGGAATGATATCCATAACTAGACAATGAATAGTGCCGGCTTGATTTGTCCCTCTGTCGACCGTTACAAGACTACTTGTTTTAAGTATATAATTTACGTATTCAACTTTATAGGTTTTATTCTTCAAACAGTAAAATCGCTTTTTTATATAGTCACACACAGAATTTGCAATTTTCGTTATAGAAAAGTACAAGATTTATCTGTGTATTTGATTTGTCGGTGTGTGTTGTATGTGTGTGTTATATTATTTCACAGACGACATGACTATCCTAATATGAGAGCTAAATCGAATTATATGTTGTCAGTTTTGTCACGTATACATAGTATCTGATAGCAACTCCGTAATGGATATTAGTCCGACATGCTATTTCCATTTAATTAATTTGCTCTCATGTAAGGAGTGTTGAGATCTTGTAATCTGAATGGATATGGGTGTATTAAGACGGTATTCCATCATTTTAGGACGACGGCTTTGATATAGCGATATTTAGATGTTACATTTTCATAATTATGATATCATTTCAGGTCTTTACATCTTTGTGAGATGATTTGTGACAGCTTTTTAAATGATATTATAACACCCAACAAATTTAGGTGTTAATTCAAATTCAAATTCAAAATTCAAATTCAAAAATATCTTTATTCAGTAGGTAACATAGTTACACTTTGAATCGTCAATTTTACATAACGAACGTCTCATCCGCCTAAAACTACTGCAGCTTCTCACAACCTGTATAGCCGGGGAAAAGAAGCTGCAAGAAAAACCTCGGCACAGGGCCCTAGACGTTCTTTAAAAAAATAAAAATAAACATAAAATATTGGTATACAATTGAGTAATTTAGCTGCCTAATATCAGTTCTCAGACAGTTAATCCCATGCATTCATATCTTCTAAATAATCACTAACTTTATAATAACCTTTTTTGTAAAGTTATGCGTGATATAAAGTGTTAAGTTTGTGAATAAGTATATAAAATAATTATTTAAATAACATAAACAGCCTATAGACGTCCCACTGCTGGGCACAGGCCTCCCAGTTGGTGGACGTGTTGTTACCAATAGCTTAAAGCTCATACTGCTTAGTTTGGCATTCCACGTTAAGCGCTTCGCATCGTCCATCATTATGCGCACTGCTATGGAGTGGAATTCTCTGCCGTCTTCTATATTTTGGAATGCATATAACCTGGGTGCTTTCAGTAACAACCCTGACACCAGGGTTGATGGGGTTGGTAATCCACCTCACAACCCACACGATAGAAGAAGTGCAAAATAATAAAAATAAATACATAAGTACCATTAGTACTTATTACTTCCATTCTAACCTGTTTACAAAAGTTTCTAATAATCCGACAAACTGTCAAATGCTATTAGAAACGAGAATGTATTAGGCCGGTTAAGGGTAGTGTTCGAAAAATCGATAGTTTTACTATCGATAGTAAACAGCCAAAATCAGATGATCTACCCAACCGATAGGCCTATCGATAGTATCGATAGCTCTTTTTTGGCGATACTATTGATAAGCAACGATAGTATCGGTAGTTTTTCATTTCTCAACTATCGATAGTATCAATAGTTTTTCATTTTTTAACTATCGATAGTATCGATACTATCGATAGTATCCAAAAAACGATAGTATCGATAATTAATCGATAGTATCGTTACTTATCAATAGTATCACTAAAAAATTGCAATCTATACTATCGATAGAGTCGATACTATCGATTAATTATCGATACTATCGTTTTTTGGTAAACTATCGATAGTTCGATCGAAAACTATCGATAGGGCACTATCGAGCGGCAACACTAGTTAAGGGGTAGAAGTTTACAAATTATCGTGAACTCATGATTATTTTAAACAGTTATTTATGCTGTTTGTTTACCAATTTAAAATTAAAAAAAAAGTCCCTGATTATATTTTTACACAAATGATTCCAATATGTGTTGCCAGACTTAGCTAATGGGCGAGACGCGCATTTCCAAACGCCACCTTGTATTTAGATGTCGCTTGCGCACTTAAGGGCTTAAAACGCGTGACGGGTTTGTTAATACGCGCCTGACACGGGCTTCGCATTTTAAGCTGAGTTTACACTTAAAGCTGAGAGATTTTCAATCTTAACTTACGAAATGGCCTTCTGAAAGCACAATTGTATTTATTTAGGATATTATAGTAACGATAATTTGATAAAATCAGGCGTATAATAGTGGTTTATTATGATTAGACTACCAAAGGACATCATAGATGCTAATAATATTAATTTTTTTAAATTTAAATTAAAGAAATGATTAGTCGAGCCGTCGTTCTATAGTTACAGAGAATTCATTGAAATGAAAATTTTAAATGTTAATAATTTTACTTAGTACTATTATGCGGTATTAACATAAACAGACTATGCTGCCACTGCTGGGCACAGGCCTCCTCTCAATCAACCGGAGGGGGTATGGAGCATACTCCACCGCGCTGCTCCAATGCGGGTTGGTGGAGGTGATTTTACGGCTAATAGCCGGGACCAACGGCTTAACGTGCCCTCCGAAGCACGGAATCTTCTTACTTTTTCGGACAATCAGGTGATTCAAGCCTGAAAAGTCCTTACCAAACAAAGGACAGTCTCACAAAGTGATTTCGACAATGTCCCCATTGTACGGTATTACTTACTATTTATTATTATCTTTTTTTCTTATTGATCTCTCATGTAATGTACATCTTATAACTTAAAAATTAATCGCAAAATGGAGAGCTTTGATTCACACTATTTTATAACTTTTTTGCGCTGTTGGTAAGCGCATAACTCAACTACTTTTACTTCTTCCACTCTGTTGAGAATTGCAACATAAAATACCTTAAAAAAAAAGTTATAAAATAGTGTGAATCAAAGCTCTCCATTCGGGACAATTAGTGGCTTGCTTTTCAGAGGAGCTCGGTGGCGCAGCGGTTAACGCGCTCGGTCTGCGATTGTTGAAGTAAAGCAACTATCGCAAAGGCCGGTCATAGGATGGGTGACCACAAAAAAAAGCTTTCATCTCGAGCTCCTCCGTGCTTCGGAATGCACGTTAAGCCGTTGGTCCCGGCTGCATTAGCAGTCGTTAATAACCATCAATCCGCACTGGGCCCGCGTGATGGTTTAAGGCCCGATCTCCCTATCCATCCATAGGGAAGGCCCGTGCCCCAGCAGTGGGGACGTTAATGGGCTGATAATGATGAGTGGCTTGTTTTCCCACTGAGATGGCTCAATGCCGCACTTTTTCATCACGTCTTTGTACCGAAAGAGTTGACCCACTGATCTTATAATCATAATAATAATGTTATTACCACATTAGCTGCGTTGTTTGATTCTGTACCTGGAAATAAAAACAACATATTATTATTAAGTACGTGTAAACATTATTTATAAAATATATAACTTAAAAAACAAGTAATACTAAATAATAATAATAATAATAAAAACAATGTAAATCCACCACAGGCTTCGTCAGTACCAACATTCAGATTCAAAAACAAAAATAAATCAGCCTATAAAGGTGCGAGCAGACCAAAAATCCTTCCGCATCGTTCGCTACGCCCTGACAGAATTTTCAATTGTAAATTGTGAAATTATAATCAGTATTATCACAGAACAGAGAAGCTCGGTTGTTGCTTTGTTAATAATTTAGACGAATAATTACTGACGAGTGTCTGCCGAAGTACACGAACTATTGGTTCGTGTTTTAGGTATTACTTTTGTGATGATTTTGTTTTCATGAACAGGGTGTTAATGACATTGTAACGAATACTGAAGGATTCAGACTATGATTCTGATTTAATATCAAGTCGCAAAATACATGTTTTTTTATTAATTACTTTAAATCCTATACTTTTGCGATAGAAAAATTCAATTGATATTAACTCAGAATCATTAGCTGAATGACCCCCTTATTCAGTACAATGTCAATTACACCCCGTACAAGTACGTACAGATAGCCATACAAGTGCGTACGAGTATTAGTGATACCGCAACAAATACTGAGAGGGATGATTCAGGCCATGATTCTGGGTTGATATCAAGTGGAGTTTCCTGTCGGAAAATTCATGAAAATTTTAATGTTTTTTTATTATTATTATCAGTTCCATACTTTTGCGACGGGAAATTCCACTTGATATCAACTCGAAATCATGGTCTGAATCATCCCTCTACTTTTTCGTTACGATGTCACTAACACCCTGTATAGTGAATAGTAATATTTTCCCGGATATGCCGGCTCAGAGGCCCTGGACTAAACAGCTACATGGAAGTATTGTAAGTTTGCCTTAACATCAAAGTTAGCCCTAATAAAAATAGCGTAGATACATCACATCCTACTTAATAATAAAAACAATAGCCCTTAAGCCCATCCGTCACCATCCTCTTAAAAACGTTAACGTCAATTTTGAAAGTCGAAAAAAGCTCCCTTCTCCTTTCCCCCCCAAAAATCCCCTTAAGCAAATTGCATCAGCATCAATTTCCAAATTGGTAGGTAAGTATCTGGGTTTATGAATTTCCAAAACAATTTTCTTCCGCTCTTGGCGGCCATTTTTCATTCAAGTACGCATTGTTGAGAAACGTAACGCACGAGGCACGAGCACTAGTAATACCTTGCTATTGGACGCAAGTCACAAGAGTTATGCGGATTTTTATTTATTTAAATAACAGCCTTGTAATGTATTCGTCTCAATAAAAATAAAAATAAATGTCGGCTCGTTGCCATACACTACGTCTTCACTCCACCCCTGTACAGACCCGTACAGTTTACTTTTTAATTGTGGTCACCGAGTAGTGCATTGCCCGAGGCGACAATTGAAGGCCTGAGATGCAGAAGTCCCTAAGTCCGAAAACCGAGTTTTACAATAGAAGGAGTTAAAGATGAAAAATGAAAAGTCAATTTATAAGAAATAAATCAACTATATTTTCAAAAAAAAGAACCATCTTTTTCTTACCACTATTATAGAAATAATCAACTCTTAAAATTAAGTCATTCAGTTCAAACGGCTGGTCTTAGCCTCTTTTATCATTGGTATTTAGGACTAAGGGACATCGGTTGACTATTAGTTGGACTTAAGATTAAAACGTATATAATGCAACGGACTTAAAGGGGATTCTCTTAAAATGCATAAATGGTTTTGTCATAATTTTAATTATCATAATCCTTTTCGCATAACGTTTTTTAAAAATGCATAGTAGTAATTTCCCATAATAACATCCAAGAATACTGGTCTCTTAGGTATAACTTATTTTTGGACTAATATTTGTTGGTATAAATTTTATTCGCATATAAATAGGTATCCATAATTTCATTTTTAGAATAATAGTGTTTTGTCATAATTTTTACAAAGCATAACAGTAGGTTAGGGTGCGGCGGGGGTGGCCCTGGGGCCACCCCTACGCCGCCAGCATGTTTATCTTACACACAAAAAGTATACTGAATGATCACCAACAGCATGAAATAGAGTCAAAAAATATAAAAAGTCACAATCATGAACCAAATCAATCATGAACTTGCAACAGTGGCTGCAAGTTGTCTTTGATTACTTGTGGCTCTGCCCACCCCATTAGGGATTACGGGCGTGAGTTTATGTATGTATGAACCAAATGCAGCCAAGGAAAAAGTAAGTTTCGGAAATGTTCAAAGTTGTGCCAAAACTTTTCTTATTCGGAGTATAGTTTTTATGCTTATAATACTTATGCTTATATGTCATTATTGTCATTAATTATTATGCTTATGCTTAAAAAGTTATGACAAATTAATACTATGCGTAACTAATAATAGGACAAGTAACATTATGCCATGGTACATTATTACATAAAAAAATATGCGTAAAAATAGAGAACCGACTTAAAGACTTTATCATAACACCACTTGACTTTATCAGCGCTCTAACCTACGTATCGTATATATATATGTATAACAACCTACTCTACCTGTGTGTGTCTGTGTTTTTATCTATCTATCTATCTATCTACCTGTGTTTCACAAATAAATCAATTTGTATTTGTATTTTTCATACTTTATACTTAGGGTTTTTTTACAAATAGGTTGGACTTAGTCACTTTTATTATATAAAATAGCAGTAATTAGGGACTTATTAGCTAAAATAAGGTTTACTTAGTGCCTTTTTATTACTAAGGGACTTTTTGATTACAAAATCAAAAATTTTGATTAAATTGTCTTAAGGGGCCTATACGTGTTGGCTTCGGCCCCACGCACGCATTGCAAATGTCCGGGACTCCATAGTCCCGAGATATGGAAATGACAAACATAATAATAATTCACGCTTCTTCAAAAGGCAGTAATTCTAAATACATACCGCATCGTCAGGAAGTTTTTATCTCTGAAACAATAAAAGCACTTGGCTACGGCCCGTGCCACTTGAACCTCTTCGGAGAGAATTATAAATATATGTTATAACATTGTCAAATGTAATACGATTCTGACAAGCCGACTTTGGCTATAAAGACGGCCCTGGGCCGTGTTTATCAAAACTTACAAGTGTACACGTTCATAAGTTACAAGTTACTTACAAGTACGAGTACTTAAGTTTATCAAAAAAACAATATCGCTTATTCCCATGACTTAGACAGACGAAGCTCTTCAGAAAAAAAAACGTATTCATTTTAATTTGTCGTCGCGAGGATTTGTGTCCTTTGAGTCTTTAGGCTTGATTTATTGCTGCAGAGCCTGCGCGTTACACCCACATTAGTCTGAATCTACCTTTATTTGGAGCCCGAGTTAGTTCAAAGGAACATTGTACAAACGTAATTTGCGTATGTCACGTCAAACTTGGCATGAAAAAAACTTAAGTTTTTTTTTTTTCAGTGGTCTTTTGTGTTCGGACATAGAATTGCCAAGGTTCTCTATTTTTACTCATAAAATTTTATGTAATAATTTAACTTGGCATACTGTTACTTGTCCTATTATTAGTTACGCATAGTATTCATTTGTCATAACCTTTTAAGCATAATTTTGAAACTCATAACTACTATAAGCATAATAATTAATGACATATAAGCATAATTATTATAAGCATAAAAACTATACTCCGAATAAGAAAAGTTTTGGCACAACTTTGAACATTTTTGAAACTTACTTTTCCTTGGCTGCATTTGGTTCATGATTGTGACTTTTAAAATTTTTGACTCTATTTCATGCTGTTGGTGATCATTCAGTATACTTTTCGTGTGTAAGATAGACATACTGGCTGTTGGAGGCGATGGTCGCTCCGGTAAATAAAACTCTTCGAGATGTTAAAGTGGACTGTATTAGAATTAAGAACTAGGAAATATTTACATAAAGTTAAAAGATACAAGAAAACGTGCCTCGTCGGCAAAGTCCGTGGCGTAAAGTCCTGTAATATTGCCATAGGACAAAATATTGCAGTAAAAATAATATAGACCTTGATGTTGCCAACATGCTGCGGCCTCACAGAATATGACTTATTTTTAAATTGAAGTAATTAACCTTTTAAAGCACAACTTATAGAGTAGAATATCAAACTATTAAAGACATACTACTGAAGTGAAGCTAATCAATTCAATGTAAAACATTCATTTTAATGTATTCTATGAAGCACATGAATAACATTTCTTTTAAGTTAAGTGAAAAACAATCTAGTGAAAACTTTAGACACATAAGTACAAATAGTAACCTTTTACATCTGATACAATGCCTTTATATAAGTTAAAGAAAAACTATCGACCAGAGTATAGATGTACAACAGTTTTAAGAAATTGTTATTATTAAAAGAGAAAACATTACATCTCATAACAATATTTGTAAGAAAACTGTTTGCAAAATGAAAACATTAAAATAATAATTTTATGTAACTTATTCTATATAAAAATATCCTATAATAGGTATGTAAGTAAAACATAACAATGTATCTTAAGGTGAGTAAAAAACATAAGCATCAATCTTATAAAACAAAATAACTTTGTAATCTTATTCTAAAATTTACCTACCAATGCATGTAATGCTCATTCCGAATAATGAGTTGTGTAACGTGAATTTTTAAATAATATCAAGGGGTATTCCTTAACATAGGTAACATTAGCATGGTTAAGCCTGCCCCCTACTCTTAAAAGGCCCTGTTCATCTACAAATGGAAACAAAGGCTTTAAGATACCTACCTTTCAAAACAATAACCATTTCCTATAGAGTGGAATTCCTCTTTAAGTGAAGCAAAGTAATCATGTTTCAAAACCAGTCTCAATGCATTATTTAAACTCAGCACTAGACAAATAGTTATTACGTTTTTTATCGTTTTTAGATTTAATATTGCGACAGAATCTCAGTACATAAGTAAACTCGTGTTATTTTTGTATGGACGAATACTTGTAAATATAATAGATTACCTCTGCTTGCGATTGCGCGACCATGGAGATCACGGCGCTGGAGGACGGGCTTCAGGTAGGTTTGCAGGTGACCCGGGTGTAGCAGACTTCAGCTCAGGTAAATTAACAGGTAAGTCCATATGTTCATTGAATGAATACTCACTGTTTCGCAGAAAGTCTGGGCCGTGCCACCATAACTTGGAGTGTGGAAGATCACTGGGGTTAATACCTCTGCTTACTAGATCGGCAGGGTTATCAATAGTATTAACATAAAGCCAGTGAAAGTTGGATGTTAAGTCGCAAACAACTTTTATTCTATTTGCCACATATGCTCCCAGCTTTGCCACCTCTGTCTTCATCCAAGCAAGTACTATCTTGCTATCAGAGAACAAGTATACGTTATGGATGGGAATTTTTAACTGAATAGTTTCATACACTTTTTTAACTAACTTTGCAAGTAACAGACATGCATTCAACTCAAGCCTGGGAACAGTTAGGCTTTTACTAAGGGGATTAATCCTGGATTTAGAGCAAAGTAAACTTAGCAGGACCTCACCTGTCGACGATGTGACCCGCAGGTATGTACAGCAACCATAAGCCACCTTGCTGGAGGCATCGGCAAACCCAATGAGCTCCACCTTGACTGCTTGTTTCACAGGAATATTCCTACTTAAATAAATTGGCTCTAACTTATTCAAGCTTTCTATAAATTGTAACCATTCATTTTTTATGTTTTCAGGGAGAGGAGAGTCCCAACCTACGTTTGCAGACCATATCTTCTGTAGTATGACCTTTGCCCTAACTATAATGGGGCTTGCGTAACCCATGGGATCGAAAAATTTGCAAACGTAACTTAAAATATTACGCTTAGTTACTCGTTTAAAATCGTATGGTCCAGGGGATGAAATTATGAAAGAATCGTCACTTAAATCGACATTCAAACCTAGTGCTTTAAAACTCTGATTCTCTGGGCTAGGCAGCTCATTTAAGTGCCGCTGTTCCGGCAGTATGTCAGACAAGACGTCAGGGTTGTTGGATGTCCATTTATGTGTCTGAAATCCACCTCTAGCAAGCATTTCCCGCAACTCATTCTTTGCTGTAACTAACGTAGATAAGTCGTCATTAGAATATAAAATGTCATCAACGTAACAACAATTATCTAGAATAAATGAAGCTAATGGGAGCTCATTATTAAATCGCGTTGATAACTCTTTTAAACAGCGTGTGGCCAGGTAACTAGAACTTTTTAGCCCGTACGTAACGGTATCCAATTGAATACATTTAATGTCCTCATTTGGACTGTCCCGCCACAACACATTTTGTAAGGAAGTGTACTGAGGATTGATTCGTATGTTTCTAAACATATGGCGAATGTCAGCCGTAATCGTGTACGCGCCGAAACGGTACAATAAAATGATATCAAAGAGGTCTCGTTGAACAACAGGTCCATTCAATAGCAAGTCATTCAAAGACACTCCCTTGCTACCCTTCAATGATCCATCAAAAACAGTTCTTAAGCGAGTTGACCTACTGTGTTCATTCATGACAGCAAAATGAGCAAAAAAGTATAGGGGATCCCTAGCAAAATCGTATTGCTCAATGTCAACATAATGCGCATGGTTCAATTTTATAAAATCTTTAATAAAGCTCTGATATTCAGAGAAAGACTTCTCATCTTTATGTAATCGTTTTTCTAAACTCAAAAATCGCTGAAGTGCACTATGGAATGAATCACCTAATGTATTGCTTACCTCATCTAAAGGCAATTTCAAAGGCAAATCTAATGAAAATTGATTGTCCTGCAACTTCACAGAGTTTTGAAATATATTTTCGCAGAGCTCTTGCTCTGTAGTTTTTTCATTATATACATGTGGTACACTTTCAGCTTCCCAAAATGAACTTACAGCATTATTAAGACCGTTATCACAGCTTTGACAAAACAAAGATACAACCTTATCAGCCGCATGCTGGTCTGCAACACTACCTCCCACTACATAGCCGAACTCGGTGTTTATGAAGCGCGGTGTGGGCAGCTCATTCTGCAATGAGAGGCGCTCTGGCTCCGTGGATGGCAGTATCACCTGAAAAAATATGTCCGCACCCATAAGCATATTAATTTCCCCAGGCACATTAAAGTTATCATCTGCAAGTGGTAAGGCAGGTGGGATGAACATACACGACAAGTCAATCTTGTTTTGTGGGAGTTTGCATGTGATTGTGTCAATGACATGGCAGTTGACCGTAGTTGAATAGTCAGACTTCAATGAATAGACATGCAACGGAAGGGAATAGGATATTTTGGTCTTTGCATTGGAAATACCAACTATATCAGCCGCATTCCGCTTAGGAGTCATGCCTAGCATATTGACAAGCTTGCTGGTAACAAACGAAGCCTGTGAGCCACTGTCTAATAAGGCCTTTATGGTGTGCTCCGTGCCATCCTTAGCAACAACCTTGACACGGCAAGTGGGAAGGATCACATGTGCATTGTCACAAGAAAAATTGCATGACTGTATTTTATTGACCACTTCCTCAGCGTGCAGTAATGTATTATGTGCTTGCCTGCATGTAGCGCATCGGAAATGGTATCTGCATTTTTTAGTGTGTGAATTTAAGCATATCTCACACAACTTGTTAGCCCTAACAAACTTTATTCTGTCAGCGACAGCCATACATTTAAAATGCGGGCAGTTAAATAATTTGTGGGTTGTGGACTTACATTTCAGACATCCGGAGGCTCCTGAGTCGGTTGCGATGTTGACAGCCAGTTTCTTCCTTACCATACCCTGGTCTGCAGTTTCCAGAGCCATGGCTCGTCGTTCTAGGTACTCAAGGAACTCCTTGAGGGACGGGTCAGCCTTCAGGTCTCGTTCCATCTGATATGCTCGTGCCGTGTAGGTATCTAGTTTGCGAAACAAAAGACACAATAATATGGCATCCCACGATTTAACTGAGTCGTCTAAGTTCTTTAAAGCCGCAATTTCCTGCCTAACTGTCGATATAAACTCGCGCAGTTGCACTGAGGTTGATTTTGATACAGAGGGCATATCCAAGATTGTGTTAATATGATCACAAATAATCAAGTGACGATTGTCATATCTACTGTTAATTAATTGCAATGCCTCTTCATAGCTCTCATCTAACAAAGGTAAGTTCTTAATTAAGTCATAAGGCTCATCTTTTAACAAAGTCCTTAAATAGTACATGCGTTGGATATTGTCTAACGAACTGTTGTTATGAATCATACTGTTATACAGTTGAATAAACGGTTTAAAGTCACCGTACTTACCAGTGAAAGGTTTAATTTGAATTTGAGGCAGATTGAGTTTGGCAGCCGTGGCAGACGACGTTGACGGCGTGTTAGGCTTCTCGGTACGCATAGCCGTACCAGAGAGCAAAGACAGTTGGCTGCTCAGGGAACTAAGGGCCGAGTAATACTTGTCCTCCATGGACTCTACATCCTCCTTGTCGTCATCACTAAGCTGTATTATTTCCACATTAAACTGCTCGTACTCCTTGAACGAAGTCTCGAGCCGCGACTTGCGAATGTTTAAGGTGTCCATAGTCGCCTTGTTGAATTGTTCACTAGCCACAAAATTAAAAATCCGTGTCAACGTGCCCTTTACGTATCCTCTTGCTGCAATTAAATGATGAAAACGCTCGTCGTCTGCCATTGCCGTTAATAACAATTACAATAGTATATAACAAACGAATAAAACTTGTATAAATATAAAATGTAAAAAATGAAATTATGATTTAACGAAAAAATTAAAATGGCTGAATGAGTAAAAAATTCAAAAAATTGTTCGGAGATTCGTTCCTCGTCGCGCCGGTAGAGCTTCACTGCGTCACCTTGCTGTGATTGGTTGCCGCTCTGCGTCAAATTTCCCGCTCGTCCGTGATTGGCTGAAATGCTGTGCCGCCGTTGTATTATAGGCCGCACGCACACGGCACACGGAGTGAGTGAGTGGAATAGATGTTGCCCTCTTGCGGTAAATATGTGCGACGAAGACACCGATCAATGATACCCAGTCAATATTGAAGTAGATTGAAGTGAAAAAATTGAAGTCACTTTTATAAAAAAAAATAAAAAAATTGCCGCTCACGATAAATTTTGCGTGTAGCTTGAAAATATGAAACAGAATTGATGCTCACGATTATGTAGCGTGAAAACATGTAGGTTTGTTCCTTCTTCTATAATCTTCTTATCGCTGTTTCTGCAGCCTATTATGTAGCGATGGAATGACTAGGAAAAATTTTGCCGCCAAACCTCGTAGGCGCGAAGCGTTTGAAGTTGAAGTTGAAGTGAAGAATGTATAGAATCGCCGCAAATTCCTATTTTGTTGCGATAGATGGCTCGTCCATTAATAATTCGACGTAAATCGCTGCCACCCGTCGTAGGAAAAATGCTATCGTTGACTTTATGTTGACGACACTTTCCCGCCGCCGCGCTGCTTTCTTTGTCTTCAAAGTCACTGATTTTTCCCGGTCTCGTATGGACCAATGTTGGAGGCGATGGTCGCTCCGGTAAATAAAACTCTTCGAGATGTTAAAGTGGACTGTATTAGAATTAAGAACTAGGAAATATTTACATAAAGTTAAAAGATACAAGAAAACGTGCCTCGTCGGCAAAGTCCGTGGCGTAAAGTCCTGTAATATTGCCATAGGACAAAATATTGCAGTAAAAATAATATAGACCTTGATGTTGCCAACACTGGCGGCGAAGGGGTGGCCCGAGGGCCAGCCCCGCCGTACCCTAACCTACTGTTATGCCTTGTAAAAATTATGACAGAACACTATTATTCTAAAAAAGAATTATGGATACCTATTTATATGCGAATCAAATTTATACCAACAAATATTAGTCCAAAAATAAGTTATACCTAACAAACCAGTATTCTTAGGTGTTATTATGGGAAAGTACTATTATGCTTAAAAACGTTATGCGAAAAGGATTATGATAATTAAAATTATGACAAAACCATTTATGCATTTTAAGAGAATCCCAAAATTTTTACAAAAAAAAATCTTGTGATCGCGATCCCGCCAGTGGGGTCAAAGTTTTGTCTCCTTTACACTTATCGCTATATACAGGTTGTGAGAAGCTGTAGTAGTTTTAGGCGGATTAGACGTTCGTTATGTAAAAATTGACGATTCAAAGTGTAACTATGTTACCTACTGAATAAAGATAATATATTTGAATTTGAATTCTAAGCAGAGCAAACACACCCTCTATAATACTTTATAATACAACGTAGAGCTAAGATAGGTACCTAATGGAAATTTATATAGGTACCTAGATTTAGTTCAAATCAACGTGTCCTAGTTCGGTGGAGCCCTGCCTATGCCAAGCCCGGGTTTTTAGGCCGATGCTGTTCCATTACTAAATTAATTCGGTACTGGCCACCGCAAATCTCAAATGGACTTAGTTTTTAAATTTAGAACGTATAGTATGTACTGTTGCATCGTGAGGAAAACCACATTTCCGAGAAATGCATTTTCGGAGGTACGTGACCTAACCTGTATTGGGCTGGTTTTCCCTTCGCGGGTTGGAATGTCAGACAGGCAGTCGCTTCTGTAACAAACCGGGCCCTGTGAAAAATGGGATAATGCTGGAGATGACGAGTATGTGTTGTTGCTTTTAGAAAAGCTTATAAAACATACTAAAACACCATTATGCCTATTTCCCGTTGGTGTAGGCAAAGACTACAGATTCGAAAATAATATATAAATAAATGTATAAGTTTCAAAACTAAAACCCGATTGAAAAAAAAATCACGCTCTAAAAGAATGAAACGAGAAAATATTTCTCTGAAATTATTCCGAATACTGATTTTTACGAGATAGCTATGATTGTATACCACGGTTTTTAAACTTGTAGGGGGGTTAAAATGGCCACATTGAAGCAAGTCATCTAAGAAATCAACAACCTGTATACACATAACATAACATAAACAGCCTATATACGTCCCACTGCTGGGCACAGGCCTCCCCCCACGCTGCTCCAATGCGGGTTGGTGGAGGTGATTTTTTACGGCTAATAGCCGGGACCAACGGCTTAACGTGCCCTCCGAAGCACGGAATCATCTTACTATTTCGGTCAATCAGGTGATTCAAGTCTGAAAAATCCTTACCAAACAAAGGAAAGTCTCACAAAGTGATTTCGACAATGTCCCCATCGGGAATCGAACCCGGACTTCCAGATCGTGAGTCTAACGCTCTAACTACGACCACGGAGGCTGTTAACAACCTGTATATTTCCTGTGTTCATGCAATTTTTTTTTTTTTTTTTAAACAATTGCAAAGTACATTATCATGTTTAGTACAGTACATCACAAACTTAAAAAGTTTTACCGTGCACTGTAGATTCGTCGATTATAATCGGTAACAGATCAACAAATTATAACAATAACAAGATGAGGTAGACATAGATATATGGTCGAACACGTATGAATCATAATCGCACCGATCGTTCTTGCAGTGAATGATCTTTCTATCTATCTACGTATGCATCAATCTGTAATTTACATCTCACCTGATATTCTCAAGTTCATTATCTGTTCAAAGCCTGAACCGTAGATTCCGTTGAAATCGTGTCAAAATTTGCTCGAGTGATGAGTTGATCCCGACGTTCTTATCTCCTTGAGCACACTTCGGCCCCCGCATACATTTACGATGATCGATTTACTCGACTTGAGAGGTCGAGACCCCAGATTGTCATCCCTTGTCTTAGCAATTTTATTTATAGGACTAGACTGGAAGCTTTTTTTGACGTGACTTATTGTAGATTTGCCGCAGATGGCATTAACTACTTTGCCGGACAAATGGGAAGCGCTGAAGGCTCTCACCCGGTACAACGTTTAAGACAACAGGCCTGAAGGTGCCCAGTTGGGCGCGAACCTCGGCTCAGGGCGTCGTCTGAGAGGAAGAATATTTGAAAGGATTAATCGACCCTAGTGAGTCGATAGCGATAAGCGCTGAATGAGGGAAATCGTCGACCACGCCGGCGGGGTCGGTATCGGGGTTCTGAAGTGTTTGGTGTCGCGAGCTGATTAGACTGGAAGCGAATAATAATAAAAAGCTGCCAAGTGCGAGTCGGACTCGCCCATGACGGGTTCCAGTAACATAAAAGTTCTCATAGTTCGTTGTTACTTTAATCGATGTTTTGCGGTTTACGATTTATGACGAATTAAAAAAAACTACAATCAAAAACTAAAATTAAAAAAAAAATCACTATTCGGAAGAATTTCAGAAAAATATTCTCTTGTTTCACACATTTTCCGAAGTCGGGTTTTAGTTTTCAAACTTATATTTACTTACATTTATATTATTTTGGGGACTTACTTATTAAGATAACGTGCTTAAATAAATATTTATTTTTATTTATTTTATTTTATTATTATAATAAGTAATTTTATTATTATATTATTTTATTCCTATTTATTTTATTTTATTGTTTATTGTGAAAACCATCAGCTTAAAATTAAATTTTAACAGTAGTAATAGGCCAATGAACTTTTTCTGTAGTCATGTTTTAGTTTTTAATCTTTTAGTTGTATTAAGCTATCTAGTTAGTAACGCAACCGTGAACTTCATATCTTCTGATTTACTTGCAGCTGTACCCACCCTATTAGAAATTACTAACGTGAGTTCAGGTATTTTTTAATATACAGCGCATGCGCCATATTGCATAACAGTTTGATATGCTAGTTATGCTACAAAAGAGGGGTGACCTATAGATAAACCGTGGCCATTTTAAATCGGTCTTTGTTCCGTCGCAGTACAATACACAATCAAACCGAACGTGACTTCACGCACGTATTAATTGCTTTTGAAATTATTTTAACATAACATACATAAACAGCCTATATACGTCCCACTGCTGGGCACAGGCCTCCCCTCAATCAACCGGAGGGGGTATGTATGGGGCATACTCCACCACGCTGCTCCAATGCGGGAAATTAAAAAAAAATATTACTCATTAAATCACGCTTGTAATCTAGAGATTATTATTTAAATTATTTTATTATTACTTTATTTTATTAATTCTATTATGTGATTTAATGTGTAATAAAATAATTTAAATAATAATACTACACTAGGGTGGGGTAGGCAGATATACAAATAATCAGAAAACTAACTTAACTAACTTTAGAGATAACTAATTATGAGACTTATCTCTCTCTCTAAATTGAAGAGGCTCATGTTAGTGGATGAGATATATGATCATCATCATCAATCATCTCTCCAGAATTATCCGCTGTCCGCTTTACCTAACCTGAAGATTTGATAGATCCGGTTTTTACAGAAGCGACTTCCTGACTGACCTTCCAACCCGCGAAGGGAAAACCAGCCCAACACAGGTTAGGTCGCATACCTCCGAAAATCTCGGGAATGTGGGTTTCCTCACGATGTTTTCCTTCACCGCTGAGCACGTGATAATAATTTATGATCCAAACATGAATTAGAAAACAAATTCGACAATTATTGGTTGCCTAAATATCATATACAAAAACTAATTTAAGACTTGCATTTTATAACTTTATAATATGTGTACTGTTGGTATACCTATCTAAATAAATAAATAAATAATATCATAAGGTGGTGGGGGTATAACTTACAATATTTAAAACATTTTCAAATTGTAATAATAATGAAATAATTAAAATAAAATTATAGTAATAGCATGCTTTTAGTACCATAATTAAATTAAAATTTAATTTAATACCAGTTCAATTTGTACATACATACATACATAAACTCACGCCCGTAATCCCTAATGGGGTGGGCAGAGCCACAAGTAATCAAAGACAACTTGCAGCCAGTTCAATTTGTCTTTCAAAAAATCTAATTTTTAAATCACTATACTGTAACGAAGCATTTCGGACCAACGAGCCTTGTAGCGACATCTAGTGGTTTCTTGCGATATAACGTTGTTTTTATATTTTACCCGCAGGAAATCACAGATGGCGCTGCAGGGTTATCGATGGGCCCGAATATTTTTAATTATTTTATTTTCTTTAAAATTTGGTATATTAAAATTATCTGCAACATTTATTTTTGATATATTATAATTATATTGTTTAAATTTTGGGATCAAACAAGTCGATCGATTGTTGTCGTTGATTCGGCGAATTTATGGTTTGGTAGATTTTTTCTAGTTTGGCAACTTTGTTCGTGGTTCTTGTGTCAGACTGACAGCTGGCTGAGCTGAGAGACAGGTTATGGAAAGTGGGGACGTCGCGAGAGCGCCGGAGACTCCACTGCCGTAACAATAATGTGGGCAAATTAAAAGCCACGATTTATCGGCGACATCAAGAGCCGATGTCTCGATTTAAATAAACAGCTTAACCGAGATGGTGAGTCCTCGCAATTCTTCGTGCATATTTTTGCACCAACTTTGTGATAACCTCGAGGTCCTTGTTTTCAGCAACATCACTGAAATCCCATCGCCTAAGGTCCAGTGGGTGGGTTTAGGTTTCATCCGAGCGATGCCCAACTATCCCGGATGAACCTGTAAGTTATTTTCTTTGTTTTACACTCGTGAGTTGCCTTGCCACGCTGTCAGCTGAACCACATGCTAATCATTGCCATTCCTTGTTGCAGATGGGGTTTTGAGTTTTTAAAGTTTTAAAGTTTTTCTTTAAGTTTTTAACGTTTTGAAGTTTTAACGTTTTTGCAAGTTTTTAACGTCGAACGTTTTGCAAGTTTTAATCTAAGAAGAAGTTTATGATTGGATCAGACTATTTCAACAAATTTTGTGAATGAAGATTGCTACTGTTTTCTTCTGCGTTTGCAAGTTATGTCAAGCTTCATTTCGGCGGAGCTTGCCTTGGTTGTTTGCACGTCGAAGCTTTCCTTTGTGCGGCGCGCATGTGGATGTGCCGCGCCTCTCCTTTTGTCAACACACCGGATAAGGCCCGGTGAAGGTCTGCGAGGTTGACTGGTGGACGTGCAGCCCGCCAGCTGCGTAACAGTTGGCCCGCTGCGCCGCCATCGTCCAGCACGCCCTGGCCTGAGCCGGCCTCAACTCATCACCTGTACGGTATTCCGGAACGCCTCAGGTAGGCCTGATAGTCGGAGGTCCTCGAGTAAGTGAGGTGCCTACAGGTGTACGGACAGTGTTTTTAAATATAGTGATATCCCATGGTTGTTACGGAGTGACAATTAACCTGACGGACCAAAGCGCGACCTGTCTCCCTCCATAGGGTTTTTGACCTACCTATGGTTAATGAAATTTGTAGATTTAAAAATATACATTGTACAAATTCAAGGGAGTTTTCTTTGTCTCATGCTCACCGGTCTATAACATCTAGCTGTGCCCTTCAGGTAAACACCACGTTACAAATTTCTGAAACATATATGTAACTTTCATCATATCATTTTCATAACACCTTGTCTATTTTACCTACCTTGCATAGGTAGCAAAAGATTTCCGTTTCAGTGGCGCCCTTCTTGGTGAAATTGTCGCTCTGTACAACCATTTTAGAATATAAGTGGTGTTGGCATAAACTTTAAGAATAAATTTTGTGAAAACAGTGTATTTTTTTTTTATTATTAAAAAGTGATGGGATTTTGTGTGAATTGTTTGTGTTTTGTTTGCATCTTAGGTTAAGTTGTGTTTGTCTTAGCATAAGTAAGGTTCTAGGCCTCCTATTAGAGACCTAACTTAATTACTTATTTTGTTTTTATTTACAATAAGTTTAAACCCAAATTTATGGCCTACATGGTTCCAGGGCTTATTGATATTTTATTACTACAGTTACCTATTTTGTGTTTTTTTTTTTACCTTGTTTATATAAATTACAGGTTAAAACCATATTTTGTACATTTTTTTTTGATGCTTACTAGCAATTTTTTTTGAGTATTGAGCTTTTTGGTAAAAAATAATTTAGTAATAATAAAAAAACAAACAATTTCACATTTAAAAACAATTATATATTACTTTCTAGTAAATTTTTATTCATTTAAAATAGGACATTGGTTTGCAATTAAAACTTTGTAACTTAGTTTCATCATCATCTTGACAGGTTGCCGCTGCTTGGCAAACATTTTGCTTGTTTTTGGAAATAATTTTAAAGAACTGTCTGTCAATAACAACTTTATTGAGAAATATATAGTAGTACACTTGCTTTACAATCTTTATATAATTACAACAATATATTTACGTGACAATAAACTTTAATATATTTAAAACATAACCTTAAACAAAATTAATTAAAAAACACTGTTGTTTCTTTTATTGTTTTGAAAATTATTTACAGGGATAGACTGAGAATTGATGTTGTGTGATAATTACACTTATTTGGTTTATATTATATGAAAATTTTGTACATATTTTAGAAATTAAGTTTTGGAGGCAGACGGGTACATTTTGAAACATAAATTTACTTCAGTTTACTTCAAACCTCTTTTCAATCTTGAAATTATAACTCTGAAACACAACCATGGATATCCAAACTGTTTATTTACATTCACTGCTCCGTGATGAATTAATATATGAAGTGAGTATTCGTGCAGAAGCACCGGCTGATACTGTTCTCAATTTGAAGAAACAGCTTAGGGAGTTGATCACTGGTTTCTCTCCGGATGAAATAATGGATGATGAACGAAGACCACAGGCAGAATTCCCAATCATCACCGAAAAGCTGAAGGAGCTGCAGGCAAAACTTGATTTAGCAGTGAAGTCTAGGGAACGTCATCACCTTATGCGTGCTAGGGCTTTATATAATCATCTTCATCACCGTCTTGAGCGTGTGGTATGCACGGAGTCTGTCGATAGGGACATACAATTGAAGCTGAATAAAAATCTTATAGCTTGCGGTCACTCATTGGAGAAATTGTTGTCAACAAAAAACGTCATTGACCCAGAAGAGGAAAACAGGGGAAAAGGGACAGATGGTTCAGCAATTAATTTAATGAAGTGGAACATTAAATTCGACGGCCGTACGAGTCCACATACGTTCTTGCAATCCATAAGTGAACGCGCCTCAGCGTTCGGAGTTAGTGACAATGTACTTTTCAAGTCCGCCTTTTGTTTCTTTTCGGACCAAGGTCTTCTATGGTACAGAGGTGTTAAGGAGCAGGTTTCGTCTTGGCAGGAATTAAGTGAGCTTTTAGTCCAGGAATTCGCACCTGAAACCACTGCCACTGAAACGGAATATCTTTTGCTACCTATGCAAGGTAGCTAAATAGGAAATGGTGTTAAAATACTGATATGTTTCAGAAATTTATAAAGTGGTGTTTACCTGAAGGGCACAGCTAGATGTTATAGACCGGTGAGCATGAGACAAAGAAAATTCCCTTGAATTTGTACAATGTATATTTTACAGTTATAATTAAAGTACAACCATGGGCAGGTAAAAACCCTATGGAGGGAGACAGGTCGCGCTTTGGTCCGTCAGGTTAATTGTCACTCCGTAACAACCATGGGATATCACTATGTTTAAAACACTGTCCGTACACCTGTAGGCACCTCACTTACTCGAGGACCTCCGACTATCAGGCCTACCTGAGGCGTTCCGGAATACCGTACAGGTGATGAGTTGAGGCCGGCTCAGGCCAGGGCGTGCTGGACGATGGCGGCGCAGCGGGCCAACTGTTACGCAGCTGGCGGGCTGCACGTCCACCGGTCAACCTCGCAGTCCTTCACCGGGCCTTATCCGGAGTGTTGACAAAAGGAGAGGCGCGGCACATCCACATGCGCGCCGCACAAAGGAAAGCTTCGACGTGCAAACAACCAAGGCAAGCTCCGCCGAAATGAAGCTTGAAATAACTCGCAAACGCAGAAGAAAACAGTAGCAATCTTCATTCACAAAATTTGTTGAAATAGTCTGATCCAATCATAAACTTCTTCTTAGATTAAAACTTGCAAAAACGTTAAAACTTTAAAACGTTAAAACTTAAAGAAAAAAGAAAAAAACTTTAAAAACTTTAAAACAATTAAAAAAAACGACGCGACGTCGCGAGAGCGCCGGAGACTCCACTGCCGTAACAATAATGTGGGCAAATTAAAAGCCACGATTTATCGGCGACATCAAGAGCCGATGTCTCGATTTAAATAAACAGCTTAACCGAGATGGTGAGTCCTCGCAATTCTTCGTGCATATTTTTGCACCAACTTTGTGATAACCTCGAGGTCCTTGTTTTCAGCAACATCACTGAAATCCCATCGCCTAAGGTCCAGTGGGTGGGTTTAGGTTTCATCCGAGCGATGCCCAACTATCCCGGATGAACCTGTAAGTTATATTCTTTGTTTTACACTCGTGAGTTGCCTTGCCACGCTGTCAGCTGAACCACATGCTAATCATTGCCATTCCTTGTTGCAGATGGGGTTTTGAGTTTTTAAAGTTTTAAAGTTTTTCTTTAAGTTTTTAACGTTTTGAAGTTTTAACGTTTTTGCAAGTTTTTAACGTCGAACGTTTTGCAAGTTTTAATCTAAGAAGAAGTTTATGATTGGATCAGACTATTTCAACAAATTTTGTGAATGAAGATTGCTACTGTTTTCTTCTGCGTTTGCAAGTTATGTCAAGCTTCATTTCGGCGGAGCTTGCCTTGGTTGTTTGCACGTCGAAGCTTTCCTTTGTGCGGCGCGCATGTGGATGTGCCGCGCCTCTCCTTTTGTCAACACACCGGATAAGGCCCGGTGAAGGTCTGCGAGGTTGACTGGTGGACGTGCAGCCCGCCAGCTGCGTAACAGTTGGCCCGCTGCGCCGCCATCGTCCAGCACGCCCTGGCCTGAGCCGGCCTCAACTCATCACCTGTACGGTATTCCGGAACGCCTCAGGTAGGCCTGATAGTCGGAGGTCCTCGAGTAAGTGAGGTGCCTACAGGTGTACGGACAGTGTTTTTAAATATAGTGATATCCCATGGTTGTTACGGAGTGACAATTAACCTGACGGACCAAAGCGCGACCTGTCTCCCTCCATAGGGTTTTTGACCTACCTATGGTTAATGAAATTTGTAGATTTAAAAATATACATTGTACAAATTCAAGGGAGTTTTCTTTGTCTCATGCTCACCGGTCTATAACATCTAGCTGTGCCCTTCAGGTAAACACCACTTTACAAATTTTCTGAAACATATCTGTATTTGCATAACACCCTTTAACCTACCTTCCTATAAGGTAGCAAAAATCTAGTGTTTCAATACATAGTATAAAACAAAGTCGCTTTTTCTGTCCCTATACCCCTATGTACGCTTAAATCTTTAAAACTACGCAACGGATATTGATGCAGTTTTTTTTAATAGATAGAGTGATTCAAGAGGAAGGTTTATATGTATAAAAACATCCATGAAATGGTGGAGAAATGCTGTTATTTTTGAGGTTTTTAATGTGATGTCGCAAATAATTTCATTTTTTCCTTAGAATTGCACTCGAGCAAAGCGGTTCGGGTCGCTAGTAAAAATATATACTTATTTAAATTACACGTGTACAAAGATTAAGATTAAATATTTCAGTTTACGTAGAATGAAGAAATACCTCTTGAACATTGTTACTTTAAATTGGGTAAGTTGGACAGGTGTAATTTATCACAGAACTTTTGGGAGTTATATTGGACGAAGTACTAGATGTGACATAAGCAGGTAGATATTTGCTTCCGTGTTGGACTAGGCGCAAAAAATTCAACAAAACATCGCGCCTGTGTCTTCTAAGGTATAGGCAGAGGTGTATTGTATATACCCCCCACTCCTCGCCAGCTATATTTGAGTCCCATGTAATAAATAGGGCGCGAGCCACGTGACATCAATTATTGAATGATACCAATGGGAATTCAATCTAATAAAGTCGAATTCTTCAACAATATAGCACCACGCCTATATCCCAGAAGGGATAGGCAAAGATGTATAGTATACAGGGGGTTAGTGACATCGTAACGAAAACTTTGAGGGATGATTCAGGCTATGATTCTGAGTTGATATCAAGTGGAATTTTCCGTCGCAAAAGTTTGGAATGGAAAATAATAAAAAAACACAAAATTTTTCATGAATTTTCCGACAGGAAATTCCACTTAATATCTACTCAGAATCATGGTCTGAATCATCCCCCTCAGTATTCGTTACGGTGTCACTAACACCCATACCTACTTGTATGGGTACCTGTATGTACTGGTACGGGGTGTAAGTGACATCGTAACGAATACTGAAAGGGCTGATTTAGCTCATTATTCTGAGTTAATATCAAGTGGAATTTTCGATCGCAAAAGTATAGAATTGAAAAAAATAAAAAAAATAAAAAAAAAGTAATGAATTTTGCGACGGAAAATTCCACTTCATTTTCACTCAGAATCATGGTCTGAATCATCCCCCTCAGTATTCGTTACGATGTCACTAACACCCTGTATACTATACACCTACTCCTCGCCAGCTATGTTTGTGTCCCATGTAATAGAGAGTAAGATGATCCATCTTTCAGAAGGCACGTTAAGCCGTTAGTCCCAGTTACTACTTACTGATGTAAGTACGTAGGCGTTACATGACTCATGTCAAGGGCATATGGCGGCTCATTAGTAAGTGGACCCTGTGAAAAACGGGTTAACGATAGGGCTAAGGAGATGATGTGTTGGGCTGGATTTCCCTTCGGAGTGGAAGGTCAGATAGCCAGTCGCTTTTATAAAAACCGGACCTAATAGGACCCTGTGAAATACGGGGATGAAGAATGTACTCGTATTCACCGTCCTGCCAAGTCATCATCACTAATTTAAGAGCCACGCTCTTGTCGGTGTAGCATTCTCCATGCTACTTTTTAGGGAAAAATAGGGCAGTGGTTTCCCTCTTGCCTTCCGCCCCGCAGTACTCTGACGCGAGTGGGATGGCGCCCAGAGTAGTCTATTTCAAAGCCATACTAGGACTCCTGTCCTCCGCATCTGAATAGTACTGACAGTTACTGCTGCCCTCTGTTCCAGGTTACAGCTCCTGTGACGCGCCCCTTCTGTCCTGCATTGCCGTACCGATGGCTCCCATCTCCGTCTCAGCAAACCGGCCAAGTAGTTATTGCTAAAAAACGTCTTGTGAACGATGTAATACATTTTACGTTTTCCACGCCCGTTCACGGTTCATAGACCTTACGAGCTGCATACCCACTCTGACATTGACTGCATTACTAAACTAGTGTGTTGGAATTGACCTATTGGTTTATGTTAATACGCGACCCGGTGGTTTCATTGCTAACCATTAAGACTTCTTATTTTGGTTTTCTCCGAAGGGCAAGGCAAAGGGAACTATGCCCATACAGCCATGTCTTATGTTTTTTTTTTCTTGATGATGGTTAATGACAGGATGAAAGCTGATGACGATGAATGATGAAACTTAAACCCCCACCCTCGGAGCAGACTCCTACTCCGAACCCCAACGAACTAACTCAAAAATCCGCATAAACTTTCGAGTTATGAAGCGGCTTGTTGGCACAAAGCGAAAATAGATACACTTTGTTTATTGAATATTCCGATATAATAGCACTATAGCGAATGTTTTGTGACTAATTTAATGCGATTATTAACCACAAAACACCACTTCGTGTTTATTATTTAGATTATTCAATGAAGAAAGCAACCGTCCCGTTTCCGTTCCCGCCAAAAATACCTAACCATTAAGAGAATTAGAACTGCAGTCGAATAATAAACAATGAGACAGCAATACAAAAAGTCTTTAGTGCACTATAAACAAATAGAAACAGTTAGGTGGGACAGCAAGCGGCATAAGTTGTATCAATACTACATTAAAGGCTATGTACCTATTAATATAATCATCATCTTCTATCGTGTGAGTTGTGAGGTGGAGTACCATCAGTAAGTAGTAACCGGGACCAACGGCTTAACGTGTCTTC
The DNA here is from genome assembly GCF_024362695.1 of Pectinophora gossypiella. Taxonomy (NCBI): domain Eukaryota; kingdom Metazoa; phylum Arthropoda; class Insecta; order Lepidoptera; family Gelechiidae; genus Pectinophora; species Pectinophora gossypiella. Next base: position 14,559,209 of record NC_065419.1, read on the forward strand.
CGAAGCACGGAACATCTTACTTTCGGACAATCTGGTGATCAGCCAGTAATGTCCTAACCAAACTAGGGACCACAAAGTAATCTTTGTGATATTTCGCCACCGGGAATCGAACCCGGGACCTCCGGATGTGAGCCCAGCGCTCAACCACTGGGCCACATAGGTCATTTCATTAGTGGTTTCGTATTGAAACTGCAGTCGAATAATAAACAATGAGACAGCAATACAAAAAGTCTTTAGTGCACTATAAACAAATAGAAACAGTTAGGTGGGACAACTAGCGGCATAAGTTGTATCAATACTACATTTAAGGCTATGTACCTATTAATATAATCATCTTCTTCTATGACTCTACTCGGTCTAGAGGGCTGAAGCCGACGACCCGTGGTCACAATGCGCAAAGGGCCCCCAAAAGAACAAATTACTCTCTATTCCTTTTTGAAAAATGTCCTTCAGTTGAGCTATTTGTAATATTTGCGTACTCTTACGTAAATAAATAATATATTTTATTGGTCAATATTTTTACCACACTGCGGCGAAGCAAGGAGGGTTTATGTGCTTGACCGCTATGTATCCATTTATGTGTGTATGTATGCAAGTACATATGGTTTTAACTCAAAATCTTCCATAAAACACGTATCGGAAGCGATTAGACCCCAAAATAATCAAAATAAAAATAAGAGTTTAAAAACTAAAACCTGACAGCGGAGAAATCACGCTCTAAAAAAAATGAAACAAGAAAGTAGGTATATTTCTCTGAAATTCTTCCGAACAGTGATTTATTTACTTATTTATCTAATAATTACAACTATAAGTTACCATACATTTTCATATCCGTCGAAAAGGAAAGGGACGGATGATTCACAAGCTCTTAATTTTAGGAAGAATGAGTAAATGAATGGATAACCCGGGCGAATCAAAAGGTACGTCGCTGGTATGCAATCCGTTTGACGTGCTGTCTACTTTACTGAGTCGGGTTATTGACGGATGTAAAATTTTTAGACGGTTGGTTTAGATTTGTGCTTAAAATTGACGTGTGTTCCATAAATTTTATGCTTGCCTATTACCCGTCCCTTTCCTTTTCGGCGGATAAGAAAATGACAGATACAACTTAAAATAAAATTAGATGGTATTTACAGGAATTAGCACCAATATAAACTTAAATTATTGCTTCAATATTTACAGTATTATACCTATATACCTAGAAACTAAACAAATATCTTTCCTAATTATCACATACAATTTTTATGTTTTATGTGATGTTTAGAAGGAATGGTCGTATGCCAATCTGTCCTAAAATTTGCTTATCACGGCATACGGCAACCATATATCTTGTTTTTGGTAAACGTAGCCTGGAAAGTCCCTCAATACACAATCGATTTTCATAATCGTTTGCAAGTTAGCTAAGGCCCCTGGGCCTATAAATTCCCGATTCGCCCCTGGGTAGCGTGTTATTCTATCAATCAAATTACAGAGGCTGTCCGGCGCAACGTAACGAAACGGCGTCGCTTGCTCAACTGTACGGTCAATCGAAAGTTATTGAATTAGCCCAGTTGATGCACAGTAGACGATTCGATCCCGGTCGTGTTTTCTAATCCCGGGATTATCTAAAGTTAATCCTGGGATCCCGGGATAGTCCCGGGATTGTATTGGTAATAAAAAGTGAATCAAAACTTCCATCAAAATCAACTCCTTTTTAAAAGTTTAGTTAAATCTTCAAAAAACAAAACAAAATTATACTTTCTCCTAATAAAATAAACAACAAACTAGACACTTCTGTAAAGAAGGAAACCATCGTGAAGAAACACATTCCCGAGAAATGCATTTTAGGGGGTAAGTGACCAAACCTCTACTGAGCTGGTTTTCTTTGGAGGGTAATACTTATCACTACATAGTATAAAACAAAGTCGCTTTTTCTGTCCCTATATCCCTACGTACGCTTAGATCTTTAAAACTACGCAACGGATTTTGATGCGGTTTTTTTAATAGATAGAGTTATTAAGAGGAATGTTTATATGTATAATAACATCCATTAAATAGTTGAAAAATACTGTTATTTTTGAGGATTTTAATGTAATGTCGTAGATAATTTCATTTTTTCCTCAGCATTGCAACCGAGCGAAGCCGGGGCGGGTCGCTAGTATTCTCAATTACAGGCGACACGGCTCACTACCTGTCACGTTGGTCTAACAGAAAGTTCGGTGAGGTGTGGGTACTTAGTTCATCTTGCGATGGACGTACTTTCCAATTGGGATAAGTATAATCGTAAACTTATGATATTATGTTATATTCTCAGTAACACTATCTGCAGATTCAGCGAAAAATGAAGCCAATTCCAACTTTACATTGTTTTACAAAGCCAAACTCTTTGTTGTGAAGTAACAAGTCGCAACTTCTGTTATAACGAGTGAATGCCATTTGAACTTGAACTCAAGTTTAACTGGATAAAGTTTATTTTACACTGAGCTTTCGTGTTATTAGATATACTTTGACAACTGTATAACCTTTATACATTATGTAGGTATGTATGTATGATAACATAAAAACCTAGGAAGACCTAGAAGGACTTACATTGACCAAAATGGAGATGTCCTTAGAAAAGGTTTAGTACGATCTACTCTGAACCAGCGTGTGTGTATGAAGCGATTGATGAATGTGGAGGAAGCAAGAAATGTGTGTTAGGATCGAAGCAAATGGAATTCTATAGTCTCTGCTTACCCCGGTGGGAAATAGACGTGAGTGTATGTATGTATGTACTTAACAACATATAAGCTCATACATACATAAATCTATACATATACGTCCCACTGCTGGATGCAGGCCTCCCCTCAAACAACAGGAGCGGCGGGGGTATGGAGCATACTCCACCACGCTGTCCCAATTCGATTAGGGGAGGCGTATGGACTTGTAGCCCGGGAGAAACTCTATTCTAGTTCTGAAGGACGGAATTATCTTACTTGTTTGGATAATCAAGTGTTCCAGTGTCCCAATGTCCCCATCGGAAATCGAACCTGGACCTCCAGATCGCGTGTCCTACGCTCTAACCACCAGATCATGGCTGCTAGTGTAGACCATGGAAAGTAACCGAATAAACATAAGTTACGTAAACATAATAAAAAATACAGTAAGTAAGTTCACTTTCAAATGATCTTCACTGATAAACAGATGAATGCATAATGGGCAGTTATTACGTCTGATGTTAAAATATAATAATGTTATTGTAATTTGTCCGCGTTATCAAATTTTACCTACTTACTTAATTAGTACTTATCTTTTACGTGATTGTAAACTGCTCTCATATAATTCTTGGTAGCGTAAATCAGTAGTCCTCGAGATCCATCCAAACAAAGACAGATAGTTTTGTACGTATCTGTTATTTGTGTAATTAATAATTATGTTTGATTTGATAGATAGACTTCATCGACCCTAATAATAATAAATACGAAAGTAACTCTGACTGTCTGTTACTTTCTTACGTTTAAACCGCTGAACCGTTTTGAATGAAATTCGGAATGGAGATAGTGTGAGACTTAGGCAAGAACATGAGTTTTAACCCGAAAATCACCCGCTAAGGGGATGAAAAAACGTGTCGCGATAACCGAAGGCAACGCGGACGAAATCGCGTGCGGAACGCTAATTTTATACTCTTCTTCTATCGTATGGGTTGTGAGGTGAATGACCGACATCATCAACCCTGGTGTCAGGGTTATTATTGAGCTGCCAAGGACCCGTGACATGGCTCAAAGTATTGTACTGGTTTTATGACATTGAAAGTAACTTGAATGAGAAATTGTAATTCAAATAAGTTACACCACAAATGCACAAGTTAGAGTATATTTGAATACCAAACATTAAGTTCTTGATTGAGAAACTCTGAGGAAATCTATTCTAGTAACTCCAGGACAATTTGCGGCTAGATGTAGAGTTCAGTTGCTTGGCGGACCAGCTGCAAGTTAGTATCCCTAACTTCGATTCAACTGTCAGAAGTTGCTATTTCTGAACTTGCAGTTTTAAGGTACGTTCCCACTGAAGCGGAGCGAAGCGCTGCGGTGCGGAGCATAGCGGAGCGGTGCGTTGCGGAGCGTAGCGGAGCGGTGCGGTGCCAATCGAAGCAGTGCGGTACGGAGCGGGTACGGAATCAACAATTCACAGAGTGTGAGAACGAGAAGAGAAAACACTTGGTTGCTCTTTCCTTTACTTCTTCTAACGTGTGGGTTGTGAGGTGCACTACCAACCTCAGCAACCCTGGTTCCAAGGGTCATTAATGATTTAATTTATTAACTATTTTTAATTAAGAAAAAAACAACAATAAGTTCGATATTTTGTCACGTTTTTCTATAACATTCGCGTCGCGGTATCCCTACGTTTTCATAGGAATTTCTTATTTTGAGGTTTAGTAAAAAGTAACTGATTTGACTAAGTGGAAAGTTGAAAGTTGTCGAACTAAAACTCTTTCACTTTGAAGCGTATTTTTTTACTTACTTACATATAATTTTTGTCCAACGTTTTATCCCCCTTATAGCTACCGCAGATTCTCACAACCTGAATAGCCGAGGAAAAGTAGCTGCAGAAAAAAAACTATTAAAGTTCAACAGAACTTTACAGGAGCCAAAAGAAAGCAAGAAATTCTGCCGCTCTGCGATACCGCTCTTGTGAACGAGCGCCTTAATAATAAATTAATCATTAAACTCTTGCCTTATGCAAATATAGGCATCTAATCATTGACCTATAATCAAAATCTAATAAAGTATTAATAATTCCCCCGTTACCTCGTCTCAAAGGATATCAATACTTACTGCAATCCTTTACGAAACAGTATTACGCGACCGTACGGATTGTACCTTTGCAACATAATAATTGCTCTAACCTTGAAGCCATATTTTGCGGTCGGATAATAGCACTAATGGTCGCGTTTGCAACACAGACACAAGAGTTTTAATCGACCAACCTTCTGCTTATCGAATAGCATTCGTATTGGCTTCTCTTTTTTTTACCTATCTTCGAGCTCATCAAACAGATGGGTGACCTGTTCTGTCCCATTATGAAAACAAGAAAAAAATATTTTTTAAAAAACAAAAAAAAGATAAAACCCACAAACAAAGAATAACCATAAAATGAAAAAAAATAGCATTTTTATTATTAGTCTGATTAGTAGATCGAACCAACAGAAAAAAAACATAACGTCTGGTCCGTAGGACAAAGCAGTCGGGCAACTCGGCCGGGGAATAAAGTGGCTGAATGACACTAAGACTTTGCTTTCTAAGGAAAAGCACTAATGAGGCTGTATGGCTTGAAGTCTTTGCCGGCCTAATAGAACAAATGGAAAAAAACAACATAAGTAGACATAAATATTGCACGCGGAATAGAAAATATATACCTATTTGATATATTTGTATTTTAATCTTTCGTATAAATTAATATAAAATATATAAAAATAAGTTATAATTGTATATATTTGTTTTTTGTGTTTGGCCACGATTCAGTCTGTGCTGTTTATCAAAACTTGTAAACCCTGTCCTACAAAAAAAATCTTGTAAAAAATTAACATTATTATAAGAAAGGCTTTATTAAAGTTTACACGTATTAAATAACAATTGACATGTTACAAGTGTCATTTCACAAGCAAAAATGCTAAACGTAATTTAAACCCTACTACACGGCACTGGGGGGTTAAAATCGCCACATCGAAGCAAATCATCTAAGAAAGCAATATTGCTTTCTTAATACTGGTTCGATGTGACCATTTTAACCTCCCTGGTCTTAAGCAGCGATATGATCTAAGGTGGAGCACGCAAATACAAACAGTGCCTATTTATTCTTGAAAACCCCAAATTATAATGTATCTGGGAACAATGACCCAGGAAAAGAATTTCATTCTTTAGCAGTTCGCATAATAAAGGAGAAAGCGAATCTAGCGGTTCGAAGAGGAGGAATGTCGACCACATATGCATGGAATCCCTCCCTGCGTCGTATCCTCCGATGGTGGAACGGTGGAGGTATAATTCACTGAGATTTTATTTCAAGTATTTTCTACATTTTGAAACTAACTTTATACCACGCCGACTAGTTGTTTGACAATTAGTCACCGATATAATATGACTAGTGACAACATAAACTACCTCCATGGTCCAGTGATTTGAGCGTTCGGCTCACGATCTGGAGGTCCCAGGTTCAAATCCTGGTGGGAACATATCACGAAGATCACTTTCTGATCCCTAGTTTGGTTAGGACATTACAGGCTGATCACTGATTGTCCGAAAGTAAGACGATCCGTGCTTCGGAAGGCACGTTAAGTCGTTGGTCCCGGTTACTACTTACTGATGCAAGTAGTCCTTGCATGACCCATGTCAGGGCCTTTGGCGGCTCAATAGTAACCCTGACACCAGGGTTGATGGGGTTGGTAATCCACCTCACAACCTAAACGATAGAAGAAAAAGACCGATTGTGATATTGGCCAGCTAGTCAGCTTTCCCGACTAGTCGAAGTCTAGTATATGTCTATTACAATCATCGCTAAATGAACATTGTCTTGAAACTAAACCAATTGCTTCTAGCATAATGTGCCGATTAGATTAGATTCGGGCAACCACGAACTTAAGGTCTAAAATTATATCTACTTATCTCTTTCTTGCTCGTATTGTAAGTGCAGAATGGCACTAGTTTAAGAGTTGTCAAACTAGAAGTAGGTTACGTTTGTGTCCGTCAGAATAAGCATCAATAAAGTTTGACGCTTCATTGATTGATAGACATTTAAATGCTTAACAATGGAGAAAATACCTACCTACCAGAATTTCTTCAATCGAGGGACTCAATCAAAGATTCAGAACAATAGAGAACTGTCGAAGAAATACAAAATGTATCGAAACTCATTGTGACTTTAGAACGATGACGAATGACGTATTCAAACTTGACTTGGCCCACTTGGCAAGACTTGGCGGAACTTGGCGGGACTTGGCAAGTTTACACTGTACCAAGTTGTATTAATTTCTCTCCCTGAGACGTAGTGGCCGAATAATTTAAAGTTCACCAATTGATCCGTGGCGCGTTCAAATTGGGGAAGTTACTCGAGCGAGTCTGTCAGTCAAGTGGAAATTCAGTTAGCGAGTAATCACACTATATTATTGCCAGTCAGTAGCTGCTCTGAGTGTATTGATAGTGCTTGTTAATGGCCCTTCATAGACAGCTATTGCTATCCAATATACTTAGGTAAGTTGTTGAGAAGTTTTGCGCCCCTCCTTCTCAGCTATAACACATTTCGATATGATACTAGACTATTATTAGATGTACTGCACGCTTGTATCGCTGTCAAAAGTAGCAGAACATAAAGGCTCTAATTCAGTGGTTCCTAACCTGAGGTTAATTACCCCTTCAGGGGGTAAAACGGAGATTCTAGGGGGGTAACACGGGATGTCACGAAATAGAATTATAACTCGTTACATTAAAAATAAATGCCAGAAACCGTCTGAATGTTGAGCATGACATGAGATGCGCGTTGAGTGAAACCGTACCTAATATTGTCAAACTTGCGAATGCAAAGCAATATTTCAACCTTCACACTAGTTAACTCCTAGATTTATATATTACTTTACCAGTTACCTTAACGTGCATTTTCTTACTTACATAATAAACATATATTATATTCGTTCGAATTTGTGTGGTTTTAATTATTTTAAATTAGGGGTAAACTCAATTTCCATACTTGTTAACAGGGGTAGTGACATTAAAAAGGTTAAGAACCACTGCTCTAAATCGTGTCAATGTTTTATTATTATTGAGCATACCTTGTTTTATTATACCATGGTTTGTATTATTAATAAGGTGTTTGCGTGCTACACTGTCAATATAAGTAGTACGTTTGTTAATGCGTTTATAATCCGAATTAATTACTTATAGTCAAGGATCTTCCACCTATTTGTTTCCGCATTATGAAACTACTCATTATAATTACACTGAGTTACTTAATATTGCGATTAATTACATAAGAGATACATAGCATACATTAGCTGTCGACCATATTCCCAATGGGGCTAGTCAGAAGTACATTCATCGCCAGATGAACTGAGTACCCACGCTTCACCTGAGCTTTCTGTTAGACCAACGAGATAGGTGGTGAGCCGCCAATGATCGCATATATAAGCTGTCGACCATATTCCCGATGGAGCTAGTCAAAGGTACATCGATCGCAAGATGAACTGAGTACCTACGCTTCACCTAAGCTTTCTGTTAGAGTAACGAGATAGGTGGTGAGCCGCCAATGATCACATACATAAGCTGTCGACCATATTTCCGTTGGGGCTAGTCAGAGGTCCATTGCAAGATGATCTGAGTACCCACGCTTCACCTAAGCTTTCTGTTAGAGCAACGAGATAGGTGGTGAGCCGCCAATGATCGCATATATAAGCTGTCGACCATATTTCCGTTGGGGCTAGTCAGAGGTCCATTGCAAGATGATCTGAGTACCCACGCTTCAACTAAGCTTTCTGTTAGAGCAACGAGATAGGTGGTGAGCCGCCAATGATCGCATATATAAGCTGTCGACCATATTCCCGATGGAGCTAGTCAAAGGTACATCGATCGCAAGATGAACTGAGTACCTACGCTTCACCTAACCTTTCTGTTAGACCAACGTGATAGGTGGTGAGCCGCCAATGATCGCATACATAAGCTGTCGACCATATTCCCGTTGGGGCTAGTCAGAGGTCCATCGCAAGATGATCTGAGTACCCACGCTTCACCTAAGCTTTCTGTTAGACCAACGTGATAGGTGGTGAGCCGCCAATGATCGCATACATAAGCTGTCGACCATATTCCCGATGGAGCTAGTTAAAGGCACATCGATCGCAAGATGAACTGAGTACCCACGCTTCACCTAAGCTTTCTGTTAGACCAACGTGATAGGTGGTGAGCCGCCAATGATCGCATACATAAACTGCCGACCACATTCCCGGTGGAGCTAGTCAAAGGGCCATCGCCAGATGAACTGAGTACCCACGCTTCACCTGAGCTTTCTGTTAGACCAACGTGGTAGGCGATGAGCCGTGTCGCCGCCTACAATGATCCAATACAAGTCAAGTATCAATTATTTACTTCCATATCTACAACTAAAGTCTATAAAACCAAAATCAAACGAGCCACAAACAGAATCGCCCCAATTATACCGGCAGCCGTAACCCGTGCAAATACCAATGTAACCTGATGAACCTGACCAAACAAGTATACAATACAATGTGGTATTACATTGATTGCCTTCTGAATTAGACAGGATTATACACTGGCAGGGGTGCTGAATTGTGTAAGCCCACAATTGGTAACTTGATATTGATAAAGCTGCAACATTAATGAACAGTTGATATTTTACATGTAGCCATGACAAAAATGTACCTATCACCCTCATTATCCCGTTTTTCACAGGGTCCGATTACCTAAGCTGAAGATTTAACAGGTCCGGTTTTTTACAGAAGCGACTGCCTGTCTGACCTTCCAACCCGCGAAGGGGAATCCAGCCCAATACAGGTTAGGTCACATCCCTCCATGACAATAATAATCATCGCTAATTTAGGCACGCTCTTGGCGGTATAGCATTCTCCATTCTAGTTTCTTAGTGAAAAATAGGGCAGTGATTTCCCTCTTGACAATAATCTATCATTAAATAATTATTTATCACACTTGACACGACATGTTTATAATGACTGTTGGAAATGGCAAGAGGGAATCAAACCTGGACCTCCAGACCGTGAGCCCAACGCTTTAACCTCAGAATCAGAATCAGAATCATTTATTCAACGTAATTATCATGGATAAACTTGTTGAAGGTCAATGTAACATTTTTGAATTTACGTCATTTCGCAAGGTGTTATGGCTGAGGAGAAGAAATGACAAGAAACTGCAACAGCAACACATCAACAGCAAGACCTCTAGACCCCAAACGATGTCACTGACACGATTTAAAGGCTCTGTGCCCTGTTACTATAACCAATTTATTTACTAAATAAATAACAAAATCAGGGTTGAATGCTTATAATAATTATACCACTTAAAGTAGCATCTCAATTATTTATTTTTACATACATACATACATAAACTCACGCCCGTAATCCCTAATGGGGTGGGCAGAGCCACAAGTAATCAAAGACAACTTGCAGCCACTGTTGATACGATGTCGTAAGCTGGATATGATGTACCTTATGGTGGTAAGGTATCAGCCTATCGCCCATAACATTAGTCCATCATGTTAGATGACACAATCCCTCTGTCGGTTTTTACGACATGCCCGGGAAGACAAGCAGCTGAACGTTTTCTATGTTTTTTATTTGCTCCCAGAACAGCATAGAAGCATTTATTTTTCCATCGGCTTAATAATGTCTATAACGATCAAATAAGTGTAAAAATATCTCAAGACCGGATGTTGTAATAATAAAATAATTATTATATAATAATGGTATATTAAATCCGCTCACCTTCATTTAATAGACAGTTCATGGTCAAAGTACTATCAAACGTCAAGTACCAATTAGTAGTGGACAATGAACCCAATAAACCTTTTGGTAAAATAATTTTGGATCGCGAAATTATTCCGTCATCTATATTTCCCAAGTAAGCAGAGACTATAGAATTCTTGCTTCGATCCTGACACACTTCTCTTGCTTCCTCCACATTCATCAATCGCTTCATACGCGCACGCCGGTTCAGAGTACGATCGTACTAAACCTTTTCTAAGGACGTCTCCAATTTGGTTAATGTAATGTGGTGTGTAGGTATAAATACCTAACTTCCGCATATACAGGGTGTTAGTGACATCGTAACGAAAACTTTGAGATTCAGACCATGGTTCTGAGTTGATATAAAGTGGAATTTCCCGTCGCAAAAGTATGGAATTGAAAATAATTAAAAAAACATGGTCTGAATCATCCCCCTCAGTGTTTGTTACTCACCACCTATCACCTAGGTTTACCGTAAGGTATACCTCTAACTACCCCGATTAGGATATAGTCGTGAGCTCATGTTTATGTATGTATTGGTGCTAATTCCTGCAGACACCATCCATCTAATTTTATTTTAAGTTATACCTGTCATTTTCTCATCCACTGAAAAACAAAGGGACGGGTAATCGACAGGCATAAAATTTATGGAATACTCGTCAATTTTAAGCAGGATTCCAAAACAATCGTCTAAAAATTTTACATCGGCCAATAACACGACAGAATTAAGTTGACAGTACACGTCAAACGGTTTGCATACCAGCGAGATGCATTTCTGATTCGCCCGGGTTATTTATTCATTCATTTACTCCTGTCAATCATCCGTCTCTTTCCTTTTCGGCGAATAAGAAAATGACAGGTATAACTTTAAAAAAAAATAAAATAAATAAAATAAAAAAATAAAAATAAAATAAGAAAATGACAGGTATAACTTTAAGTAAAATTAGGAGATGTCTGCAGGAATTGGGGCCATTATAAATATAGGAAATTGTTTTTTTTAATCACCTATGCACACAAACCCACAAAGAGAAAATTAAATCGATGAAGACTCAGACGGGATTTGAACACTCTTGTGTTCTTGTCAAGCCGAGACGTTTAGCATTTTTTATAGAATAGAATAGAATAGAATAGAAATTGTTTATTATAAAAGGACGCCACACATAAAGACAAGACAATAACATCACTTATTTTTTTTACAAAACAATTACAAAAAGCATAGAAGGATGTTCATTACAATGATCATAAGGTGGTGGTGGACGTCCTGAGATAAAAGGGCCTCACTCAGCACAAGTCGCGGCGTGAACCACGACGCTGGTATTATTTTTCTGTCTATGATCATAATACTGGTAATTACGTAAACTTTAGCCTCTGACTACCCCAATTGGGATATAGCCGAGAGCTTATGTATATATTAAGTGAGCAAAAGCTTACTCGTGAGTTTGTTATGTTACTTGTGCCTCTACCCACCCTATTAGAGACTGTAGGCGTGAGTACAGTCTGTCTAAAGTAGGTACTATGCCATGGTCAAATTCATTCATGGGTATAACATCACGAAAATGCATTAAAAATAATTGCTTGTTTTTTTTCTTATATTTTTTTGACTTTAATCAAGTGTTTTGGCAGATTCACGTTTTTTGTTTACTGCTTGCGTTGGTATAAGGAAGTTAATTTGTTTACAACTTCCGATGTGTTGTGTTTATACGATAAAGTTTAATTAGTGACGTCAATGGTGAGCGAGAAGTTTTTTTTAGCCGTGGTTGTATGCCCCAGCAGAGGGGACGTTAATGGGCTGATGATGATGATCAACTCATAATCATGGTATGAATCATCCCCCTCAGTATTTGTTACGATGTCACTAACACCCTGTGTATGTATGTATGTATCTGTAAGCACGTCTATTCAAACCTATACATACACAGCGGTCAAATGTCAAAGCCCGAGTTGTCAAATATGACAAGACGAGTTGAGGTTCCTCGTTGACGTATCGACGTGCTCGCGACTTGAATATGAAAAGTGTGTCAAACAAATTATGTTATGAATAAAAATAAAAAGTTTATTTATGTAAAATCTACGACACACTAATACATTTACAACATTAAAATATACACACATTAACATTAATATTTAGTTGGAAAACATAAAGGTATAAAGGTATGTAGGCATAAAGGTGAATAGGTGTCTGTTTTTTTTTAGCTCTTCTGTAAGCAATAAGTATACAATAATATGATATATATTTTGGAGTGCGACATCTTGAAAAAAAAACATCGCGCTTGTCCCAAGGTAGTCGCGTGTACCAAGGACCTTATTTTAACTTGCGTCGCGTCGCGCCGCGCTTACATAGCGTGCTAGGCTTGCAGCTGACTGTCATAGAATAAGTATGCCTCAGAAGCGACAAAGCTTCGCAATAAGAGGCTAAGATGGCCACTGGGGCCTCATAGCATCACAAAGGACGTTACATTTAGGTTAATGAGATATGCACTCTATCGCTCCTTTGAGTATGCTGCTCGTGTATTCTTAAAGAGTACGCACACGAGACGATTTGGTTCGACTATTTTTTTTAAACAAAAAATGTAATCCAAAAAATGTATCCCAAAAGAGAAAGGCAGAGGTGTAGAGTACAGTCATGAGCAATATAATGTACCCACTTTAGGACTCTGTCGCACTAACATGTTTGACATTTAGTAAGACTTACAGTTCAATTTATGAAAAAAGTTAATGTGACATGGTACCAAAGTGTATACATATTAATGCTCGTGACCGTACACCCACTCATGCCGCTGCGTTTTTTTTAATTTCCATGTGGAATTCAATTATTTTTTAAAAACAGCCCTGTGCCTTTTCTTTTGTAGGTATTTTTCCTTGGATATACAGGTTGTATGTATTGACGATTCATAGTGTAACTATGTTACCCAATGAATAAAGATATTTTGGAGTTCGAGTTTGACCCACTAAATCGCAGAGGCAGATTTATGTAGTACTTGGTTTAAGACAGAAAGTATGGTTCATAGTACCAAATCCGACAGTTTGTAGGCATTTAGTTGCAGACGTTTAAGTATTGTTGCACCCAGCCCAGCAAAGTGGAGCGAGCATGCATCGTTAAATATTTACTTTAAAATACAAATAGCGCTCCTACACTGCGCTTTGTTTAAACTATTTGTCTTCTGAATCTCGTCTAAATACTACCTCCCTTTAATGAAAATAGTTTATGTTACTTACTCCACGGGACTGAAGGATATAATAATACTGTGATATCCAACAGCCTCCGTGGTATAGTGGTTAGAGCGTTATACTCACGATCTGGAGGTCCGGGTTCGATTCCCGATGGGGACATTGTCGAAATGACTTTGTTGACAATTGCAGGTTCAAAATTGAAGACAACACGCAGGCAGATATTCTTCCTCTAATTCTCTAAGAATTATCTTTCAAATATTCTTCCTCTCAGACGACGCCTTGAGCCGACGTTCGCGCCCAACTGTGCACCCTCAGGCCTGTTGTCTTAAATTTTGAACCGGGTGAGAGCCCTCAGCGCTCCTCATTTGTCCGGCCAAGTAGTTAATGCCATCTGCGGCAAATCTAATAGTCATAGGCAAGGCAAGCAAGGCCATACTTTGTACTCCTTGGAATCCTCACAATAAGCCTACTCATTTTTCAAGTAAGTAGCTATTTACGGGCACACACATCTGCGCACACGTGTTATAATTTTGAAATAAATTATAATAAGTAACTAATTTCTTTCTTTATAAACTAACCTTGATAAGCGGGACAAACGTCAAAACGGCCATGATGGAAATTTCCACTTGATATCAACTCAGAATCATGGTCTGAATCAATCATCCCTCAATTAATCGACTTTAGTGGGTCGATCGCGATAAGCGCTGAGTGAGGGAAATCGTCGCCCACGCCGGCGGGGTCGGTAGCGGGGTCCTGAAGTGTTTTCGCGAGCTAATTGGCTGCATCTATGGCTAGAGTAATCGGGTCCCTTTCATCTCATAATGACAACTTCGCAAAATGCCAACCACTCGCAAAATGCCAACTTCTCAGAATGGCAACTTCTCAAAATGACAACTATCAATATATCGATTTTTTTAAGGCTGGAACTTTGAAGATGAAATGAAGAATATTACGAGGTATGCCAAATCGCTTGAAATGTCAGCCTGTATGTATACGAATACACTAGTTTTTGTTGTAGTCAAAAATACTTAGTAGTTTTGATTTTATAGGCACTCCAAGTTTTGATCGAGTCCCGCTAACAGTCACGTGACCGCTTGTATATTCGGACATCCCTAAACGGCATGTATTCGGAATATGTGAGCATCGCAGAAGGGAAATTTCGTGGTATCTACATACCTATCTCATTTGTAGCTATTTATATTGTAAGAATCCGTTTACCGCTTCCCGCTACAAGTCCATCAATACAATACGAAACATCAACAGTTACATAACCACGCTAAGTATTTTAACTGGTACTTATAAAGAGTCGGTCATTCTCGAGGTCATACTTACGATTAGTACTTTGCTTGTTAACCTTAACACGTCACGGACGAAACGCCAAGCGACAACCATAATGAATAAGAAAAAGAATAATTTATTTCAGTAAAAACTAAAATTTATTTAAGTAAATTAAATTCATCTTTTTTGGGGTTATGTATACGTTTTTACATTAAAATACACATAATATTTTAAATTTGTCAGAAATTAAATTTAAAGCTCATGTGAAGCTTACTTTATGTAAAAAAGCTTATTATAAGATTAATGATAACCTAAATGATAAAAATGTCTGGTATTGAATGTGTTCCTCTAGTTATAAAATAACTTGTAATACCCTCATTGGTTTTTAAAAGATGTGTTGCTGTTGCAGTTTCTTGTCATTTCTTCTCCTCAGCCATAACACCTTGCGAAATGACGTAAATTCAAAAATGTTACATTGACCTTCAACAAGTTTATCCATGATAATTACGTTGATAAATGATTTTGATTTCTGATTTCTGACTAAAGAAGTAAGGCTGCAGAACATAGCGAGGAGTGGAAATCTGTTTTTCGAGCCCTACATCCCAACAGGGGACAAAAGGATTAGAAGAAGAAGAAGAAAAACTAAAGTCTAATTACACATATATACAAAATATATTAAAATTAGCTACTTAAGTATAGTTTCTGCTACAAATTATGTTTGATACGAAGCTAAGTCTGTGGACGATACGCTTTGAGTTTGGATATACATTCAAGCTTGAATGTATGCCATAATCGTAGAGAAGCGGATAATCATAGTGCAAAATATGGTAGAATAACGTAGTAGGTTTGCCGTAACTACTTAGCCGGACAAATAAATGGGGAGCGTTGAGGGCTCTGACCCGGTAAAAAATAAGATAACAGGCCTGTAGGTGTCCAGTTGGGGGCGAACCTCGGCAAAGGGTGGACATGTCGCCTAAAAGGATTATATTTTAAAAAAATATGTGTAAATAATGCGTACAACAAACTGTTAAAAAAATTTGTGAAGTGATTTTGGCACTTGCCTTAGCTAGAGGATTCGATCGCGGTCAAGTTTTCTAATCCCAGGATTTCGGGATTATCTTAAGTTAATCTCGGGATCCCGGGATAGTCCAGGGATTGGATTGGTAATAGAAAGTAGCAACAAAAAGACAGTGAAATATATCAATATCAACTCTTTTTTTAAATCTTTAGTTAGACCTTCAAAAAACAGAACAAATAGTTACTTTCTCCTGATAAAATAAACAAAAAACTAGACACTTCTGTAAATGATTTATTAAATAGTTTGATAATTGCCTAGTATTTTTATATTTTCGAATAAACTTAAAAAATATCATCTACTTTAAACTTTAGTTATACTGTAAAAAAGACTATATGCTAAAAACATTCAAGTCTATGCTTATGGCTATGCTACAGACAATAACACTCGTTGGTTTTCATCTTTATTTATTCAGACAAATTAATGCATTTTTGTTAAGAAAAAAACCATCATTACTTACACGACGAGAAGCGGATATTTTACACACGTTTACACATTCGTTACACGCACTTTTTCACATTCCCGGGATTCGTTAAATTCAATCCCGAAAATTTCGGGACTAAAATATGACCGGGATCCCGGGTTCGAATCCTCTTGCCTTGGCTCTCGCCTCACGACACTATCCCGCAACGTGTTAAGTTACAATAAGTTTTGAGATAACAACTGTTTGTTGTTTGGGTCTTAATTAAGTGTAACTTATTCTGTGCGGGGGATTTGAGGCATTACGTCCCTTCTTACTTGATAGAATAACTTTATATTATGTACCATGGGATAACCTGTCTATGGGCAGGGTTTATTTACAACCGGAATTCGGATTTATCACTATGTCGGATTTGTGACCCGGCCGAGTTTGACCGGCTTTTATTATGTACTTACGAATTTTTTTTCCGTGTGGTTATTTTTATTATGAACTCAAATTTAATGATCTCTTTTGACAGGATTTAAAAAAATATGGATCTAGCTACTCCACTCCAATTTCACCAGTAATCCGTTGATCATGGTACTTTTTTTTTGACGTGACTTGTTGTAGATTTGGCACAAATGGTATTATTACTACTTGCCCGGATCATGGCACTTGCAACAGTGTCGAAATATCAGGAATCTCACTGGGTCCGCTAAAAATTTGACAGGTTTTTTACAGAAGTGACTGCCTGTCTGATCTTCTAACCCGAATCGAAAAACCACCTCAATACAGGTTAGGTCACATACCTCCGAATGCATTTTTTCTAACGACTTGTAGGTCTATCTAACCCGATAGCGATTGAACTTGTAGTCTGTGAATAATAAACACGAGACTGTATTAAATACATTATGTAAATGTAAATACAGTTTCTTCCTAGTGACATTATGTACGGTGTACAAAAAAGTAACAACATAACATAAAAGTATATTACAATAATATACCACCGACTTAATCAATCTTGATTATTATTCATTCATATCGTACAATGTCATAAGCACAGAACGAGTACAGACAGCAAAAAAGTCAAAGACGAAATTTTTTTTGCTATCCACACGAAGGTCGAGCGCTACAAAAAGTTCACTTTTTGTCGAGCAAGAATATTCTATGCAACATTTTTAGGGATCCGTGTCCGAATGGAAACTGTTGTTTCATAACAAGCGCCGAGCTAGACCTTACCCTCTCTGGGACTTACTTTAGTCTAAATGGGCGTATGCTGAAATGAATGAGTGACTAAAACAAAAGTTTTTATAGTGTAAAGGAATTTATGAATCTTAAAACACACTAAATTTGTTTTTACTGCTGATATTTTGAGTCTATGAATGTTTTGATTTGACATAGTCTTGTAATTAATTATTTTTAGTCAAATTATTTGAAACTAACCTTAGTTTTATTTGATTGACTGCAATAATAATAATAATATTATCTAACATTCTAATCTTGTGTAAAAGCCTGAAAAGGTAGAATTTAGTGAAACTATGATATTGCTACTGTAACTGCAAGTATATTATCTTACTAATAAAAATTATCTTACTTATAAAAAAAAAACCAGACGAATCAAATAGGCATCCCGCTGGTATGCAAACCGTTTGACATGTGCTCTGAATTAAGTATTCCTTTCCGGACGATGATAAATTGTCCAACAAAATTAGGAGGTTTCTGCTAGATTCAACACCTTTTACAGGGTCGGTTAGTACATTCAAATATTCTCTAAGACGACGCCCTGAGCCGAGGTTCGTGTCTAACTGGACACTCTCAGCCTGTTGCCTTTAGTAACGGGTAAAATAATAATATATCGTTTATTGAACATCGAATTACAATTTTTCAATAATAAAAATACAGACAACTATAATATAATATGTATATTATAATATGACCAATTGCTCTAGATAGACCGGCGTGCGTGTATGAAGCGATTGATGAACGTGGAATAAGCAAGAGAAGAGTGTCAGGATCGAAGCAAATGGAATTCTATAGTCTCTGCTTACCCCGGTGGGAAATAGGTGTTAGTTTATGTATGTATGTATTATAGTTTATGTATGTGTGTAATTGCTCTAGATATGCGGCGGTCCCTGCACTAAGCTCAGCTTGTATCGCAGATTACGATTTCGTATGTTAGGTTAGGTTAGGTTACAAAATGGACACATGGATATAATACAGAGCACTAAAACGCTTTCCATTTGTCCAGCCAAGTAGTTACTACTATTTGCGGTAAATCTTTTTTTATTTTTTATTTATTATGCAAATTATTTTTTTTCCATTATAATAACGTTCACCAGCACGCAAATCATTAAGATTTATCTGTGCTAGGGTGTCGTGTACTAAACTAAGCACTTAAATAACATAGGCATAATAATATAAAAATATTAAATAAAAAAATAATAACAAAATAAAACAAAGGATCTTATTTTAAGGTTAGTTTTTGGAATCTACAACAAGTCACGTTAAAAAAACACCTTATACAGGCTACGGAACCTCAGAAACTAAACCGCAAAGCGTTCCTAGCGACCATTTTATTTCGTCGCCCGTACTTTGGGATTCGCCTTTATTTTGCCGTAGATTAAAAACTGGACTCCTTTGTTTTTTACAAGCCCGAGGTAAAATTAAAATGGAGTTGACGATATTCCGACGTAAAAGGTCAAGTATTTAAGAGTAATTTTTGAATAAATTAGGTTCTAAGAGGGGAGAAGTGTCTGAATTGATCACGAACTAAGACTTCAATTTTAGCGTAAAAAATTTGATGGCCATTCAATTTGGATGGATGACTCGGTCAAAGATTATGAAATTATGACATGCTAATCGATAAATAGAAGCAAATCTCGTATTGCCAGAAAATGAAATAATTTTACTCTTTGACTTCTTTAATGATGGCAATTTCAAAAAAGGAACGTCACGTCACTTTTTAAGACAAAAACAAGTGAAGACGATTATTGTCGAGAGAAGCGAAAACTGAAAGACTAGTTGCTGTATTATTTTGTATAATATTTCTTATTATAATTTGTAGTAATAATATTTGATTGCCGTAATAAGAGTGATATTTGTGGTACTTAACATTTACTAATTAAAACTGGGTATATTACTAATAATTACGTTTTATTGTAGAGTTTGCTAACATTAACGAATTTTATACAACATAGTTAAACAACTAACAATGAGGCCGCGATACCGACCCCGCCGGCGTGGTCGACGATTTCCCCCATTCAGCGCTTATCGCTATCGACCCACTAGGGTCGATTAATTCTTTCAAATATTTTCCTCTCAATCGACGCGCTGAGCCGAGGTTCGCGCCCAACTGGGTACCCTCAAGCCCGTTGTCTTAATTTTTGTACCGGATGAGCACTTAGCGCTCCCCATTTGTCCAGCCAAGTAGTTTATTTATTTATTTAATTAGTACAGCCACATGGTTTACATTTATGCATTAATACTAATTAACTCTTTATATATATATAAATCTGATGTAAATCACAGTTACGGCGTACATAACTTACATAATATAATTGTCTTAATTTCTAACAAAAGAAAACATTTAGCAAGTAATCATTACATGGACCACCCATACAACAGCCATATCCGTAGTTAATGCCATTTGCGGCAAACCAAGAATTAGTCACATCAAAAAAATAAATAAAAATGTGACTTTTTAAAAAGGCATTTACGTGGTTTTCACTACAACGCGACGCTTTATAGAAATGTAATCCCCATTTCCCTTGGTTACACTACAACTTGAGAACGACTTTACTTATCAGTACAATTCATATTTATCTAACACCTTGTAGAAGCACCTTACGAAAAGAAAAATGAAGGAAAACGTGCAGAAAATGGGAACATTTCGGAAAACATAAATGGA
Organism: Pectinophora gossypiella; assembly: GCF_024362695.1. Lineage (NCBI taxonomy): Eukaryota > Metazoa > Arthropoda > Insecta > Lepidoptera > Gelechiidae > Pectinophora > Pectinophora gossypiella. The sequence continues at coordinate 14,579,514 of NC_065419.1, forward strand.
AATCCACGCAGACTGAATCGTATGCGGAAAGCTGGTAGATTATAAACCTATTATTATTATATACATATAATATTTCCTATTTCCCACCGGGGCAAACAGAGACTACCTATGGAATACAAATAAAATAAAATACAATAAGATTCCCATTGACATTCAGAATTTGCCTTTCAACTGTTTTAAGACAGTAGTTAAACAAAACCTTTACAAAAAAGGTTATTATAAAGTTAGTGATTATTTAGAAGATGCATGGGATTAACTGTCTGAGAACTGATACTAGGCAGCTAAATTACTCAATTGTATACCAATATTTTATGTATATTTTTATTTTTTTAAAGAACGTCTAGGGCCCTGTGCCGAGGTTTTTCTTGCAGCTTCTTTTCCCCGGCTATACAGGTTGTGAGAAGCTGCAGTAGTTTTAGGCGGATGAGACGTTCGTTATGTAAAATTGACGATTCAAAGTGTAACTATGTTACCTATTGAATAAAGATATTTTTAAATTTGAATTTGAATTCAATTTGCTTCGATCCTGACACACTTCTCTTGCTTCCTCCACATTCATCAATCGTTTCACACACGCACGCCGGTTCAGAGTGGATCGTACTAAAATTTTCTAAGGAGATCCCCAATTTGGTCACTGTATATATAAAAATACTAAGAATTGTTCTTATTATTATATTTACTACATCTAAAACATGTAAATTAAGAAAAAAATAACTTAATAATAAAACGAAGGAAACCGTGATGACGCTAATTCTATTATTAAAAATTCAATCAAGCATATTTTATTAACACTATTACTAAGTAAGTATGTTTAATAATAGTTTATGTTACGAACTAAAAATCTAACATAATCTTGGAAGTCTGCTTAGGAATCGCTGTCTGGGAACCAATATTAGGCAGATAAATTACTGAAATTGTATCACAACATGGGGCCTTGTGCCGAGATTTTTCTATAAGTATGTCACTGGTGCTAATTCCTGCAGACGCCATCGAATTTTATTTTAAGTTACACCTGTCATTTTCTTATCCGCTGAAAAAGGAAGGGACGGGTAATTGACAGGCATAAAATTTATGGAACACACGTCAATTTTAAGCAGAAATCCAAAACAATCGGCCAATAACCCGACAGAATTAAGTTGAGAGCACATGTCAAACGGTTTGCATACCAGCGAGATACCTTTTTGATTCGCCCGGGTTATTCATTAATTTAGTCATTATTTCTAAAAATTTACGAGTGTCAATCATCCGTCTCTTTCCATTTCGGCGGATAAGAAGATGACAGGTATAACTTAAAGTAAAATTAGGAGGTGTCTGCAGGAATCGGGGCCACTATAAACCCAATAGCATGAATTACATATTTAAACAAGCGATTTAAATACACTCGGAAGAATGGCATTTTGTCTTCACTCCAATACCTGTTCCCAGCGCATACGCGCAGAGCCACAGAGTATATAAACACCAAACGTCAAAAACGCCCATTCAAATTTTCACAGTGAAAGAAAAACATCGTTTATAGACAATAGGAATTGATTCGTCGATCCAAATTGAAAAACAATATGTAACTGGCCATGTTTGTAAACCGAGAGGTTATTTCGCGTGTTTGTCGCCATCAACAATAGAGGTTAGATTTCTATTGCCTTTGTCATACGTAATAACAACTTTTTGTTTCTTGTTGGGGTCGGGAAAAAGGTTTTTGTAGTGTTCTTCTTTCTAGCTCTGATTGTATTTGTTGCATTGTTGTGTGATTGGCGTGTGCGCGTCGTTAAAAGTAGAAATAGGCAGGCAAACAGTTGCATCTCGCATTCGTAATACTTATTAAAGAGAATAAAACTAAAACTCATCAAGAGCTGACTTGCAATTTTACAAGTATTTTCGTCTCGTATCGGGTGTAAGGCCAACGAAAATTATGCCTTACACTATGTCCGTTAAAACATACAACAAATTACCTAAATTCATAACTGAAATAGACAAAATACATCTATTCAAAATGTCGACAAAAATATACTTACTTAATCAAAAAATCGTTCTATACGCTGCAAAAGTTTTTAATTTAACCATTATTATTTTTATTCTCCATTTTCTATTTTCATTATATATTTTTTAAGTTAAGTAAACTTACTTGTGTTGACTGTTGTAGTGCCCTTACAGGGTTCTTGTTTGTACTTTCCTCTACTTTTAAGACCTCTGTAATAACATCAGGAATGCAATAAATAACTTATCTTATCTGGATCGACCTCATCAACCCTGATGTCGGGGTTACTATTGAGCCGCCAAAAACCCCTGACATGCCTCGTGTAACGACGACGTACAGTAAGAAATATCCGGGACAAACGGATAATATTTCGTTAATTAACCTTTTGAGTACGGAACTCTAAACAGTGAACCTTTCCACCCACCTCGTCCGATTTCACCTCTGATTTTTTTCTCGGTAAAATTTTAATTATTTGCAACTCTACCTTTTCATAGAAAAAGGGAGAGCCCTGATTTTGACGTATTCAAATTTCGAATTTCGACGAAAAAGGCTTAAACATTCTTTTGTTTTATTTATTCACACACCAATTCCTGTACCTGTGTGCGGTTAAAAGGTTACCGTTCTATGTATAAGTACGTACCCATTTGTTGAAAAAAATGGAGAATATTTTCTGGAAAATTGAAAATCTCACGCTCCGCCGGCTAGAGCGTAATTTCCCAAAGGACTGTTCTAGACTCATGACATAATATTGTATTAGTTTTCCTAATATTTTCAAGCTGAACCTTGCTTTGTCGAAGTCTCAGTAGGTTCACTTGACAAAGAAAATAGACTTGAAGAACTTTGTGTTCTGATTTAATGAAATACCTAATAAGTTGATCTGATTCTAAATGAAATATTCAGTTTTTCACTTTCAACAGTAGGACACCTGTAGTGAAGTGACTGTGTTTGCATAACCAACAAATGTATGCAGTTGTATAAACGATACCTCTGCACATAGGTACATATTTGAACTCACCTCACCTCTCCTCTTCTTCTTCTATCGTGTGGGTTGTGAGGTGTATTACCAACCCCATCAACCCTGGTGTCAGGGTTATTATTGAGCCGCCAAAAGCCCCTGACGCGGCTCATCTAACGACTACTTACTTACAGTAACTAGTAACCGGAACCAACGGCTTAACGCGCCATCCGAAGCACGGATCATCTTACGTTCGGTTATAAAATAACTTGTAATGATACCTACATTGATTTAAAATATGTGTGGCTGTTACATTTTCTTGTCATTTCTTCTCCTCAGTCATAACATCTTGCAAAATAACGTAGATTCAAAAATATTAAAATGACCTTCAACAAGTTTAACTATAATAATTACGTTGAATTTTTGTAAAACTATAATATACTTACACATATTTTTGAATAAAAAAAAATGTTCTGATTCTAAGAGTCCAAATTTTCAACGTGAAAATTCTAACAGGCGATATTCTGATAAAGTGTATGTACTAGGTATTATGCCTATTTATATTAGGATTGCAACACAAAAGTGCAATTACAAATGTTTAAAAAAAAAACACTTCCATTTCCCGAGCAAAGTTACGTACGTGACCACAGCGGACTAACAAGTATTTTAAGAAGTACCAACCTAACAATGAAAATGGGATTTTTTTAAAGAAAAACCGCGCAATTTCCGCGTTACAACACAACGTAACAGACGGCTAAGTATCTGTTTGATTAGCAACGCGGCGGGAAGTAAAAAAAATGCAGTCAACTGTTGCATGTTCCGGGGGAAAAAATGGCAGGAAAATTTTTCAACGGTTGAAAAAGTTTTTTTCTGTTTTTTTTTAACTTAATTAAATTACGTAGATTTGTGATTTAATATTAAGGAAATATTAAGGAAAAATAAAAATGTCCAACTAAAATACATATAAGTTAAAAATATTTTTTGCGACTAACTACCTACTTACTTACAATTTTTTTTTGTCTATGATATGTTTCGCCACCTATTAATTTAATATAAAATCACAACTCATTTTAAACAATTGATGAAGAAATATAAAAGACAATGGAATATTAAATTGTCGAATAGAATATTGTAACTTATAATAACAAACAGTTCAGAAAGCGTAACACGGCACATTTTATTGAAAAAAATCGCTCGTCTATAGTAATTGATAGTGGCATGTTTCCACCACTTTTACTTGGAAAGCCAAGTCATTGTTATCTAACAATCGTCCATCGTAAAATATAACAAGTAACTAACTAACAAGTAACTACTGTATTATTTATAATCTGTTCAAGTAAATCCAAAATTTAAACCAACCTTTTTATATTCCAAGACAAATCCAAGCACAGTGCACAGAGTAATGAAAAAAAAAGAGAACACAATTTTCAAATTTTGTAATTCGAACACTCGCGACGCGTTTCCGGAGCAAGCGGAGCGTACGAAGCGCGACAGGTCCGCGCCGCTTAGCGTACGCGGGACGACTGAGGCGCCTCGACGCCGCTGCTTCGCCGATACGATTTTCTGCATACAACCTGAAAAACATTAAACAATGAGTTGTTTATGTAGCCGTAATTAAATAGAAGGGTTGCTTTTGGCAGCAGTCTGCAATGCACACTACAACTCTACCGTGAAATTCGAACGCTCTCAACCGTGCTCTGTAGTACCTACCTACTTTTTGAACATGAACCACCGAAATTACTTGTGAAAAACAGGTGAAAATCGCCACTGATTTATGTTTCGTCATATTAGAAACAGGCTTTTGTCACGTACGCAATTAAATTGTTTTCAAGTAGGTAATTCGCACGTGCACGGAACCTTAGCCAGTTGCTAATAAATATTTAAACTTTGTCAAGTGTGTTCGTGACAGACAATGTAAGATATTCTACCCTACTCAATAAGATTGAATTTCAATTCAATAAAATTCAATCATTTCAATTAAAATGTAGGTTTATATTTATTATTTTAAAAAATATATACGTATTGCAAACTTATCTGCTACATTTTTTTTATTACAATATAGCCTAGCGTTTGACCACGCTGGGATCCCATGGTACGAGTCAATTCAATGAGTGACTATCCAGGCGTTTTTTTTTTGACGTGACTTATTGTAGATTGGCCGCAGATGGCATTAACTACTTGGCCGGATAAATGGGGAGCGCTGAAGGCTCTCACCCAGTACAATATACAGTAATTGGAATACCATTGTATTTAAGTCTATAAATTATGTAATACAAACTGGATTAAAAGAAAAGAAAGGAAAACATGAAACAGTAGGACTAGGGCCCTGTGCTGGGAGGTTTTCTGGCCACGTCTTTCCCTCAGCGTTACAGATTCCGATGTGGTAGTAGTTTTACAGCTAGTTACATAATATGTAATTTAATTATGTTTGACGTTCAAAAAGCGCTAACTTTGTAAGCCAATTTTGAAAAATAAATATTTTTTGAATTTTTGAATTTTTGAATTTTTGAGTACAATATTTAAGACAACAAGCCTGAGGGTGCCCAGTTGGGGTTTCCAGGCGGGTTTAACCAAAAATAATATAGATGGCAGTGTTCAGATTCATTAACATGATAATGAGGATCTTTCCAGACTACGTTCCCAAAAAAATAAAGATTGAATTTCAACTTTGCCTTTGTTTAACCTTCTAATTTCGTGGATAACAGACATAGGCATCTTTTATCTTTGGTTTTGGGTACAAATGATGACCCTTTTTATTACACCCACTTGTTATTTGGATCACATTATGTATAGTATTATGTTGCTACCTATATGCTTCTATTTATTTTTTAAACGGTTTTATTTAGCTCAACCCGTACGGTATTTGTTTATTTAGGTCAAAATTAGAAATTGAAATTTAAGTACCTTCCTGTTGTCAGATTGATCTGAAATTTGGTACACACCTTTAAAATCTAAGATGGCCGCCGGTCCAAAATAGCGGATTACATATATTTCCACAAACCCCTCTTTTATTATGTATTTATTTTGATCAGAATTGTAATGGGTGGAAGATGGCACAATACATCTTCCACCCATTATTATTCCCATCATGCAACAATTATTATATTTGTTTGGTTATATTGGTTTGTGTGGACTGTATGTGTAGTAGATGGTGAGAGGTCGAGGGTTCTAATTCCAACTGCAGCAAAACACCAAATTGTTCCTTGTCACTATTTAATTAAATTGTTATAAAATAAAATAGACTTGTACACTTTCGCGGGAGGCGTCATAATATACAATATTGCCATGCCAAAAAAAAATATTATTTTATACTTGTGTTCAGTTTAAAGATATTTTTTTTATTTCTTAATAACGACAGTTACAATGTCTTTTACTTAAGAAACAAGCGGTAGGTAAATTAGATTTTTTTAGTTCGCTTACACTATGAGTATGTAGGTATGCATTTGCGTTTGATAGGTAAGTACAATTTTTTGAAACATCTGTTACCACAGTAAATATCAATAAAAACAAAAACACATTAAACTCACTTTTCCAGAATATAACTAGCTAATTTCGCCTTAAATGACCCAAAAGACTCAATACTTTTAATATTAGCAGGTAGGTTATTGTAAAGTTGCACTCCCTGGTAGGTAAGCATAGTTTTACCGATGTTGTGTTGCCAGCAACATCTGCTATTTACATTATATTTATGTATAATTATATACATAAGTTAGAGAAGTGTGTCAGGATCGAAGCAAATGGAAGTCTATAGTCTCTGCTTACCCCGGTGGGAAATAGGCGTGAGTTTATGTATGTATGTGTATATTCATAAGTTACGAGAAACTCGTTTAAGGAGCTCGGTGGCGCAGCGGTAAACGCACTCGGTCTGCGATTGTTGAAGTTAAGCAACTTTCGTAAAGGCCGGTCATAGGATGGATGACCACAAAAAAAAAGTTTTAATCTCGAGCTCCTCCGTGCTTCGGAAGGCACGTTAAGCCGTTGGTCCCGGCTGCATTAGCAGTCGTTAATAACCACCAATCCGCACTGGGCCCGCGTGGTGGTTTAAGGCCCGATCTCCCTATCCATCCATAGGGAAGGCCCGTGCCCCAGCAGTGGGGACGTTTATGGGCTGGTGATGATGGTGATGATGTTATGAGAACATAAGTAATTATCACGGACGGCGCCATTTATATTGTTTTTGAAGAACGTAGCCTGAAAATCCCTCATTCCTGATTAATGGCTTTTCACGTAGAGGATCTAGCATTATTCCAATCCAACTGGACCATCCATACCATGGCACATCTATTACTATGTTAGTCGTCTTATAGTCGTCTTTTCATCGTGCGGATTCTGAGGTGGTTTACCATCCTCTTTTTTTACTTCACTTATTGTAGATTTGCCGCAGATGGCATTAACTACTTGGCCGGACAAATGGGGAGTGCTCAACGACGCTCTCATTAGTTGTCGAGTCGCTGTAGCCGAATATGGTCAGGGGCCTGTTTAATAAAACTTACAATTGTAAATTACAATGACAATTTGATGTACATTGCAGAGTGTGTGATCACGAATATTTTGCAGTTTCATATTAGATACGTAATGAACATCAAATTGTTGTTGTAATTTACGATTGTAAGTTTTATTAAACAGGCCCCTGGAAGGATTGGTTCGTTGGGGGAGTGCTGAAGGCTCTCACCCTTACCATCCTCATCAATCAATCAAAGTGTACGTATAAGTAGGTATGTTTTACCTTTATTATTTTTTCCTCTGCCATTTGTAACATTTGGAAGAGCTGGTTGACATTTTTCGCATTTGTAAAGCGCCTTTGTTATTGGTATGTCTTTGACAAATTATTTTCGTCGTCAGCCTCATTTAAGCATAATTTAAGACATTCGGAAAGGCAACAAAGGAATGTGGTAATACTTATTTTGGAACAATAGCTAGCTCTTGAAGTCAAACGAACCATTTATCACAAGCATTAAGTAGCTTTATATTTCAAAAAACATATATTCGTCAGAAGACAACTTACTGCCGCATTTTAAAGTAATATTAGCGCTTCAAAACTCTTCCTCATCATATGTGCTAACAGAATTCTCAGTTTTATATAATAGAATTATAATCACTGTTACAGAAAAAAAAAATCAAATGTCATTCGGTGATATTACGCGCCCAATAATTCTGATGACGTCAGAAATTTTCAAATTAACAAAACAAAAATCGACCTTATCTGTTCTGTGATAGCGAACTTGTAGCTCACTTAAAGGAGAATGGGCGAATCTGGTCCAAGAACCTCCACTGATGAGACTTATATGTAATGAAAGCTTATGCTTTCTCTATGAATCTGGCAAAGTTCTATCAGATTCTGTCCCGGGGTTCTTTTTTTACGGCCATGTTTGTCCTGGCTAAAATGTGATAAAATACAGTGGGAGCTAAAATCGACTCAAGATTTGTTGCTGAATAACTAAGTCTACATAAATAATTATGTATCATATTGTATATCATTTTAAAGAGGATCTTTTCCAGAATCCGAAACATAAAAAAAAACAAAAAAAATCTTTTTGTAAGCGAATTATAGTCAATTTATATCTGCAGCGCCATTGTTTCTCGGTAGCTAAGTTCAAGTTTCATGCCTTTTACCCCTTCCAAAAGTATCTTACCGATTTTTTTTATATTGCTTCCGGAATTTGATCTGAGTGATAATAAAAAGAAAAATAAATAAACACCTCTCCGATAGAGACCGGCTAAGCTATTGCCTATTGCAAGAAATCGTCATCATTAGCAAGTCATTACGGTATTGCATATTATAAGCTTATCAGCAACTTGGAACTTGGTCCAAGAACCTCCACTGGTGAGACTTGCATGTAATGATAGCTTATACTTGTCCTATGATTCTGGCAAAGTTCTATCAAACTCTGTCCTAGGGTTTTTTTACGGCCATGTTTGTCCTGAGTGTACAGTAGTGGACTGCAAAATCACCTCAGGATTTGTTGTCGAAAAACTATTTAACTAAGTGTATATACATAATTATATATCATAATGTATATATCAATTTTAAAGGGGAAGGTTATCAGAATCAGAAACACAAATAAAAAAAATGCATTAAGTATGTAAACGACTTTTAGCCAACTCACGTCCGTAGCACCACTTTTCTCAGCAGCTACGTACGAGTTTCGCGCCTTCCAACCTTTCCAAAGAAGCCCAACTTCTGATATTGCATTCTTAACCTGACAAGTGACAACAACAAGAAATAAAATAGATACCATTCCGATAGAGGCCGCATAAGCTATGGACCTATTGCAAGATAACGTACTCAAAGGCTAGTCATTATAATCCAACAGACGTAACATGATTAGAATGCGGGAGGACGCAAATGTAATGTTTTCTTTCACCACAATCTTGTCTTATTAATCCAGGCTTATATCTTGTCTTATAAACAATGCCGAATGGTACAACAAACGTATCGTAAACGTAAGGTTGCCTGGTAGTAATTGCTACCTTGGCAATAAAGCCGCCTTTTGCACCAGTTATTGCCTGAACTTGTTTAATAAATGTGTTTCTTTTGTATACAATAGAGTCATTGTATTGTATCTTGATTAGAATGACTTATTTCTTGTTTCTCTCGTACTAAGCTGTATACTGTTAGTGTTAAAGAGACACATATTTCGTATCTTTCGCATAAGGCGATGTACTACATTTCCGTCCCGCCGCATTCTAATCATGTTACGTCTGTTGGATTATAATGACTAGCCTTTGAGTACGTTATCTTGCAATAGGTCCATAGCTTACGCGGCCTCTATCGGAATGGTATCTATTTTATTTCTTCTTATTTTTTTATTTTTTTTTCTTTGTTGTCACTTGTAAGAATGCAATATCAGAAGAAGGAAAAAATGATTGGGCTCCTTTGGAAAGGTTGGAAGGCGCGAAACTCGTACGTAGCTGCTGAGAAAAATGGTGCTACGGACGTGAGTTGGTTAAAAGTCGTTTACATACGAGTACTTAATGCATTTTTTTTATTTGTGTTTCTGATTCTGATAACCTTCCCCTTTAAAATTGATATACATTATGATATATAATTATGTATATAGACTTAGTTAAATAGTTTTTCGACAACAAATCCAGAGGTGATTTTGCAGTCCACTACTGTACACTCAGGACAAACATGGCCGTAAAAAAACCCTAGGACAGAGTTTGATAGAACTTTGCCAGAATCATAGGACAAGTATAAGCTATCATTACATGCAAGTCTCACCAGTGGAGGTTCTTGGACCAAGTTCCAAGTTGCTGATAAGCTTATAATATGCAATACCGTAATGACTTGCTAATGATGACGATTTCTTGCAATAGGCAATAGCTTAGCCGGTCTCTATCGGAGAGGTGTTTATTTATTTTTCTTTTTATTATCACTCAGATCAAATTCCGGAAGCAATATAAAAAAAATCGGTAAGATACTTTTGGAAGGGGTAAAAGGCATGAAACTTGAACTTAGCTACCGAGAAACAATGGCGCTGCAGATATAAATTGACTATAATTCGCTTACAAAAAGATTTTTTTTTGTTTTTTTTTATGTTTCGGATTCTGGAAAAGATCCTCTTTAAAATGATATACAATATGATACATAATTATTTATGTAGACTTAGTTATTCAGCAACAAATCTTGAGTCGATTTTAGCTCCCACTGTATTTTATCACATTTTTAGCCAGGACAAACATGGCCGTAAAAAAAGAACCCCGGGACAGAATCTGATAGAACTTTGCCAGAATCATAGGGAAAGCATAAGCTTTCATTACATATAAGTCTCATCAGTGGAGGTTCTTGGACCAAGTTTCATACAAAAGTGCCCATTGTCATTTATTATATTTATAGACGCGATTGATGTTAGATTTTTTCCGCCATCAAGTTGATTGAATCCTGAAGGTCAGAGTGAATAAGCATTTTCTGACTACTTAGCGCTCTATCTTCGATCAGTTTGATCCTATCGCCAGTTTTCATCAAGTAAGTAAGAATATATATTTATCATAATAATGGCCCGGATTCCTGCAGACACCTCCTAATTTTATTTTAAGTTATACCCGTCATTTTCTTATCCGCCGAAAAGGAAAGGGACGGATGATTGTCAACAAGTTCATCTTAAACGAATGAATAACCCGGGCGAATAAAATAAGCATCTCGCTGGTATGTAATCCGTTTGACGTGCTGTCTACTTGATTCTGTCGGGTTATAGGTCGATGAAAATTTTTAGACGGTTGTTTATATTTCTGCTAACAATTTTAAAATAAATTTTATGCCTGTCGATTACCCGTCCCTTTCTTTTTCAGCGGGTAAGAAATTATATACCATACATATATAAACTCCCGCTTATTTCCCACCACATTGCTTTCTTAGATGAATTTCGATGTGGCCATTTTAACCCCCCTGAAGCCACTGCCACGTCAGGTCATAACGTCATAAATGTCACCAAAACCTTGCGCCAAGGTTGTCGGAGTGTCAACGAGATGAGCACACAAAACATGCGATCCGAGTAACGAAGGTCATGGTTCCGGCCCAGTAATGAATACAGGGCAAAGGTTGTCGGTAGACCTCATTAAAATTGAGCACAGGTTTTCTCGGTGTTTTAATTACTCTGTGTCTATTGTAGTGAAGTACTTTCGCTAATAACTAGGTTTTTAATGTACTATGCCTCACACATCACAGCACATCACATGTTAGGAGTCTCAAATTTTGCATGAGCCTTTTATGACGTAGGTGTTCACTAAGACGATAAAGTAAAGTGTAAAAAATTGTACTAAAGTGTATTTGTATTGTATTGTATTGTTAGACGGGGTTTTGTGAAAATCAACCCCTAAGGGGTTGAATTTCAAACCCGACAAAAAATTCATGGAACTTCTATAGCTTTAATAGAAGGATTTGCTATTTACTAATAGGCACTTGAAAATACTCACTATTTAAGTAAAATAAAATATATCCATACAAACTTAAGGGTATTGTATTGAAAGTGATAATTCTGTTAGCGCGTAGGAAGCGGAAGAATTTTGATTTCCTGAGGAGTTCGAGTAGGAGCAAGTCACCCAATGCAGCGTGCTTATCTTATGCAAAGACCCAAAATTGTGATTTATGATACAAACGTGATTTGCTTTTTTATATCATCATCATCATCATTAATTTAAGAGCCACGTTCTTGTCGGTGTAGCCTTCTCCATGCTACTTTTTAGAGAAAAATACTGGTTGACGCGAGTGGGATGGCACCTAGCGCCTAGTAGTCTATTTCAAAACTGTACTAGAACTCCTGTCCTCCACGTCTGAATAGTACTAACAGTTACTGCTGCCCTCTATAAGGTTCCAAGTTACAGTCCCTGTGACTTGCCCCTTCCGTCCTGCATTGCCGTGCCGATGCCTTTTTTTATATAGTTTAGCATTATCCTTTGTCCTGGGCAACCCTTTAGGCTCAACCTTTTCTTGTCTCCCGGAGGGAGGCGGGGGGGAAAATGCGTTAGAGCCTTTTTTTAATAAAATGTAAATGCTGTCTTCAGCTACCCTGTAAACGACATGTCATTTTCTCGTGCGCAATAACGTTACGCGCGTAATCTGTATCGACATGGACAGAAATACACATACATAATTTAGCTTCACGCCTGTATCCCAAAGGGGTAGGAGGTAGGATCGCCAGCTATGTTTTACGAGACATTAATAGAGGACGAGCCTATTGCCATTAACCGGGCACAAATCCAGGAAACCACGTGATATCAATTATCTACGATCTCATAAACTCATAAACTAGATATTCGTGGTTTAGTGCGGGAGCTGGGATTCAAACCCGCGACATTACGACGTGAGTCACGCTTTCACTGAACAGACCTATCACGGGCATTACAAGTTACCAGAAAATAAGATTTGCAAGCACTAGCTTGTGTAACAATATTTTGATTTTTTTTTTTTTAAAAAAAAAGGTCGTCTAGGGTCCTGTGTGATTGTGATTATCTTGATTGATGGGATTAATAGTATCTGTCTGGGAACTGATATTAATATTATTAATATTTGGCCTAACATAAAATTGATATTAGGCCAAATTACTAAATTGTGTAACAATATTTTATGTTTTTTTTTAACATCTAGGGTCCTGTGCCGAGGTTTATCTTGCAGCTTCTTTTCCCCGGCTATACAGGTTATGAGAAGCTGCAGTAGTTTTAGGCGGATGAGAGGTTAGTTATGTAAAAAATTACAGCGCAGCATGAGCGCAGCTCTTAAATAGAGAGAGAGAGAGAGAGAGAGTCGTTAAACCACGTGTGTTTAATAGATATCTATTAAAAGCGGTAATAAGAGCTACTTTACGAGGAAGTGTGTTGAAAACAAAGTTACAATCGAATGTGGCCATTTCTACACGAAGTTTAGAACAATTTAAGTACCTTGAAATAAAGGTCCCAAAGTTGCACACTTTCATTTCATTATGAATGTACGCCACGACACGAATTGTTTTATCTACGGCTCCTATCTCAGGCTGCCCTATTCAGGTATGTAGGTTTATTATTTTAATATTTTTATTATTCAAATATTTTTATACGAAACGAAAGTATCCGTTCCGTGAAGTGTTAGAATCAGTCTCGAAATTACATTTCGAGCGTAAATTACGAGTATATTGTTAAAGTTGTTGCTACAGTTTCTTAAAAAGAATCATACAGGTAGGGTCTAAAGAGGCCACATTGAAGCAATAATGGACTTTTCCTAAAAATAATATAGATGACGCTGTCTACATTAAAGAAAGAAAGAAACGTTTATTATAAAGGGACACCACAGTAACAAATATAAAACAAATAACAAATATATAATATGGAACACGGAGTAACACATAACTTACAATCAAAATACATTATAAAAACACGAATTAAACGTGATAGTTACTTATTTTCTCATTAATTGAGAGATTTGTCGTGCATTGGTATTGTTTTAAGGATCTCGGTGGCGCAGCGGTAAACGCGCTCGGTCTGCGATTGTTGAAGTTAAGCAACTTTCGCAAAGGCCGGTCATAGGATGGGTGACCACAAAAAAAAAAGTTTTCATCTCGAGCTCCTCCGTCCTTTGGAAGGCACGTTAAGCCGTTGGTCCCGGCTGCATTAGCAGTCGTTAATAACCACCAATCCGCACTGGGCCCACGTGGGGATTTAAGGCCCGATCTCCCTATCCATTCATAGAGAAGGCCCGTGCCCCAGCAGTGGAGACGTTAATGGGCTGACGATGATGATGATGGTATAGTTTTATTTACGCGAGAATCAAAATAACAACGTATCTTGGAATACAATAATTTTAATAGTCTTTAAAATCACTTGCTACCGCATTCTCAACTTAGCATCATTAACACCTCGTTGACACTCAAAATTCGACCTTAAACCGTGTTCTTTAAGAACTGTGAAGAGATTCGGTCAATAATAGATGTCCTTAACAGAGGTTAGGTCGTTATCACTATTTTATGTTCCTTTTACATGTTCTTGTGACCTTAGATAACATTTGGAGGTAAAAATACATTTATTTTTATTGTGAACGTTGGTACCTAGTAAATATACAGGGTGTTAGTGACATCGTAACGAATACTGAGGGGCACGATTCAGACCATAATTCTGAGTTAATATCAAATGGAATTTTTCGTCGCAAAATTCATGTTTCTTTTTAGTTTTTTTAAATTATTTTCAATTCTTACTTTTGCGAAGTGTAATAAAAAATATCAGCCCCAGTTATAAAACCAGATAGCCGTTTATAAATCATACATATTTGTAAGATCACGCCTACTTCCCGTAGGGGTTGGGTAGAGATCACGGATTTCCCCTTACACATCAGCGAGTAGTGCGTCACTGGTGGTGCACTCTGCCATGAACCTGTTAATAACATTTTTTTAAAAGCAACGATCATTATCCCGTTTTTTCACAGGGTCCGCTTACCTAATCTGAAGATTTGACATATCCAGATTTTTACAGAAGCGACTGCCTCTCTGACCTTCCAACCGTCGAAGGGAAAACCAGCCCAATACAGGTTCGCATTGCACCCGAGCGAAGCCGGGGCGGGTCGATAGTAATACTATACACCTCTGTCTGGCATACATACCGAGATCAGACCCTGGATGATTTAAAGACAGGTCAGGTTAAGGGTACTCTGCCAGGGAGCATGAAGTCTTTGATGAGAGTGGAAGAAGTGAAAGTGGTGGGATCGTAGTAAGTGGAATTCCGTAGTCTCTGCCTACCCCATTGGGAAATAGGCGTGATTATACGTCTGTCGACGTTGTGTTATGTTTTAAAACAATGGATTCGACGCTTGTCCACCTTTTGCTCATAATGCAATTTGAGATGATCTGGTAATATTGATATCAATTTCGCTGCTCGTATTCTCGTGCGCGCTGTTTGAAATTTAAATAAAACAACGTAACTTCTCCGAAGAGTGTCCACATTTCACCATTATGGATTACAAATGTCTCACATAACATTCGTACCTGCATACCTGAAACTCCTGCCCGTAATTCTATCTCAAGTATGACGTAGAAGCAAATATGACCAGGGGCCTGTTTAATAAAACTTACAATTGTAAATTACAATGACAATTTGATGTACATTGCGGAGTGTGTGATCACGAATATTTTGCAGTTTCATATTAGCTACGTAATGAACACCAAATTGTCGTTGTAATTTACAATTGTAAGTTTTATTAAACAGGCCCCAGGTCTGCAACCGCGGCCCGAATTATATCGAGCACTTTGCGGCACGATGGGTGGTGAGGATGGTATCCCTACGTGCCGGCAGAGTAGAGGAATGTTTGGTGATAAACAATGGCCCCGATTCCCGCAGACACCGCCTAATTTTATTTTAAGTTATATCCGTCATTTTCATATCCGTCGAAAAGGAAAGGGACGGATGATTCACAGCTCTTAATTTTAGGAAGAATGAGTAAATGAATGAATAACCCGGGCGAATCAAAAAGGTATGTCGCTGGTATGCAATCCGTTTGACGTGCTGTCTACTTAACTGTGGCGGGTTATTGACTGATGTAAAATTTTTAGACGGTATGTGCTTAAAATTGACGTGTGTTTCATAAATTTAATGCTTGTCGATTACCCGTCCCTTTCCTTTTCGGCGGATAAGAAAATGACAGATATAACTTAAAATAAAATTAGATGGTGTTTACAGGAATTAGCACCAATGACAAAATAACTTATTAACTTCAGCAGGAACATATATAGTTTATTAATAACACTTCACAAACAAATCCAGAATTAGAGGGCACGGCTAGAGCTGTTCTTATGAAGGTCGGGGATGCAATGAGTCAGTGTAAAATGAAAGGAAATGCGGAATGGAATGGGAATTTCGTAATTTAAAATGATTGACGGTCAGAACGAAAGGCCAGTACTTATGTGCAGAGTTTGTACTCTGCTACAACTTCGACCAATAAACGATACGAATGCTATCTACGTAGATAGACGTCAAACGGCTATTGGTCGAAGGCTTCGATATAATTCGCGCTGCGCTCGGCGCGGTTGCCTTACATAGCCTACAGGGGCCTTAGCCAATGAGGATAAAAACTGCCTATAGGTCTAGAACACATTTTTTTTTTGACGTGACTTATTGTAGATTTGCCGCAGATGGCATTAACTACTTGGCCGGACAAATGGGGAGCACTGAAGGCTCTCACCCGGTACAACGTTTAAGACAACAGGCCTGAGGGTGCCCAGTTGGGCGCGAACCTCGGCTCAGGGCGTCGTCTGAGAGGAAAAATATTTGAAAGAATTAATCGACCCTAGTAGGTCGATAGCGATAAGCGCTGAATGAGGGAAATCGTCGACCACGCCGGCGGGGTCGATATCGGGGACCTGAAGTGTTTGGTGTCGCGAGCTGATTGGCTGCCTCTATGGCTAGAGTAATCGGGTCGTCGGGATCGTATATTACGTCCTTCGGACGCCGATACTTTTCGGTAGGTCTAGAACACAGACGAAGGGTAGCTTGTCTGTCGGTTTTTATAGGATACACTTCGGTGAGTGCGCGCATGAACTTGACGAGATAATTACACCCATTACATTCACAAAATAATGTTGTCCATAAATAATTCACACACAGTCAAATTCAATTAAAAATAGATTTATAAATACACATCCTTCACGTCGTTACACGTTCTTTGCAGTCGATCCTAAAAGAAGCAGAAAGTATTGACATTTTATACATTAAAAAAGTAAAAAAATATAATTTTTTGGGTGTTGCCAACAATACCTTCATTTTAAATGGTATTTTTTTACATATCGAACGTCTCATCCGCCTAAAACTACTGCTGCAGCGTCTCACAACCTGTATACATGATACGTGAACCTGTGAACGGTCTCGAAGATCCAGTGGTTTGAGCGTTTGGCTCACGATCCGGAGGCCCCAGGATCAAATCCCGGTGGGGACATATCATGAAAATCACAAAAACTATTTTGGTTAGGACATTAAAGGCTGTTCACCTGATTGTCCGCAAGTAAGATTATCCGTGCTTCGGAAGGCAGGTTAAGCCGTTGGTCCCGGTTACTACTTACTGATGCAAGTTAGTAGTCGTTACATGAGTCATGTCAGGGGTCTTTGGCGGTTCAACAGTAACCCTGATACCAGGGTTGATGGGGTTGGTAATCCACCCCACATGATAGAAGAAGACAAGTTGTATAGTCGAGGAAAAGAATCTGCAAGAAAAACCTCGGCACAGGGCCCTAGACGTTCTTTATCATCCAGTGTGGTCACCCAGAACACACCTTGTGCCATGACCCAAGTACCCAGGTATCGATACCTCGTCGACATCGATTATAATGGCCAGCTACCGTAACGATATCGATTTCTCTTTACACGACTCATTGCCGATTCGATCTAAGGTTTCTAGGTCTCATTACGACTCTGGTTTTAGGTACTTTGTCAACTCTCTCAAGACGGCTGCGAGTCATTTATTTCTAATACGTTCTGTAAACAACCTTTACAGCTGAGGCCTAATATACTTACCTAAACAACCTATACGGCCGCTGTGGTCCAGTGGTTGAGCGTTGGGCTCACGATCCGGACGCCTCGGGTTCGAATCCCGATGGGGACATATCACAAGTATCTTTATTTGGTTAGGACATTACCGGCCGATCACCTGATTGTCCAAAAGTAAGATGATCCCTGCTTCGGAATACACGTTAAGCTGTTGGTCCCGATTACTACTAACTGATGTAAGTACGTAGTCATTCATTCATCATAACTGATATAAGTCATGTCACGGGCTCGAGTAAAATCCACACATCATAACATACCACACCACACATATATATTATTATAAAGTATGTTGTAAGTATGCAATTTTATACGTATAAAATAAATCAATAATCTCTAAATCTAATAATCTTAATGTATATATAAATATGAGGAGCTCGGTGGCGCAGCGGTAAACGCGCTCGGTCTGCGATTGTTGAAGTTAAGCAACTTTCGCAAAGGTCGGTCATAGGATGGGTGACCACAAAAAAAAAAGTTTTCATCTCGAGCTCCACCGTGCTTCGGAAGGCACGTAAAGCCGTTGGTCCCGGCTGCATTAGCAGTCGTTAATAATCACCAATCCGCAGTGGGCCCGCGTGGTGGTTTAAGGCCCGATCTCCCTATCCATCCATAGGGAAGGCCCGTGCCCCAGCAGTGGGGACGATAATGGGCTGGTGATGTGATGATATATAAATATATACAAAAAAAGAGGAAAAATAATGTTCACTATTCTAGGACGCCACAGTAACGTGGGCCACGTCAATGGCCAAAAAAGAATGGTGGTGAAAATTTCTTTATTATTATTTTATTAATATTTAAAAATACAATACAATATACTGTGGCGTCCTAGAACAGTGAACATTATTTTTTCTCTATTCTAAGAAAGCAGAGAGCAGCGTGGTGCTCCATACCCTCTCCGGTTGATTGAGAGGAGGCCTGTGCCCAGCAGTGGGACGTATATAGGCTATTTATGTTTATGTTATGTTATTCTAAGAAAATCACGGAACCCTTACAAGAACAACATGACCGCACTTGACAATATTTTTGCATGCACATCACACATGGCGCTTCCACTTTCGATTGTCCGTTATGTCACATAATTGTCAGTAGTATATGTATACCTATTACACTGTACACGTTTTTTTTTAAGTATGATCTTGACGCTGTGTTACACTGTAGGTATTCGAATCACGTTCTTGGCCGAAATCTAAGCTTTTTACAAAGGCAAATATGGACACGAAATTTCCGAAATAAAGTCATCATCTCCTGTCGTTATTCCGTTTCCCACAGGGTCCGCTTACCTAACCTGAAGATTTGACAGGTCCAGTTTTCCACAGAAGCGACTGCCTGTCTCACCTTCCAACCCGCGAAAGGAAATCCAGCCCAATACAGGTTAGGTCACGTACTTCCGAATGCATTTCTCGGGAATGTAGGTTTTACTCACGATGTTTTTCCTTCACCCCTGAGCACGTGATAATCACTTATAATCCCAACATGAATTCGAAAATCATTGGTTTAGGCCCGTGTTGCGATTCGAACCTCTTACCCCACAATGAGGAGCTCGGTGGCGCAGCGGTAAACGCGCTCGGTCTGCGATTGTTGAAGTAAAGCAACTTTCGTAGAGGCCGGTCATAGGATGGGTGACCACAAAAAAAAATTTTTCATCTCGAGCTCCTCCGTGCTTCGGAAGGCACGTTAAGCCGTTGGTCCCGGCTGCATTAGCAGTCGTTAATAACCACCAATCCGCACTGGGCCCGCGTGGTGGTTTAAGGCCCGATCTCCCTATCCATCCATAGGGAAAGCCCGTGGCCCAGCAATGGGGACGTTAATGAGCTGATGATGATGACCCCACAATGAGAGTTACGCGTTCTTCCGACTGGGCTACCACCGGTTTCCTAAATAAGGATTTTTTGTCGTTCTTACACGATCGTTTCTTACACGCGCGCACGGGGCATAGTATGCCTTTGCTTACCTCTCCACAGTTATAGGCGTTATGCTGTTATGTTTTATGCTTTCAACGCACCGATAAGGATATAGCTACCTATTGCAAACCTGCAACGGGTGCGCTATTCATATTGCTCAAGGGCCATCATCCTATTAACGAAGTTGTTCACAATAACAATTACACTTGCGTAACATTGTCTCTAACTATACGTATACGTACTGTTATATGAGTTTTGAGATTTCGGTTTTTAAAAAAAACTATTTTGAATTAAACTAAAAATTATATTTTACTTTGAATTTGGAATTGAAATACAGATTTGGAAAAAACATAAATTAGAATAGAGTTGTGTACCGCGTGGTGGATGGGATCAGACTAACTAGATTGCGTGGGAAGAGGAGGCTAGGAGAATAAGGTACTGACTATTACAATTTAGATGAAATACAGAATTAGTGGTTTTTGGGTAAAGGTAAGCATTTCTACTAGCAATTGCATTCTATAACAACTTCCCCCGGAAAGACTAAACTTACGCATTTTAAGAATGCGAAGTTTATGCTATTTTATCTATTAGGCATTATGGTTACCCTACTTTAAGTCTGGGGTGTGAAGTTGAAGGTAATTCTGTGATTTCGATACTTTCAGGATTTTCAGGATTATTGAGATTT
Organism: Pectinophora gossypiella; assembly: GCF_024362695.1. NCBI lineage: Eukaryota > Metazoa > Arthropoda > Insecta > Lepidoptera > Gelechiidae > Pectinophora > Pectinophora gossypiella. Next base: position 14,600,021 of record NC_065419.1, read on the forward strand.
TCAGGTTTCGTGACGGGAGAGCGGCATAATTTACAATATTTTGATTTCAGCATAATGTAGATTACAATAAGAACAATACTTAATACGCTAATTACAGATAAAGTTGGATAAGTATAATATAGTGTTTCAGTAATGTTTGGCTGATTCTTTAGTGATTTCAATTCTGTGATTAAATCATCAGTTTTATGCTTTATTCCGGATAAACTGTCAATATTTAGTGATGTTAGGTTTACGTATGTAATAGATGGTAATTGACTTTTATACTTATCCAAATTACAACAACTATCATTAATAATGTTAAAATCGGAATTTACCTCATTAACATAAATCTTAGAGCTAGACTTAGACAGTAATCGAATGTTTTTAAAATAAGCAATACAGTTATCAGGTAAGTTAAGAATACCAGTGCCGGATAAACTGAATTCTGATAAGTCTGTTTTGCATTCAATAGACAGTTTATTATTTTCAGATTGAACATACAACCATTTATCATCTTTGATTCTTTCCCAAATATTTATTTTACCGGTGAGAAATCTAGAATTACAAGATTTTGGCAATGACACTACAGATTTAGTTATTATCTCAAGTTCACAGTTAGAGCTAGTATCAACAGATGAATATTCATTTAGTTTGCTGCATATGAACAACTGAGAGCCAATTTGTTTACACTGGTCCAATTGCGATAAGGTGCAATAGGATGTTTTGTCTTCGCTTATTGCAATGTATCTAGTTGTGGGGATTATCATTGCATATGAGCTGGGATTCTGCGAATCATGAGGTACAGGTAGCGGGATATTCTGATATAAATAATATTTCATGTGATGTACTAGTGGAACTTTGAATACAAATATGATTTTATTATCTACACTATAACAACTTAACTCTGAAATTATCATTATCTTATGTATACTATCTAATTCTATTTTTATAGGAAATTCCCTATATCTTGGTAAATTGTTTACACTATTAATTAACTCATTATATAATTGAGTTGGGTTTAAAATTGCGGGATGTAACACGTTGCTTTTAGCAAATAAAATCGCGTTTAAAATATCATCTACCTTAAAGGAAAGGGTTAATAAACTAGTTTCAATTGTATTAATTATTTCGTTAATACTAAGCCTTACATTAAAAACATCTGATATGATAGATAAGTTCTTAAGGTTCAAACTTAATTTTTCAACAGCGTCATTCAAACGCGCTTCATTGGTATTTATTGTGTTTATGGTTTCATTAAAATTAGAGATTGCTGACTTTGCTAGCAATATATTATCTTCTATAAGAGAAGTTAACCTTTCGCTTTTATTTTGTAAAGTTTGAAGAGCGCTGTTATATCTAATTGCATCGTCCTCGTCCATAGTTCCGAAAACATGTTTGAAAACTGTACCAACTCCAGCAAACCACGCAGCGCGTTTTGACCGTTTAGAAATAAGGTGTGATATAGCGACATTATCTCTCATAACGTCTTGATAACGAGATTGAAGTGGTTGTAACGAATTATGACATTCTATGTCTTCCAAAACTTCGTTCTGTTGACACAGAAAACGGCATGTACCAATAGCTGAATTAATATTTTGTAAATGCGGAAGTATAAAAGAAACATCCACAGGAATAAGTATGTTTAGATCTTCATTTGTGATTTTCATGTGTCCCATGGGGTTGAAATAAATTCCTGGGTTACTGTGTATGGGAGTGATGACGCTTCCATACGTGAGCGATATGGAGCTGGAAATAAATAAGTAGAGTGTTATAACTAAAGTTGTACTCTATACTATGTTAATACATACACGAGTAGGTATTATAGTTAAGCGGGTTTCACTTCGTCAAAGTGATGTCTCACGTGACGTCGGTTTATTAGAAGAGTCAAAGTATTGTTTGAATGGACCTTTATAATTTTGTATGGTCCTTTCCAAATAGGCGAGAGTGCCTTTCTTAGTCGCAGGTGATTCTTCAAATAGACAAGGTCACCTGTTTTGTAATTGGCTGGTCGAGAACGCTGATCATAATAATTCTTTGACTGTTCTTTGGATTTATTGATGTTTTCAATGGCCTTGCCGCGTGAGAATTTGAGTCTGTGTTGGAGTCGTTTCACGTATTCTGGATAAGTCGTATCTGAGCGTAGTTCATAGATAGAGTCGGGAATATGGGGTTTGTGTCCAAAAAGGAGTTCGTAAGGGGTAAATTGTGTTGTCGTGTGAATGTTAGTGTTATATGCCAACATGGCGGTATACACGTATATGTGCCAGTTAGTTTGATTCTCGTTAACATATGATTTAAGGTATTCCTTAAGGGTTGAATGACTGCGCTCAAGTGCGCCTTGAGTTTGGGGATGGTAGGGAGATGACCATAGTTGTTTTATTTTCAGGAGATCGCAAGTTCTTTTGAATAGTTCTGCGGTGAAGTTTGTACCCTGGTCGGTAAGTATAATTTTGGGAATACCAAATAGAGATATGAAATGAACTAAACATTCACATGTCTCTTCAGCAGTTGCATTTGAAATCGGGTATGCTACAGAGTATTTAGAAAGGTCATCTTGGAGAGTGAGTATGAATTTGAGTTTGTTAGTGCCGGCTTCTGGTAGGGGACCTACGATGTCAAGACTGATGCGTTCAAATGGACTAGTAGATGTTGTAGTTATTTGCATAGGGGCCCTATTTGTTCTACGTAGAGCTTTGTTTATTTGGCATTCACTGCAATTTTTAACATAGTTTTCAACATCTGATCTCATATGTTTCCATAAATATTTTTCTCTGATCCTATTATACATTTTCGTGGATCCAAGATGGCCAGCAATAGGAATGTCGTGATTTTCTTTAAGGATTTTTGGGATTTCACTAGGAACTGGATAGATTAAGGTGTTATGGTGAATATTGACGGTGATGTTGGTGTTGTTAAAAAGGTAAAGTATGATATTGTAGATTCTAAGATAAGCGAGGTTTTCGAAGGGGTTCTTGAAATCGGATATGGCTATCTCAGTTACGTTTTCCTCGGATATTAACAATTCGTTTCTCAGATATTTTAGAGATTGGAATATATCAGAATAGGTAGTCTCATCAAAATGATGCACTTTAGTGAATAGGAAGTAGAATATTTTGTTGTTTGTTTTTAGGATGTTGGATGTTTGTAGGGTTCTTTCTTTTTCCATGAATTCATTTGCGGCTTCGTGATTGGTAAGTATGTCCTCTACGTAAGGATTGCTTTCATCCATATCTACTGAGGTAGGTATTATGATAATTTTACATTTACTTTTCAGGAGTTCTTCGTTGTGTTCTATGATAGTGACGTTGGGAGTAAAAGATTTGTTATTTATTGCTTTTAGACATTTACTGTATGTGTCATCATCGTTAAGGAATTGAAGAGGATCCAGAGGATTTTCAGGACTTGGAACAACGATAGGATTTTGCATGTTATTTTCAGGGTTCAAAACAGCATCGGGATTTGCAGGAACTTCGGGAGTTACAGGAGCTGCGGGACTTGCAGGGGCTTCAGAGGTTATAAGAGCTTCAGGATTTGTGGGAATTGATGGATTCGTTAGGTCTTCTGATATATCTTGGTTTTCAAAGAGGGGATCAATTTCAGGGTTCAGCGAGAGTGGATTCAATTCGGGAAAAAGGTCTTCATCTACAAGGATTTGTTCAGGTGTGGTGATAGGATTTACGGGATATCTCGATAGAGCATCTGCGGCGCTATTGAGTTTACCCTTTCTGTAAATAATTTCATATTCGTATTCAGCGAGTTTCAGTCGCCAACGTTGGAGTTTGCTACTAGGATCAGTGTGATTGAAGAGCCACTTTAACGGTCTGTGATCTGTAACGATTAGGAATTTCCTCCCATACAGGTAAGGTCTGAAGGTTTTACAGCCGAATAGTACTGCCAACAGTTCCTTCTCTGTAGTGCTGTAATTACACTCGGATTTGTTCAAAGTGCGAGATGCATAGCCAACAGGTTGTTCCTTACCGACTTCGCCTTGAGAAAGAATAGCAGAGATGGCATAATTGGAAGCATCGCAAGTCAGAATAAATGGTTTTGTGAAATCTGGGTAAATAAGGACTGGCGCAGAGGTAAGTTGACTTTTTAGTTCCTCAAAGGCAAGTTGCTGTTCGTTGGTCCAGACAAAAGGGGTATCCTTTTTTAGAAGTGCAGTTAGGGGTTTGGAAATCTTTGAAAAATCTTTTATGAACCGGCGATAGTATGAGACAAGACCTAGAAATGACTTGATGTCTTTCGCAGATGTGGGTTTAGGAAAGTGAGTAACAGCCTTGACTTTTTCAGGGTTTGGTCGAACACCCTGATCACTGATGATGTGTCCCAAATAGGATACTTCCTTGCGAAGGAATTCACATTTGTCAGGCTGGAGCTTGAGATTGAAATTGCGTAAGCGTTGGAAAACTTCTGATAAATGTTTGATATGCATATCGAGGTCATGGGAGTAAATAACAATATCGTCAAGGTAGACGAAGCATTTGATACCTTGGAGACCAGTGAGGCAAGTGTTCATAAGTCTTTGGAAGGTAGATGGGGCATTTTTAAGCCCAAAAGGCATTCTATTAAACTGAAAGTGTCCTTGAGGGACGGAAAATGCGGTTTTCTGAGCATCTTCCTCGGATACTTTGATCTGGTGAAATCCAGATGCTAGGTCCAAGGTTGAGAAATATTTACTGTTTCCTAATTGATCTAGAATCTCGGCAATTTGGGGAATAGGATAAGTTTCACCGATGGTGATGTCATTGAGTTTCCTGTAGTCAATGACTATACGCCATTTGCGTTCACCTGAGGCGTCCATCTTTTTGGGTACAACCCATATGGGTGAAGACCATGGAGATATGGAAGGGACAATAATTTCTTGGTCAAGCATTTTATCCATTTGCCTTTTTACCTCTTCTTTATGACATTCGGGAAATCTATATGATTTTGTATGAATAGGTGTTTCATTAGATGTTTTGATTTGGTGTTGGATCTTGGTAGTGAACGTGAGTTTATCATCGGGTAGATGGAAGACATCTGAGTATTTTGAACAAACTTCGAGGAGAGAACTCTTCTCTTCTGAATTGAGATGTGAGATTCTAAGCATGTCAAGGACTTTCTGTGTTCTGTCTCTAGCACTAACACATGGATTCTGTGATGTTTCCTTTATGGCAATAGAACTGACGTCCAAAGGGTCAATTTTGAGGTTGAGATCAGAGTCAATAGTAACAGGGCCTTCGGATGTATTTATGACGGAGATATTTATTCGATTATTAGGTTTAACCTTTACGACACAGTTGGCAATCAAAAGGGATTCAGAGAGATGTTGGTCAACTATAATGCCTTCTTTCATTTCAGGATTTTGTACTGTACACTCAATTACAGTTTCTGTACGAGGCGAGATTGTATAGATGGGTTTACAGTATTTCATTTTTACGATTACAGAACGAATTTGTAGTGTATTTTTATTATAATCGATTTTCCCATTTTGATTATTAAGAAGATCACTTCCGAGAATGCCATCATAATCGAGGCTAATTGTGTCGACTACGTGGAATCTATGGGACATGTCAGGTATGACTTTTGGAAAAAGGTTCAGTTGAAAGGACCCTGATGTGGCCATGATTTTATCATTGGAGTCTATACCTTTGAGTTGGATTATATGGTCATCGAGAGCAGGTAAGTATTTGATTGCTTGTTTTTTGATCAGGCTTACACATGAGCCAGTGTCAACAAGGAAGGACAAAGGACGGTCAGCAACAACGGTTTTTAGAACAATGTGAGGTAAGAATTTCTTATTAGTATTCGAGGTCACTTCATATATTTTGTGTTGATTTGATTTAGAAGGATTGGTGGTTGTCGCAGTAATAGGAGTTGTAGTTTGTCCTTTATCGGATACAGTGGATACAGAGCGAGGATTGTCAGTTTGAGTCTGGTTACCTTGTCGGTTAGTATTTTTGGGTTTACAGGACACAATGTGCGGACTGTCAATTTGGGGCTGGTTACCCTGTCGGTTAGTCTTTTTGGGTTCAGAGGATACAGTGTGAGGACTGTCAGTTTGGGGCTGGTTACCCTGTCGGTTAGTCTTTTTGGATTCAGAGGATACAGTGTGAGGACTGTCAGTTTGGGGCTGGTTACCCTGTCGGTTAGTCCTTTTGGATTCAGAGGATACAGTGTGAGGACTGTCAGTTTGGGGCTGGTTACCCTGTCGGTTAGTCCTTTTGGATTCAGAGGATACAGTGGTTGATAAAGTCAAGACGTCGGCTTTGTTAAATGTCTGTCCCGTGCGACGTCTATCCGAGACATTATTTAGTTTAAATTTTCAGCATTATTGTCTTCAGCAGAAGGCTCCACTGTATAACCTGGATTGTCTGGAGTGCTCGGGTAAACCTCGTTAACGAAATTCACATTTCTCGAATTGAAATTCGGTCTAAAGGGTTGTCCTGAGAAACTCTGCCTAGCACGGTTATTATTATATTCGCGTTTTCTGCATTTGTCGATAGTGTGCCCTGGGTTCTTACAATATCGACAGATTGGGACATTGCTTGTATGAGGCGATTGAGTCAGTGCTAGTGGTTGCGGGTTGTTAGTAGGTGCTTTTTGAGATGGACGAGAGCGCTCAAAGAAATTGTTATGGGTTTGTTTTTTGTGAAGGTTTTGAGATATCTTGTCCTCCGAAATAGCAAAATTTATAGCTTCATTTAAAGTAGATGGATCTTTACATCTGACAATTGTACTGAGATTTGGGGTAAGGCCCATAACAAAAGTGTGTAAAGCAAGGTCCTCCATAGCAGCGACCCGACCAGCCAGTTCACCCTTTTTCTTAGTTGGGATAGATACGTTAATCTCTGTAAGGAGTTTGCTTAAACAGGTCTCAATTCTAAGGGCAAAGTGGTTGACCGGTTCGTTGTTGTTCTGTCTGCATGACTGGAGTTCCGAGAGAAGGTGAGTGTAGTGCTTCTTCTCGCCGAAGTTTTCTTTTAAGAACTCCTCTAGCTGGTCCCAATTTTCGAAATCTTTAATAGAACATGCTGACTCGGCTCTACCCTCAAGTTGACTTAGTATGTATTTGAACAAAATGTCTCGTTGTGAAAGGGCCGCTAGGTCGATTGCATTGCGGCAGTTGCTCAGAAATGCATTTAACCTTTCTCTGTTGCCATCGAATTTAAATATGAATTTCGTGAGGATGTTGAGGTCGATTTCTTTGATAGTTGTAGTCGAACCTGATGCCGTAGCCATATTGATGAATTTATTAGGCTCGGATAGTCTGAATGCGGCCTTAGGAGAGTTCGGTTCTTCGAATAGATAAGTGGTTGCGTAGGCGCAGACGTCGTGGTATGCACTGACACTGTGTGATATAGTTAAATTGTACTTACAATATGCACGACATTAACACACCAAACATGATGAAAAACTGCAAGTTTTCACACAACACAGAAATAGTAGAACGTTTTGTAGTATTTATCACAATATTCACAGCGAAACGTTTTTATTTTCACTACTACAGTGAATTGGAAACAGTGGAAACAGCGGAAAAATTATCACTATTGCACAGTAGAAATTGTAGACAGTTTTTCACTTTTAACTGTAGAAACGGCGAAATGTTTTTATTTTTTACACTGTCGCGATACTGCGGAGACGATTCCGGGGACCTTTAAAGATCCCTTAGCGCTGCCACCAAATGTTATATGAGTTTTGAGATTTCGGTTTTTAAAAAAAACTATTTTGAATTAAACTAAAAATTATATTTTACTTTGAATTTGGAATTGAAATACAGATTTGGAAAAAACATAAATTAGAATAGAGTTGTGTACCGCGTGGTGGATGGGATCAGACTAACTAGATTGCGTGGGAAGAGGAGGCTAGGAGAATAAGGTACTGACTATTACAATTTAGATGAAATACAGAATTAGTGGTTTTTGGGTAAAGGTAAGCATTTCTACTAGCAATTGCATTCTATAACAGTACGTATAGTTAGAGACAATGTTACGCAACTCCCTGGTTGCCAGTAGAATCGCGTTATCCGTACACAAAATCCATTCGTCCAGACCACCAGGCAAAAAGAAAATTGATACACAAAGTATTAGGAATGACGAGATGCTAAAAACTTTTGAAACACTCGTACGCGAAGAAACTGCTTTCTGGGATGTGGATGCGCCCATATTGGAAGAGTGGGAGAGAGTAAAAAACCTCCTAACAACAACAGCTGCCACGGCTTTCGGTCATCAGAAAGTCAAATCTCCTGACTGGTTTGCAGAAAACGTGGAGCATATCCGCCCTCTGCTTGACGCAAAACGCAAGGCTGCCCTGAGACATCGCGAAAATCCCTGTCAAAATACCGAACAGGAGTGGAAATCATCCAAAGCGGCACTCCAAAGGGTCACACGACACTACGCCAATGCTTATTGGACCGAACTTTGCCGTAGCATACAATCGTGCGCTGACATGGGGAATTTTCGCGGTGTCTACTCTGGCATTAAACAAGCGCTTGAGCCGATTCCCAAAAAGACAGCTCCTTTAAGAGAAGCCGATGGTTCTATCATAACAGATAGCAATCGGCAACTTACACGATGGGTAGAACATTACACCGGGCTCTACTCAACTCCAGTGAATATCTCGCCAATAGCAATAGAATGCATACCCAAATCGGCAACGTGGAGTGAGTTGGACGACCCACCTACCGTGGAGGAGCTTATCAAGGCTATTAAGCAGCTTAAATGCGGCAAGAGTCCGGGAGGTGACGGAACTAATGCAGAGATTATCAAACTTGAGTGCATTACACCCATTCTGCATAGTCTGTTGTGGAAATGCTGGGAAGCGGGGTATATTCCACAAGATATGCGTGACGCCAACATTGTTACCCTATACAAGGGTAAGGGTGACCGCGGTGAGTGTAACAACTACCGCGGTATATCCCTCCTAAGCATTGTTGGCAAGTTGTTTGGACGTGTGGTTCTAGCCAGAATCCAAAAACTTGCCGATCGCGTTTATCCCGAATCCCAATGTGGTTTTCGCGCCCAGCGTTCCACAATAGATATGGTTTTTACACTTCGCCAATTGCAGGAGAAGTGTAGAGAGCAGAAGACCCCCCTGTTTATTGCCTTTGTTGATCTCAACAAGGCCTTCGACACCGTCAGTAGGGAGGGACTTTATACAGCACTCGAGTGTATCGGATGCCCACCGCTTCTGTTAAGCCTAGTAAAGGCTTTCCATGAAGATATGAAAGGCAGCGTTGTGTTCAACGGCAGTACTTCGGATCCGTTTGAAGTGCGCAGAGGTGTACGACAGGGCTGCGTGTTGGCTCCTACCTTGTTTGGGATATTTTTTGCGTTGCTTTTGAAAGTCGCCTTTGGCAACGACCAACAAGGTATCCACCTTCACACCAGGGCTGATGGGAAACTGTTTAACATCATATCGCAGCTCAAGTCTAAACGACGTCGTGAGGACTTGTATGCAGACAGTTTCCTTTTTGCCGACGACGCAGCGTTTGTGGCGGCCTCCCCTCATGAGCTCCAAGCTATCGTGGATAGGTTCTCACGAGCATGTACCTTGTTCTCCATGAGCATAAACGCAAAAAAGTCGGTTGTACTGGCACAAGGTTGCACGGAAACACCGATCATTTTGTTGGATGGTGCCCCCTTGGAAGTGGTGGACCAGTTTTGCTATTTGGGGTCGACCTTGTCGAACAATCTCTCGCTTGATGCGGAGATCGACATCCGTATCGGCAAAGCGGCCACCATGTTCGGAAGATTAAGTACAAGAGTATGGCGAAATAAACATCTGACTGCCAAGACTAAAATGGTCGTTTACCAGGCTTGCATCTCGTCCATACTGTTGTACGGTGCCGAAACATGGACCACGTATGCGAAACAGGAACGCCGTCTAAACACATTCCATATGCGTTGTCTCCGGAACATCTTGGAGATCTCATGGAAAGACAGGGTCACTAACGAGAGGGTTCTTGAAATCGCGCAGCTACCCAGCGTCACGGCTCTGTTAAAACAGAGGCGCTTGAGGTGGCTGGGGCACGTGTTTCGAATGGAACCCTCCCGTCTACCACGTCGTGTTTTACTTGGCGCAATAGCACACGGTAAGAGAGATGTCGGAAGACCGGTGCTTCGATTTAAAGATTGCGTCAAAAGAGACATGAGCTCATTTGGGATTTACCACGAGGCATGGGAGGAGCTCGCCGTTGATCGAGACCTGTGGAAGAAGCGTGTGCTCGATGGACGCGATACTCATGACCACACCTGGTTTGACACACTGGCGAGCAGGAGAATGAAACGCCATCAAACCAACAACAATCCACCAGTTGGAGACTTCTCCTGCAGAGTGTGCGGTAGAGTTTGCCGCTCTAGGATTGGCTTGCACAGCCATGAAAGAAAGTGCATTTCTTCGAGGCAATGACGTCATAAATCGTCTGAAACAGACGCATTAAGGCCAATGATGATGATGATGATGATGACGTACGTAAGTAGGGCCTCCGTGGTCCAGTGGTTGAGCGTTGGGCTCACGATCCGGTGGCCCCGGGTTCGAATCCCGGTGGGGACATAATCTCTAATTTGGTTAGGACATTAGAGGCTGATCACATGGTTGTCCGAAAGTAAGATGATCCGTGCTTCGGAAGGCACTTTAAGCCGTTGGTCCCGGTTACTACTTACTGATGTAAGTATGTAGTCGTTACTCGAATCTATTGGTTTAAAGGCCGAGCCGGGAATCGAACCCGTGACTACAATACAGCTAGGTCTCGCGTTCTCTGCATAGGGCTGTCACGGATAAGAAGGAAAGAAAAAAGAAGGAGAAAGGAAGGAGTTTTTTTTGGACACGTCATTTCATCTTAGGACATTAAAAGGAGTAAATGCATATTATCTTCTTGGTCACTTGTGTCTCTGCCCACCCCTTTATAGCTATACTCATGGTTTATACACATATTATGTATTTTTTATTTGAATTCTGTTCTGAAATTCCTTTCATGCATACAATTACGCAGTGCATTTTGAAATAGGTATCGAATTTTAAGAGTACAATACGCACCGTTCAAACCATGTAATTTCAGATTATCCGTGAAAATCCAAAATGTCCACAACTGATGGACACATTGTGCTGAATATGTGCGAAAATATTTCATCATTTTATGTCGAAATTCTTTTTAAGTGCTAGTTGACCAATAATCTCGTACAACGCTCAGAAATACCAAAAATATCAACGCTCAGAAATATCTTATCGCTATCGACCCACTTGGGTCGATTAATTCTTTCAAATATTTTTCCTCTCAGACGACGCCCTGAGCCGAGGTTCGCGCCCAACTGTACCGGGTGAGAGCCTTCAGCGCTCCCCATTTGTCCGGCCAAGTAGTTAATGCCATCTGCGGCAAATCAGTCACGATAGTCACAATAAGTCACGTCAAAAAAAAGCGATTCTATAATCGACGTGCAAAAAATCGACAAACTGTATTGGTATTAATATATGAAATCGACAAACTTTTATTCAATTTATGTTATTTTGATAACTATACGAAGTCTTGATATCGACAAACTACATATCGATACAAATGAAAATTTGAATGAAAGGTCACTGACTGACTAACTCACTCATCACGAAATCTCAGAAACTACAAGTGCTAGGCGTCGCAAATTTTGCATAGAGGTTCCATTTAGGACGTAGGTGCTCACTGAGACGGGATACTTCAAAATTCAACCCCTAAAGGGTTAAAAAAGGATGGCAAAAAACCTTCTATAGCTTGTCGCGGGTAACAGTAATACATTTTGAAATAAGTAGTTTTTCGTTATTTGGCAAATGTAATACCATATTAGTCTTATGTTAATCAATTACAACTGCGAGGTTGGTATATGTAATAGTGTCTTGGCCTCCCCTACTTCGGACGACGCTAAGGCACTTTATAAGTTATTTAAGGTGGCAGAGAAACGTAGGTTAAACCTATAATATTGTAAGAACTATGAGGGTTTAAAAAATACCATATCAGTCTTTACTTATCCCAGTGGGAAACAGGCGTGGGTTTATTTATGTATAGTAATTATGCATGTTTCTAGTATTTCACGGAATATTTTTTACAATACAAGTATAAAATCCCACTATTCATAACATTGCTTAGCTTACGAGTATTATGAGAAATTGTGGTAATTAAATACTGTATATTGACTAAAATTCCATAACAAACCAATGTCTTCAGAAGACAGTACGATTTCTCGAAGTTTCACTAATCTTTATAATTAATTTTGATCATAATCTCCCTAGTGTCATCCAGTTTTTCACAAGGTCCGCTTACCTGACCTGTAAATTTGACAGGTCCAGTTTTTTACAGAAGCGACTGCCTATCTAATCTTCCAACCGCGAAGAGAAAACCATAACCAGTCCAATAGAGTTAAGGTCATCCTCCGAAACATAAACGACATGATATAATGGATTGGGCTGGATTGCCTTCTTGTTCTATAAACACGGTTTTGGGGTGGATTACCAATCTCAGCAACCCTGGTGTCAGGGTTACTATTGAGCCGTCACCCTGGCATGTCTCTTGTAACCTCTACGCACTAACAAAGTAACTGTCTGTCTCGCTGGCGGCCCTAGCAAAATATTTAGGTGGTGCGAAACCTCACAGTGGCGCCAAAATACAGTTTTTTTTTCGGTTAGTTTACAGCCACCGAAATATACGTAATTAAATATTTTAAAGTTGTCGTTTACGGCCACTCGTTAGATGTATGAGTTTTATGTGGGTAGATCCAGGGCTGCCAGCCAGGTTTTCCCGTCTTGGCTGATTTTGGCGCCCCCCTTAGGCTGCGTTTCCATTGACGCGGAGCTGTGCGGAGATATGCAGGAATCGACCAATCACCGTGAGGGAGAGTGACAGAGCGTCTTCGTTTTTCGCTCTCTCGAACGCTGTAATTGGTCAAATCCGCACATCTCCGCATCAGTGGAAACCGGGCCTTAGAACGGCGCGGGCGCCCGTTACGATCGCACCGTTCGCACCACCCTAGGGCCGCCACTACTCACACGCACGGTATGGGTTGCCGATAAGAACGAGATTTCTGTATAAAGTGTCTGGTCTATGCTTAGACATAGATATAATTAACTATTACGAAACCAAGCAACAATAAAAAGACAGTCTGAAAAACCCAAAACGCCCAACCAAGTTTGCAAAAAAAAATATTTTTCGAAGGTTCGCCAGTAAGTTAGTAATGAATAATGATGTAAACAAAAAACCATTGCTGGCTTCGAACCGAGGACATCCAGTTTTTTCTATTTGCACCGCGCAATGTTACGGTCAAATAACGATTTAGGGCACTATTCATTACAGTCACTTTCAAGATTACCTAAATGAATAAGTTAATTCGACATTGCGCTAAATCTGATTAATAAGTACGACCAGTTTTTTTGTTTTCTATCCGAAGTTCGTTCTTATTGCGTAACTGATACTAAATTTACCTATGCCTACTGGTGTGCTGATATATTTATCTAATATATTTTATCTATCTGCATGCCATAGTACTTACTTGTCTTCTTTTTTCAATCTGTAAAGTATACCTACCATACTACTTTGTTTACAGACAATTTATTTGTTATAATGAAAGAATGGGCCTCCAAACACAGGCTATGTCGCTTAAATGGCGACCCCAAACCACCAGTAGTTAAGGCTTTATTGTAAAAGAAAATAAACATACATACATATATAAACTCATGCCTATTTCCCACCGGGGTAAGCAGAGACTATAGAATTCCGTTTTCTTCGATCCTGACACACTTCTCTTGCTTCCTCCACATTCACCAATCGCTTCATACACGCACGTCGGTTCAGAGTAGATCGTACTCAACCTTTTCTAAGATCTCCAATAAACATATTTTCAAAATAAACATATTTTTTATTATTACTACTTACTTTCAAAACTAAAAACAAATACTGTATAAATGATTTACTAACATAAAAAATACTACCTAATTACAGACAAATTCTTATTGTGACAACGAAAACTTTTTCACTGAAACTTTCAGAAAGAGACAAAACGCGACGGGGTCGAGAAAAATATAGAAATGAAGTATATTATTTTATATTACCAGTCAATTTATATACGTGAAACGCCCTAAACCAATCGATAACATTCTTTCAAACTGTATAAAAATCAGTCATGAATAAATTTTCAAATCACATAAATCGAACGCTTTTAAATTTGGAATAATTCGGGGCGCATCAGAAAACTTTTCACTGCTAACTCGGGACTAATTTAAAACCGACTTTTGGCTAAAAGTCGAAGTTTTCCCTCTACCCGCGACGTGAGGAACAGACAAACTGTCTATTCAAATCGTTACGTATTGAATCGATATAGTTTTTTAAACAGTATTATTCAAATTACTTAGTATTACGTGCGGTTGCTTGAACCCATTCGCGCTTACATTTGTAGTGAATACAAATTGATCGGTAGTTTAGAATCTGATCGAATTACATCGACATACAAACTGATACCCCCCACTGTAATCTCATTCGGGGTAGACAGAGTCACAAGTCCAGAAAACAACTTCGCGTTTTTTAGGGTTCCAAACCTGAAAAGAAAAAACCGATCCCTTGTATGATTACTTTCGTGGCCGTCCATCTATCGGTCAAGACCCTTTTTCTAGGGAACGCGCAGTCGTATCAACTTCAAATTAATATGTAATATTTACTAATATGTGCGCACTGGGCCTGCGTGATGTTTTAAGGCCCGATCTCCCTATCCATCAAAATTCAAATTCAAATTCAAAAATATCTTTATTCAGTAGGTAACATAGTTACACTTTGAATCTTCAATTTTACATAACGAACGTCTCATCCGCCTAAAACTACTGCAGCTTCTCACAACCTGTATAGCCGGGTATCCATAGGGTAGGCCGGTGCCCCAGCAGTAGTGACGTTAATGGGCTTACCTTTTTGGCGGATAAGAAAATGACAGGTATAACTTAAAGTAAAATTAGGAGGTGTCTGCAGGAATCGGGGCCACTAATCTTATAATTGGCTTTTTTATAATAAACGTTGTCAACAAACTTTATACGTGTTGGTGAAGAAGGATAAACTTGCACTACTTGCACCATAGGATTCCCAAGCTATTAAAGGCACTAACATCAGCTGATGACGTCACGTTAATTACCTATACTTGCACCAGCGCGCCGTGGTACGGCCAGGCACTGAATAGAAAAACGTATGACGCCTACCTTTGTTTCATACCCATGCGAAGGTAAACAGGAAAGCCTTTAAAGTAGGTATACCTATCTTTTTAAGATTAATACTGCAGCAGAGTACAAACTCTGCACATACTGGCCTTTCGTTAAAAAAAAATAATAATAAAAAAGTTTATTTAGGTAAAATCTACGACACACATGAAAATATACACACATTACATTAATATCGTTCTGACCGTCTATCATTTTAAATTATGAAATTCTCATTCCATTCCGTATTTCCTTTCATTTTACACTGATTCATTGCATCCCCGATTTTCATAATAACAAACCTAGTCAAATGTGATTTTTATGAAATGTCAAAACAAAAGTTTTCTTTGGAGTTTGTATGGCAATACAGTCATGTGACTTCATCAAAAAAAGCGGTCAAATGTCATACTAATTGTTACTTAATTCATATATATATGAATTCGAATTTTATATATAAAATTCGAAAATAAGTCAAAAAGTAAAATAAAATGAGATTGATTTTTGACCATCTTAAACTGGCTTCTGTTTCTAGATTTGCCTATGCCTCTAGGATGGCCTAATGACCTATAGGTTAGTTATATAGCCTTTGAGCACATCTGCCAATAACCAGATGTTACGCATTAATTCTATAATGATGATAAAACCTGTATATTTCCACTGCAGGCCTAACTTACATAAGATACACTGTACTTGACTTCTGAGCTAGTTGATGAACTGGTACAGTCGGCGACAGAAGTGTTTCGGAGTAGGTTATTGACAATGAATTGTCAAATGGAGTGGAATTCTTTGCCGTCTTCTGTATTTCCGAATGCATATAACCCGGGAGCTTTCAAGGCCAGGGTGAACAGGCGCCTTCGGGTAAGTCTGGGGCCAAGAGCAAACCCATCTTCTTCCTTGCGCTATCCCACTTTAGGTGGAGTCGGCTCTCCTAATTTTGCGGCGCCATGACATTCTGTCTAGGGTTGTCGGGTCGGGTAAATTTTCATTTTTTAATAATCGGGACATGCTGGTCCACCAAGTATAAGGAGGGCGTCCTCTGCCTCTTTTGTTCTCGGGCAGGCAAAGAGCTGTGTGGACTACATGCTGCTGGTCTCTCCGCATTACGTGGCCATACCACCTCAAACGACTTTCTTTCAGCTTATCGGGTATAGGGGCTACTTTGAAGCTTCCGCGAACGTACTCGTTTCTAATTTTGTCTTGCCTAGTCACCCCTCCCGACCATCGAAGCATTTTCATCTCAGTCGTATGAAGTTTTTGTGTGTGCGCCTCTTTAAGCGGCCAGCATTCCGATCCGTACATCAGCGCAGGTCTCACGGCCGTCTTATAAATTTTGCCTTTGATGCGGACTGGCATACGCGGGTCACAAAGCACACCTGTAAGGGAGAGCAAACCCATCAAAGGTAAAAAAAATAAGGGACTTTCCACGCTTTTTTCGTCTCTTCTTCTATCGTGTGGATTGTGAGGTGGATTACCAACCTCATCAACCCTGGTGTCAGGGTTACTGTTGAGCCGAAAAAAGGCCCTAAACATGACTCGTGTATCGACTACGTACGTACATCAGTAAGTAGTAACCAACGGCTTAACGTGCCTTCCGAAGCACGGATCGTCTTACTTACTACTGTAGAATACTGGAATGAGGAGAGCCACAAATTCTCAACAGTATAAGCCGATGATAGTAACCCTGACACTAGGGTTGATGAGGTTGGTAATCCACCTCACAACCCACACGATAGAAGAAGAAGAAGTATTCTACCTAGTTTTTCGTCTTAATATTGATATAACGTACGGAATGGTGGGAATTTATATGGAACTCTTATTATAATAATTATATTTTTGGAAAGCACAGGCCACACTTATCTCTCTCTAGCCTTTGCTCTACTATATAACATTAAATTAAAAATTTTAAAAACCCCCGACCAAAAACAGTACTCAATTATTATGACAAAAGGTTAAAAATGCTAAACTCTATAAAAAGCAAAAAATAACTTATCCCACATTATGCTTGCAAGCAAACTGAGCTTGTAACATTCCTATCACACTTAACAAACGACCTGATGACCTTGAAGACCTGAACCGATTTCCACCAAAGCTAAGAACACTCTCGACTGATATACCTTTCAAACAAAAAAAGCCGCATTAAAATCGGATCATCCGTTTGGGAGCTACGATGCCACAGACAGACACATACACATTTACACAGACACGTCAAACTTATAACACCCCGTCTTTTTTGCGTCGGGGTTAAAAACTAAACTAAAGCCAATACTTGTCTACTCCACTGTACCGGCTAAGCGTGAGCGTTTGAAGGTCACAGCAAACTATGCAGCACAATCACGACTTCCAACACAAAACAAAACAACCTAACTCCATCCACCACCTCACACCGCTTTCAACTGTATCCACAACCGTTTAACACCTCAAATTGCTTGTCAAAACCCTTTTGTTTACCAACACAGGTAAGTAAAACTGGTATTATATGAATAATTCGTTATCTAATAAAACAATTATGCAATTGATTCATGTTTGTATGATAATGGTCGGTAATAATCGACTATCGGGGAATACCTTAGTGTTTAGTACTAACTGCTGCTTCATCGTGCATTTAAATATACTTACCTATTTTTGTTATGTTCTTGAAATGAAATTTATTTTAGTAAATGTGGTCATACATTAGTGAAGGAAGTAAATGAGTCATATTCTGACTGAATGTGCTGAACCATAATATTTACTTCCTTCACTAATGTATGACCACATTTACTGATAATTATAATAATTACCTCGCCGTTGGTCGCCGTATAAGGGTTGGAGGCGGAGACCCTCGAGCTGGCTTTTTCCTCGCGCAGCGTATTTCACTTGCGGTCCAGAGAGGCAACGCTGCAAGCATAATGGGTACGTTCGGGCGGGGTTCGCTTTCCGGAGGGCTTCTTGACGCCTGATATGGTTTTTATATGTATATGTGTGTAAAAAAAAAAAAAAATTACCTAATATTGTATAATATTAGGTAATCATTGGTGCTAATTCCTGTAAATACCATCTAATTTTATTTTAAGTTATATCTGTCCTTTTCTTATCCGCCGAAAAGGAAAGGGACGGGTAATCGACAAGCATAAAATTTATGGAACACACGTCAATTTTAAGCACAAATCTAAACCAACCGTCTAAAAATTTTACGTCAGTCAATAACCCGACACATTAATTTACTCATTCTTCCTAAAATTAAGAGCTGTGAATCATCCGTCCCTTTCCTTTTCGACGGATACGAAAATGACGGATATAACCTAAAATAAAATTAGGCGGTGTCTGCAGGAATCGGGGCCATTATATTATTAACCTAATCTTACTCTAAATTAACTAGTTATATTCATATCAAATTTACATAACATTATTAGGATACAATAACTCGTTCAAAGAATAAAAAACCCTCTCTCTTAGCCACAGCTTCTCTTCTTATCGTGTGGGTTGTGAAGTGGAATACGAGCCTCATCAACCCTCGTGTCAGGGTTATGATTTATCCGCCAAAGGCCCCTGACATGGCTCATGTAACGATTACTCACTTACATCAGTAAATAGTAACCGGGACCAACGGCTTAACGTGCCGAAGCACGGATTATCTTACTTTCGGACAATCAGGTGGTCAGCCTGTAATGTTTTGACCAAACTAGGGATCACAAAGTAATGTTTGTGATATGTCCCCACCGGGATTCGAACTCGGGGCCTCCTGATCGTGAGTCCAACGCTCAACCACTGGACCACGGAGGCCGTAAGGGTAGATGAGGTTGGTATTCCACCTCACAATCCACACGATATAGTATTTTATGCAACAGTTGTATAAGAAGGGTCAAAAAATGCGAGTGGCGTGAGTTGCGATGTGAGCCTTGGCGAACATCGCAATAAGAGACGCCACGAGCATTTTTTGACCTAGTTATACAACGTTGCATACAATACTTTTTCTACGACGACGTAATTTTAAATGAAACAAAAATTATACAAAGAAAAAATTTATTTATAAAAATGAAGATGTAAATTTTGAATGGTATTGTGTGATATGGTAATCAATAGTTCTTCATCCATTTTTCCTTTTTATTTTATACTTTTTAGGAATAATTATGTACCCGAGTAATGAGAAAATAGGTAATTATAACGTTAAAGCTGTTCAGCGCCATCTATATTGATTTTGGTGAAAGTAGCCTGGAAAGTCCTTCATTGCAAATGCGTCAAATCTACAAAAAGAAACACTATTATTGACCACTTTTTTTTTTGACGTGACTTATTGTAGATTTGCCGCAGATGGCATTAACTACTTGGCCGGACGAATGGGGAGCGCTGAAGGCTCTCACCCGGTACAACGTTTAAGACAACAGGCCTGAGGGTGCCCAGTTGGGCGCGAACCTCGGCTCAGGGCGTCGTCTGTGAGGAAAAATATTTGAAAGAATTAATCGACCCTAGTGGGTCGATAGCGATAAGCGCTGAACGAGGGAAATCGTCGACCACGCCGGCGGGGTCGGTATCGGGGTCCTGAAGTGTTTGGTGTCGCGAGCTGATTGGCTGCCTCTATGGCTAGAGTAATCGGGTCGTCGGGATCGTATATTACGTCCTTCGGACGCCGATACTTTTCAGTACCGTCCCTAAGCGGGATGTATTCGGAAGCCGCAACTACCAGGGGATTTGGGTGGTGCGGAGCAGAATCGGAAAAACGTTTGGAAGCTAATTTGAGCCATTGGGCAATGGTTGGCAGAAGTTGACCACTCTTAAGTAAGTAAAGTAAAGTAAGCACATACATACATACATAAACTCACGCCTATTTCCCACCGAAGTAAGCAGAGACTATAGAAAGAAAACAGTTGAGTCCAGATTTTTCGTTTGGAGTCAAAGCCAGGGACCCCCCACATAGGTAAGCAGAGACTATAGAATTCCATTTGCTTCGATCCTGACACACTTCTCTTGCTTCCTCCACATTCATCAATCGCTTCATACACGCACGCCGGTTCAGAGTAGATCGTATTAAACCTTTTCTAAGGACATCTCCAATTTGGTCATCGTAAGTCCTTCTCGGTCTTCGGAGTAAAGTATTTTTTTTTTATTTCCTCTACAAAAATACGGTAATATTTGTGTTTTAGGACTCCAGGCTTCAACCTCCAGAAAGTCATGGTCAAGAGAAAATAACAAAATAGAAAAAAATTGAAAAATAATAGTTATAGAGTACTAAGCCGATTACGACTAGACCTGACTTTATGTATATAACGCTTAGTTTTTCCCCACTATCGTGGAGGTGAAGATTTGAATATAATTACTCCATATATTAAAGTGAGATACGTTCACGGATGTCACCGTACAGATAACGTAATATAACGTGAAAAATCATTAGCGCCACGTTAATGACGTAAGCCGACTGTTACTTCACCATTAAAATGATATTACTGCTTCCAATATTAATAGCTGTTTAAAATACTTACTGGCATGTGAGGAAACCATATATCAGTAACATACACACACATATTCACGTTGGTATTATAATGTTTATTTTATCTAAATTTTTTTTTGTAACTGCACCATCCCGCGCTCTTTTCAAAATTCTTTCACCGTAAAGTCTGGCAAAAAATGCTGTTTAGCAATAAGGCTGTCTATTGTGCTTATTTTTATTCGTATGTATATGTCCTGTGTATATGTTTTGTGCAATAAAGAATTATTGATTGATTGATTGATTGCGCGCGATAACCTGAATCCACGCAGACGGAATAGCGGGCGAAAAGCTAGTCGTTTGAACATGTCCTATACTTATGTCTTTGTGCAATAAAGAATTATAGATTGATTGATTGAAACCACAACTGTTGTTATTGATTACAATCGTATATTTATGTAGGTTTTTTTTTGACGTGACTTATTGTAGATTTGCCGCAGATGGCATTAACTAATTGGCCGGAGATTTATGTCGGAAAGTGAGTAGAAAGAGTAGTAGAGTAAGAGATGGAAGGACAATGAATAAAGATTTGGTTGTTTACAGTATGAATTTAGGATGGTATTCTTCTTATCATGTGGGTTGTGAGGTGGAATACCAGCCACATCAACTCTGGTGTCAGGGGATAAGGCAAATCTACAATAAGTAACGTCAAAAAAACAGATATACCCAGATTGAAAAGCCCTTAAATTCTAAGCCGCTCATGCTAGGGTAGTGAAATCGTATAAACTAGTGTAGGTATGTCCATAATTTAACACGCGATCACGTGATCACGTGCAAAGGGCAACGGATGTATATTGCATCATGATAATTATAACCGCACAGATAACATCTAGGTCCTACCGTTGCATAATTAGTGCTAGTGTTAATTTGAGGTCATGGATTGAAAATATTATTATATACCTTACTTACTTAAACAGCCTATATACGTCCCACTGCTGGGCACAGGCCTCCCCTCAATCAACCGGAGGGGGTATGGAGCATACTCCACCACGCTGCTCCACTGCGGGTTGGTGGAGGTATCTTTCCTGCTAATAGCCGGGACATAACGAACGTCTCATCCGCCTAAAACTACTGCAGCTTCTCACAACCTGTATAGCCAGGGAAAAGAAACTGTAAGAAAAACTTCGGCACAGTGCCCGAGGGTTTTTTAAACAAACATAAAATATTGTTATACAATTCAATAGATTGGCTGCCTAATATTAGTTCCCAGACAGCTAGTCCCATTAATAATAAGCATTAATAATCTTCTAAAAAGTCACTAACCTTATTTTATTATTAATTTATTTGAACCATAAATTATACATTATTATTTTGATGTTTAATTTAGATTTCGATTTTTTTATTTTGGTGTTTTGTTATTTTAGTTTTAATATTTTAGTAGCTTAAGATATTTTATTAATTGTTATTTTATTATATACGTAGGCAGTAGTTAACGTAATGTAACTTGTACCGTCCGTTCTTTCTTTGTGTATGCTTGAAAAAGTAGAATTTGGTGATACTATTTTTATGCACTGTAATCTGCAATGTACCTAACCTGAATTGATGCAATAAACGTTATTATTATTATTATTACATTTTTGCACATAACATTCTCTCGCCAAACTGACACCAGTTTGTTGGCGAGTACGCTCTAGCAATGTTTGATTATAATATTTATTTATTTATTTATTTGATTATAATATGTACATAAATACCATTTTATCTCTTGGTTACAACATATACATATGTAAGTATCACACTTTACGATGACATTATTTTAATTCAAGCAGTGCTTTTACTAATTTTGATTTAATTGCTTGTTTTGGCAGTTTAGGTATTTTCCTTAGAATAGGTTGCTCATTAAAGATTCGGGGTATTATATATTTATTTAGACGTTGACCATAGTAATTTCCCACACTAGGTTGGCTTAGTTTATTTTCTCGGACTCTTTTCGTTCGGTATTTATTGGTTACTCGAATTTTGTACTCATCGCTATAGTAATTGTCCAGTGCAGTTTTATAGGTTGACTTTATGTACTTATGGAAATTCTAACACATGATAGCCATGGGTTAGAATCCAAGTTCGATGGGTTCGCTCTTGACTTCGTTCTTCCACGAGAAGAAGAGATCGACGTTGGAACGAGCTTACCCCGAAAATGCCTATTCACCCGTGATTTAAAGGACCCCAGGTTATAAGATACAGGAAAAGCCGGCAGCCCATTCGATTGCTTGGCTGTGCGCATTATGAAAGATAAAGCGAAGCGCTTGGCGCGGATTAGTGGTATGTCAACCAAGTAAGGATGGTAACCCGCCGTACGTCTGGATGTCCTCAGATGGAATGGACTTGGTGGAATGAGTGCACACTCCCTGAAGTACAATCTATATACCCACTATAATTAAAGCACATAATAACGGGTTCTTAAATATCGGGAGTCTCATATCCCCATTTAAACGCGGTAAGAAGCCGTTATTGGTGCTAATTCCTGTAAATACAATCTAATTTTATTTTAAGTTATATCTGTCATTTTCTTATCCGCCGAAAAGGAAAGGGACGGGTAATCGACAAGCATAAAATTTATGGAACACACGTCAATTTTAAGCACAAATCTAAACCAACCGTCTAAAAATTTTACATCCGTCAATAGCCCGACACAGTTAAGTAGACAGCACGTCAAACGGATTGCATACCAGCGACGTACCTTTTGATTCGCCCGGGTTATTCATTCATTCACTCATTCTTCCTAAAATTAAGAGCTGTGAATCATCCGTCCCTTTCCTTTTCGACGGATATGAAAATGACGGATATAACTTTAAATAAAATTAGGCGGTGTCTGCAGGAATCGGGGCCAATATGTACTTTAATTATGATAATAACCGCGTAAACTTAAAACAATGTATATACCCACTATGCAGCTTTGCCTTGGAATACAGGCGTGATTTCTTATGACATTCCTGAGTCCCTATAAAAATAACTAGGTACAAAGAACTATGTTTTCAACTCCCACGTCATATTTACAGACGCCTCGACCCCTAAAATCGATACTAAGGCATAAGTAAAGCAATTACCCGTTGCCTAGCAACCGAGCTGTAAACATTACCACCATTTCTAACCTGCATTAGTTTATTGACCTCTCAGGTGTGGTAAGGTACAAGCATTTTATAAGCCTTCCGCTACCCATGCCGGACGGGATTTGAACCCTTTATTTCTTTGGGAGTTTTCAACTTACTACTGACCCTGATTCATGTACATACATACATACATACATAAACTCACACCTATTTCCCACCGGTGTAAGCAGAGACTATAGAATTCCATTTACTTCATTTTTGATTCATGTACATACATACATAAATTCACGCCTATTTGGTTTTTTTGCCTAACATTGACGTGTGTTCCGTAAATGTTATGCCTGTCGATTAGGTACCCGTCCTTTTTCTTTTCGGCGGATAAGAAAGTGGCAGATATAACTTAAAATTAGATAGTGCGTACTGAAATCAGTGCCACCACACCCCGGACACTTCATACAAACAATCTTGTTTTACACAGACACTACACATTGACGTTATCGTACACGCGCATCTGTGTGTGTGACGTATGACGCCATACGATTCAAGTCTAAACTATGTTCGAGGGGGTGAGGTAAACCTAGCTCAGCCGCTGGTGGGGAGCGGAGAGTTGCCGTTCTATACGTAGTATTATTCCTTAGTCTATGGCATCATCATCATCAATTTAAGAGCCACGCTCTTGTCGGTGTAGCATTTTCCATTCCAGTCTATCAAAGGCCAAGTCTATGGCACCACTATAAAAACAAAAACTTCCTAAATACCATAGATTATCAAACAGAAACGTCAACCTGCGCGTGACATCAGCCTGCTCCACAGGATTATTCCCAGCCCATCATCCATCATTAACCGCCATCAAACCATTCATTATATTTATTAATTTTCCCTCCAAAATTTGAGCAATTTAATTTGAACCCCACGCCAAAATGGGGGATGTCAAATCAAACGTGCTCGCCAACAGATTTCGCGGATTCCACATAATTTATAAACGATAAACAACAGCATAGATTAAAAAGTGTTTTACAGAAGAGAGGTTTGTATTTGATGTAAGTTTTTACCTAACGAGCTTCGGCGCTTAAAAATAAGTCATCATTATCTAGACACGCGGCAGCGTGTCAAGTCAAGTTCAAGAAACAGAACTGGCGAGCCGCACCGTGTGTAATATCATTATTTCTTTTGTTATTTTTTCTTGACCATGACTTTTTGGGGGTGGAGGCCTGGAGTCCTAAAACACAGGGTATCCTAGTTTAGGCTCCAGCCTCTACGAATATTGTATTTTTGTATGTATTTATGTATCCATGTGTTTTATTTTTTGTAGAGGAAATAAAGATTTTACTTACTTACTTATTTCCTTCCGTGGTCCAGTGGTTGAGCGTTAGACTCGCAAACTGGAGGCCCCGGGTTCGAATCCCGTTGGGGACACATCACAAAAATGGTTTTCGTTTCGTTAGGACGTTACAGACTGATCATCTGATTGTTTGAAAGTAAGATTAGTCCACGAAGGCACGTTAAGCCGTTGTTCCCAGTTACTACTTACTGATGTAAGTAGTTGTTATATGGTCACGTCAGGGGCCTTTGGCGGCTCAATAATGACCCTGACACGAGGGTTGATGAGGTTGGTAATTCACCTCACAACCCACACGATAGAAGACCATCTCCCTATCAGCGTTATCCCGTTTTCACAAGATCCTTACCTAATTATTATTATACCTAATCTGAATATTAGACATACATATATATAACATAACGTCAACAGCCTATATACGTCCTACTGCTGGGCACAGGCCTCCCGAAGGGATTGAATATTAGACAGGTCCGGTTTTTTCCGGTTTCGGCCTGGCAGAAACTATGAATTTCTATTAATGTTTACTGTCTATTTATTTATTAATTTTACTCTATTATATAAGTTGTTTTTATTGCGAATTTTAATTGTAAGTTATGTGTTATTCCTTGTCCCAACAGGGCACCCTCAGGCCTGTTGTCTTAAACGTTGTACCGGGTGAGAGCCTTCAGCGCTCCCCATTTGTCCGGCCAAGTAGTTAATGCCATCTGCGGCAAATCTACAATAAGTCACGTCAAAAAAAAAATTACGTATATATATAATAGGCTCGCGGTAGACCACAATCACACCTGGTGGTCAGTGACGATGTGGTCTAGGGTGGATCATGCTTACCTAGCTTTTTTTTGACGTGACTTATTGTAGATTTGCCGCAGATGGCATTAACTACTTGGCCGGATAAATGGGGAGCGCTTAAGGCTCTCACCCGGTACAACGTTTAAGACAACAGGCCTGAGGGTGCCCAGTTGGGCGCGAACCTCGGCTCAGGGCGTCGTCTGAGAGGAAAAATATTTGAAAGAATTAATCGACCCTAGTGGGTCGATAGCGAAAAGCGCTGAATGAGGGAAATCTTCGACCACGCCGGTGGGGTCGGTATCGGGGCTTTTACCTACCTAGCAAATACATATTCACTCTAGCCTCGAAGACTCTCAGGTTACGAGAGTCGAAAAAGAGGCGACGGCAGACAGTTCCAGACCTTTGCAGTTCGCATCAAAAAGGAAGAGGCAAAACTCTTAACAAACTTAATAATAAACGTATCTTTCTTTCATTAGCATCGATCTTAACATACTTATTAACTTACTCCAAATTCCCAATCGTTCCATATATCCGCTCCCAGCCTCTCTCTTTAATCACTAATCTATAATAAAAGGAAAATTAATTCCGATGATACATGGGATCACGTTTGATCCGAACCAATACAATTTGTTGTAAAATGTAATATATTGCACATATACAGGGTGTTAATGACATCGTAACAAAAACTTTGAGGGATAATTCAGGCCATGATTCTGAGTTGATATCAAGTGCAAAGCGCAAAATTATGGAATGGAAAATAATTTGAAAAGACGCTTAAATTTTCTTGAATTTTCCGACAGAAAAATCCACTTGAAATCAATTCAGAATGATGGTCTGAATCATCCCCCTCAGTATTTGTTACGATGTCACTAACATCCTATCTACTTGTATGGCTACTTGTATGGCTACTTGTATGGCTACTTGTATGTACTTGTACAGGGTGTCAGTAACATCGTAACAAATACCGAGGGGGATAATTCAGCTCATTTTTCTGAGTTAATATCAAGTGGAATTTTCCATCGTCAAAAGTATAGATTTGAAAGAAATGTAAAAAAAATATCATGAATTTTGCGACGGAAAATTTCATTTGACATCAACACAAAATCATTGTCTGAATCATCCCCCTCAGTTTTCGTTACGATGTCACTAACACCCTGTATTCTCATACGTAATCCTTTTTGTGGTACAGATAAAGCCCGCTCAAATATTCCTTATTCGAATCCGAAATACACGCTGAAAAAAGTCATTTGCCATAAAAAAATATCACTTGCGTAAGCTTCTTTCTCGCACTTGATCGCAAACGTAGCATTTTTCGTTGTTTACCTGAAAGATCAACGAACGCCCTTCCCCTATCCCGTCATAACCCTCATAACACACGTTACGTCCCCCCGGGTGTATATTTGTCATTTTTATCGTCCGGACATTTGATCCGGGACATGTAAACACACGGACAGATGTTCCAAGACGGCCGGAACCATCGACGATACAACCAAATAGACGCCTACAACTCTTACAAAACAATACTTTAAAGCCTTTGCAGCACTGAAGTTATTTGGCTATACAGGTTGTGAGAAGCTGCAGTAGTTTTAGGCGGATGAGACGTTCGTTATGTAAAAATTGACGATTCAAAGTGTAACTATGTTACCTACTAAATAAAGATATTTTTGAATTTAAAAGGGGTGAAAATATTCAAATTCTAAATTCTGCGACCAGAGACTGAGCCCTTAAGAAGAATGAAAGCCAAGCAAAGTTCAATCGAAATATTTGGATATTAGGTTCACTTTTGCTTACTTGTCGTACTTCTTACACAGTCTAAGTGCTAATCACAGTTTTGTAATAAAAAACAAAAATGTTTTTATTTTGCGCATAACTAGATTTTTTCATTCTGTCAAGTAGCTGACATAAGGGGTGAATTGGACTGCGTTCTGATTTGCTCGCTCAAGATTCGAAAGGTCACTGTTGGTCATAATACTTTTAATAATTCATAATTTATTTATTCGCAATAAAAATCAACGAACAAACATACAAACGTTGTTGGGGGACATTTTTTATCAAATCCAATATAAGTACTTTATTGCACTCCAAAATTTATAAAATTTAACATCAGTACAAATGGGCGGCCTTATTGCTCTGAAGCAATTCCTACCAGGCAACCACTACCAGGAATCAGCCATAAAAAACTTGGATGCGGGACGGTGCAACAACAACGGTTGATATAATTATCATCATCACCAGCCCATTAACGTCCACACTGCTGGGGCACGGGCCTTCCCTATGGATGGATAGGGAGAGATCGGGCCTTAAACCACCACGCAGGCCCAGTGCGGATTGATGGTTAGATTGATATAATAACCACAGGTAATATTTTATCTGACCTATTTGTCAGAACCTTTCGTCTATTGTTAGGAGTCTAGTGGTTGGAACGTCGATATGTTAGAAGAATCTCGGAACTTTACGGTCCGAATGATCCGGCATCCGGAAACTTGTGGGTAGTACCTACTTTGTTTCCGTGTTTCAGAACATTTTTTATTTGGCTACCAAACGTTTAAGTTTGTTACTACTTTCGGGTACATACAGTTTATATGTCCTGTTTGTTGGATGATTACGTTTGTTTTATTGGTTAAAAGTATAGTTACACGTGGCCGGACAAACGATCTTAGCTTAAAATAAAAACTGATTTCCAGCTCTTATGTTTTTATTTACATATTACGTAAAAAACATTTAATAATAAAGTAATACGCGCTTTCTGTGGGATCAACAATTAATATTCAATTACATACTCATGATGAATATTTTATTTCACTTCATAACTGTATGGATAAAATCACAACAAACGCCTGAATAGAGTTTTACCGCAATGCCGTGGAATACGAATTGCTCTATTTCTGATTGCAGGCGTTTAAATACGTGGTACTAGTATAGAGGTAGATAAAAAATATTATAATAGTCTCAAACAAATATTTTTTCATCACGATTTTTTCGAAATTTTATTCGACCTACTTTTCGACAACAAAAGCTGCTGTGAATTGCTTAGAAAAATAAAAAAGTAATAAACATTATTTTCATTCACTCCATTACAATAATATTATGTAAAGCTTTAGAGGGATCACAGTGAGATAGGTTGGGTTAATCAAATTCATATTCACAGTAGCGTAAGAATTTATTCACAGTATAACATCCATATACCATTTGTACATTATTGTCTATGCGTCTGTCTGTCTCTGAAATTATTATTTTTTATATCAGGCTTCCAAGTTGATTACATTACAACCATTGACCTCGTATATAAACAAATAGACTACCAATCTCTGTAAAAAAGCGTCTGCGGCGCATCCTGTCACTAAGCTTTTTTTATGACGTGACTTATTGTAGATTTTCCGCAGATGGCATTAACTACTTGGCCGGACAAATGGGAAGCGCTGAAGGCTCTTACCCGGTACAACGTTTAAGACAACAGGCCTGAGGGTGCCCAGTTGGGCGCAAACCTCGGCTCAGGGCGTCGTCTGAGAGGAAAAATATTTGAAAGAATTAATCGACCCTGGCGGGTCGATAGCGATAAGCACTGATTGAGGGAAGACGTCGACCACGCCGGCGGAGTCGGTATCGGGGTCCAGAGTTACTTTCAAATATATAGAGTTGTACCGTTTTTATACCGGAAATCGCCGCCTAAGGGGATGAAAAGGATATGTTGATAACATTATAATAATATGTTTATTGCACCATCCCGCGCTCCAATGCATAAACTTCTTTCATCCTAAGGTTGCCTGGCAGAAATTGCTGTTTAGCAATAAGGCCGCCTATTGTGCTTATTTGTATATGTCCAGAGTATATGTTTTGTTCAATAAAGAATTATTAATTGATTGATTGCACGCGATAACTTGAAACCACGCGGACGGAATAGCGGGCGAAAAGCTAGTAGGTAAGTACTACGTATAATATAAATAAAAGAGATCGTATTCTGGGCATTTACAGCATAAAACAAGTTCACTGTGCATGCATGCATACTTTCCTTCATAACTTTAACATGGGAAGACATGTTTTATGTTTATGTTACGATTAATAGACAGTTTTGATGGGAAAAGGGCCGAGGGAAAGATTTTGGGTTTTCATTTTCATGTTTTGTTACGGTACTGACTTATTTCTTATTTTTTTTTTAGTTTTTGTCCGTCAAGTAGTTAATGCTATTTGCGGCAAATCTACAATGAGTCACGTCATTTTTCTTTGTTTGTTATTAAATAGGTAGATGACATATATATCGGGATAAATAAAAACTGAACATTATTACTATTTCCAATGTTTAGAAGATGTTTTATTTATATTATAAAACAAACATAAACAGAATATACGTCCCACTGCTGGGCACAGGCCTCCCCTTAATCAACCGGAGGGGGTATGGAGCGTAACTTCACCACGCTGCTCCACTGCGGGTTGGTGGAGGTGTTTACGTCTAATAGCCGGGATCAACAGCTTAACGTCTCAAGCACGGAATCATCTTACTTTTTCAGACAATCAAGGGATAGGTTCCACGTCACGACGACGTTCCTTGACATAGATATCTTACATACCTACTAAGTAGGTCTTAGCCCTAGCCTATTATTGTGTTTACTGTGTAAGTTACTGAAATAAAATTTTTTTTTAGATGGTAAAAAAATATTTAAAGAAACATATTTAATTCATGAATCTGCCTCGCGAATTCAATTTATATCTAACCACTTTCAATCACCGATAATAAAATAACCTCTCGGGACGAGAGAATATTAGTATATTGCAAAAAGTTAATTGAATTCCGAAGTTATTGGTAGATTGCAGATATTATAGGTATCAATTCCCAATATTCCACTTCTTGGAGACGAATTGTGTTTATTTTTATACAATGAGGGACTTTCTAGGTTTTTTTTTTATACAAATGGGGAGCGCTGAAGGCTCTCACCCGGTAAAGTTCAATCGAATTATATGAAATTGTATGCAATTTAAATAGTTACACACACCTATGTACACACACATGTTCTACGCTTTTTCATTTACGATCCCATCGAAATATACTGAAAACAAAATTTAAGTTTTTCCATAAAGTTCCATTTTCCTCATTTCTTCAGCTTTCTTTTTTTTGTCGTCACTCTGCATGCAATTTGCAAGGCGCTCAGGGGTTGGTGATAGCGATTCTCATTTGTTTGTGGCCGTGTCACAATGACTGATGGCCGTCAACCCTTTTTGGGCCGTGGTGTAAAGGAAACGAGGAAGCGTTGTATGGGTAATTTCCAACTAGTCTGATCAACTACTTTTTACTTATCTGTGTGAAATTATTCAGTGAATGGGGCAATGCATGCAGTTGTTATAGTCCGGCAATCTCGTGCGCGACCCTCCTGCGGGGCGACAGACGGTGGCGGGGACGGGGTAGCTAAGATGTCAGCGGGTAGCAGGTGGTGTAGCGGGGAAGGGAAACGCGTGCATCTGCGCGTCAAGTACGGCAGTCTCGGCCGCGCAGCCGAAGCGGCAACACGTGCTTGATAATCTGTACTACTTTGAGGGCGACGCACACGAGATTAATATCTGAGGATGAGTGAGGCGATCTCAAGACAACTTAAGGAGGTTGTACATAAATAATTAATGAGCAAAACACGGAGAAATCAAAGAGAAGTGACGAAGAATATCAAACGGAGAGTGAAAATGAAAGCGATATGGAAATTGATTTATAATAAAACAATCTATTAATATTTTAGTTTTCCTAATAATTGGTCGTCAAGCATAATAATAAAAATAAAATAAAATAGTTCTATCTTTTTATTCACTCCTACATATATTACGTCACAAGTAAGTACAACTTATTGCAAGATTTATCCTGGCACACTTCTCTACGTGTGCAGCCGTGTTCTAGAATGTCAAGATGATGACGCGCTACCCCGTCCCCGCCACCGTCTGTCGCCCCGCAGGAGGGTCTCGCACGAGATTGCCGGACTATAGTAGCCAATGTATCTCGCAAGATGCGAGGATGGCTGTTCACAATGCAGTGCTTGTCCCTACGCTGAAGTACGGTAGTGAATGTTGGGTATGGCAGAAGAAGCATGAAAGTAGGATCAATGCCGTAGAAATGAGGTCTTTGCGTAGCATCTGCGGTGTGAAGTTGAGTGATAAAGTGAGAAACAGTGTGATAAGACAGAGATGTGGTGTAAAAGACGATATAGTGACTAGGATTGAGAAGGGAATGTTAGGTTGGTTTGGACACGTTGAGCGGATGAAGGATAATAGAATTGCAAAAGCGGTATATAAAGCGAAAGTTGATGGTAGGGCTGGCAGAGGAAGACCGAGAAGGACTTACGATGATCAAATTGGAGATGTCCTTAGAAAAGGTTCAATACGATCTACTCTGAACCGGCGTGCGTGTATGAAGCGATTGATGAATGTGGAGGAAGCAAGAGAAGTGTGTCAGGATCGAAGCAAATGGAATTCTATAGTCTCTGCTTACCCCGGTGGGAAATAGGCGTGAGTTTATGTATGTATGTATGTATGTGTGAAATTACATACATACATAAACTGACACAGTGAACTGGGAGCTGAGTACCGTGGTAGCCTAGTTGGTAGAACGTTTGCCTCTCACTTTGAGGTCGCAGGTTCGAAGCACAGGCCTAGACCAACGATTGTCGAATTTGTTTTCGAATTCATGTTTAGATCATAAATGATTATCACGTACTCAACGGTGAAGGAAAACATCGTGAGGAAACCCACATTCCCAAGAAATGCATTTTCAGAGATATACGACCTAACCCGTATTGGGCTGGTTTTCCCTTCGCGGGTTGGAAGGTCAGACAGGCAGTCGCTTCTGTAAAAACCGGACCTGTCAAATCTTCAGGTTAGGTTAGCGGACCCTAAGCGGAGCGGGATAACATCCCGTTTTTCAGGGAGATGTTGACATAAACTCACGCCTATTTCCCATCGGGGTAAGCAGACACTATGGAATTCAATTTTCTACGATCCGGACATACATCTCTTGCTTCCTCCACATTCATCGAACGTTTACCTTTCATCCGCTCTACGTGTATATAAATCTTTTTCGAGAAAATAAAATATTTTAAGAGCTATTAAATATTTTTTTAAATACTTATTTGAAAACTGTCAAGTAGCCAACCTCTGCTGTCAGTAACTTGAGGCTATTTTAAAAATTCCCCGCTCGTCCGCTACGAGTGCGACCGCTCGTGGTTTGACAGCACAATTTATGACCACTGAGCGCTGTTTCATGTCGTTCGTGTTTACTTAACTAGGTAAATACTTTTTATAAGTTGATTTTGGCTTTTGTTTTTCTCTCATGTCGTTCCCTCACTGCTGAGGGTCGTTTTTGCATGTCATCTGCCTCCAGAAATCAGAATTATTTATTCAACGTAATTATCATGGATAAGGCGATTCTCACACTGCCCCGCATGATGCAGCGTAGCGCGTGGATGCGTGTTCTTCCGTTCTAGCCATAGAGGCAGCCAATCAGCTCGCGACACCAAACACTTCAGGACCCCGATACCGACCCCGTCGATTAATTCTTTCAAATATTTTGCCTCTCAGACGACGCCCTGAGCCGAGGTTCGCGCCCAACTGGGCACCCTCAGGCCTG
This sequence comes from Pectinophora gossypiella, assembly GCF_024362695.1. Taxonomy (NCBI): domain Eukaryota; kingdom Metazoa; phylum Arthropoda; class Insecta; order Lepidoptera; family Gelechiidae; genus Pectinophora; species Pectinophora gossypiella. Next base: position 14,633,407 of record NC_065419.1, read on the forward strand.
TTGTCTTAAACGTTGTATCGGGTGAGAGCCTTCAGCGCTCCCCATTTGTCCGGCCAAGTAGTTAATGCCATCTGCGGCAAATCTACAATGAGTCACGTCAAAAAAAAAAGTGTTCTTCCGTTGCTTGAAAGTATCTCCGTTTGTATAGAAAACACGCACAGTCTAACACACAGAAAATGCATCCACGCGCGTTCATGCGGATGCATAAACTCGTTGAAGGTCAATGTAACATTTTTGATGTTACGTCATTTCGCAAGGTGTTACGGCTGAGGGGAAGAAATGACAAAAAACTGCAACAGCAACACATCTTTTAAATGTCTACAATATCCACTGGGCCTGGTCCTGTGCCAAACGTACAGCTCTTTGTATAGGGCCTCTGCCAGCTGCTTCACCAGCAGGGCTAACATTCGCAATGTGATAAAATTATCGATCGATTCAATAAATTTTGTCGAAATCGATAAGTTTGATTTTTCCCCTAACATGCGTGGCGCGTGTGTTTTTCGTATTTTGACAGAACGACATGACTTATTTGGATTTACTTATTACCAATCGACAAAATGACATAATTATATCATCAGAATCGATAAAATTACCGTGACGAATTTTTTTCTTGGTGCGCAAGTTAGCCGTACTGGTCCACCCACCTGATCAATGCTCTTCCTCTAGAACGCTTACCCTGGCTTTTACAGACAGACCATAATATTCACTTATTCACTTTTGACATATTTTTGTTTCCAGAAGAGCTAACATGCCAACGTGATAACGCTCATAAATTTTGTCACGGTAATTTTATCGATTCTGAAGATAAAATTATGTCGTTTTGTTGGTGCTAATATGTGAACAATAAGTAAATACGAACAAAATCACGTGGCACACATGTTAGGGGAAAAACACAAACTTATAGATATCGACAAAATGTATTTAATCGATCTATAATGATCTACAGGTCACTTTGACAATCCCATTTATTACTATTTGTTTGCTTTACTAATTGTCTAAGGCCCTTGTAATTTTATTCCGTTTTTATCCCTTTACAGAGGTTGGCTGAAAGTAAACTTAAGTGTTGAATTAATAACATCTTTAAAGGATTTCATCATTTACACATGCACACAATTAAAAAAAAAACAACATAACACGTTCATTATCAACTGATAAATAAAAAATACAAAACAAGGCAATAAAATATTGTCAATTTTATTATTATTTTTATTATTAATAAACAGACCCACCAGTCCCAATATTTTTTTTTAATTATTTAAATAAACCTAAATCTAACCCAGCCGCCGTGGTCTAGTGTTCAGAGCTTCCGGCTCCTGTTCTCGAACATAGTTTAGTCTTCAATCGTATGGCGACAGACGTCACACACACAGACGGGAGTGCACTGTAACGACAATGTGTAGTGTCTGTGTAAAACGAGGTGTTTTGTATGAAGAGTCTGGGGTGTGCCTGTGCCGAAAGACCTAATGGGATTCCTGATCTTCCCTCAATCGAACTTGAACGAGATGTCCAGATATTGGCTGCATGGTGATGTCAACCTTGAAGCGAAGGTCGCTGATGTCAGCTGACAACACCAGCTCGCGCACGCAGTGCACGACACATGTCTTCATCATTGACATGGCGTATCTTTTACCTGAAGTTACAAAACAGATAGGTGAGTATACAGGCTGTTAGTTCCTCTCAGACGACGCCCTGAGCCGAGGTTCGCGCCCAACTGGGCACCCTCAGGCCTGTTGTCTTAAATATTGTACCAGGTGAGAGCCCTCAACGCTCCCCATTTGTCCGGCCAAGTTCATTAACTCATCTGCGGAAAATCTACAATAAATCACGTCAAAAAAACAGGGTGTTAATGACACCCCGCACTGCATAGTAAATATTATTATGTATCCATTCAAGTTGTATTTGTGGGAGACACGGCTTCCGTGCCTCACTTAGCAGGGTCCACAGAATACCAGCGTCGTGGCTCGCGCCGCGGCTTATGCTGAGTGAGGCCCTTTTATAAAGGACACCACCACCATCGTTGACCAGTCCATACACTCAATTATTTGTATTTCTCGTGTATGTTGTTTTTATTATGTGTTTTGTTTGATTGTAAGTAGTGTGTTACTCCGTGTTTTAAATTATATATTTGTTTTATATTTGTAACTGTGGTGTCCCTTTATAATAAACGTTTCTTTCTTTCTTTCTTTCTTTCATACCGAGGGGAAGATGCAGCTCATTATTCAAAGTTAATATCAAGTTCGAATTCCGGTGGGAACATATCACAAAAATCACTTTGTGATCCGTAGTGTGGTGAGGAGATTACAGGCTGATCACCTGATTGTCCAGAACTAAGATGATCCGTGCTTCAGAACGTTAAGCCGTTGGTCCCGGTTACTACTTACTGATGTAAGTAAGTGGTCGTTACATGAGCCACGTGAGGGGCCTTTGGCGGCTCAATAACAACCCTGACACCAGGGTTGATGAGGTTGGTACTCCACCTCACAACTCACACGATAGAAGAAGAAGAAGAAGAATATCAAGTGAAATTTTCTGTCGGTCTACGGCTGATAGACATACAGCTATCGGTCGAAGCCTTCGATATAATAGCCACGCGCCGCGCGCTTCACGGTTTCTGTGCCGCGAGGACTAATAGCTCTACTTACTCCAAAATGACATGTATCCAGATGGCTCTATACATGAGTCTATTTCCTCTTGTCTTTTCATAGATAAGTCAATAACTAAGTACAATAATAGCCTCCGTGGTCCAGTGGTTGAACGTTCTGCTCACGATCCGGAGGTCCCGGGTTCGAATCCCGGTGGGTACAAATCACTTTGTGATCCTTAGTTTGGTTAGGACTTTGCAGGCTGATCATCTGATTGTCCAGAAGTAAGATGATCCGTGCTTCAGAACGTTAAGCCGTTGGTCCCGGTTACTACTTACTGACGTATGTACGTAGTCGTTACTTGAGTCTCGTCAGGAGCTTTTGGGGGCTCAATAATAACCCTGACACCAGGATTGATGAGGTTGCTCATCCACCTCACAACCCACACGATAGAAGAAAGAAGAAGAGGAAGTATATATACCTCCCTCCCTCAAAGTTTTCGTTACGATGTCACTAACACCCTGTATATGTGTATGTTTATATATATATACGTATATATATATATATTGTATTTTTTATATTATTTCTTTAGATAAGTATATATTATTTATTATTCATATTTTTTTTTTGTTATGTATCATTATATGTTTATTGCACCAGCCCGTGCTCCAATGAATAATCTTCTTTCACCCTAAGGTTGCCTGGCAGAAATTGCTGTTTAGCAATAAGGCCGCCTATTGTGCTTATGTTTTATTCGTATGTTTATGTCCTTTGTATATGTTGTTGTGCAATAAAGTATTATTGATTGATTGATTGAAGTATAATAAGTCATGTCATAAAAAAAAAGAAAAATCTCCGTAAGGAAAAAAAATCTTTACCTATGCAGTTTCTCTTCCCATAACTAAAGGGTATGAAGAATGGGCTCTGCCCTGGCTCCTGCGGCTCCAGCCAGCGTTCAGGTCGGAAGGTATCCGCGTCTGCGCCCCACGAGTGCTGCGAGCGTCCCACGGCCATGATGTTCGTAACAACTATTACTCCTTTGGGAATCGTGCAGGATCCTAAAACCCATAACGTCTTTTTCAACCAGACACAGATTATGTAATACACCTCGTAAATTAGCTCTTATTGCACGGCTTTAACACGTTCACTGTGTATGAACCACATATGACTCAAACTCAAACGAGCATGTCCCATATGTGGGGCACATTTTTTTAGCCATAGTGTGTCAAAGTACATAAATTCTAATGTTTATCGAAAAATAACACTGCACGTTACGAGTATATATAAATAGCACTGCAGCAACTCAGAATCATGGTCTGGATCATCCCCCTCAGTATTTGTTATGGTGTCACTAACACCCATACGTACTTGTACGGAGTGTAAGTGTTTTAGCTCATTATCCTGAGTTAATATCAAGAAAATATTATAACAAAAATCATGAATTTTGCGACGGAAAATTCCACTTGATATTAACTCAGAATCATGGTCTGAATTATCCCCTCAATATTCGTTACGAGGTTACTAGCACCCAGGGTTCAGTTTTTCCTTTTGAGGTTCGGTACCCATCATCACCAGCCCATTAACGTCCCCACTGCTGGGGCACGGGCCTTCTCTATGGATGGATAGGGAGATCGGGCCTTAAACCACCACGCGGGCCCAGTGCGGATTGGTGGTTATTAACGACTGCTAATGCAGCCGGGACCAACGGCTTAACGTGCCTTCCGAAGCACGGAGGAGCTCGAGATGAAAACTTTTTTTTTTGTGGTCACCCATCCTATGACCGGCCTTTGCGAAAGTCGCTTAACTTAAACAATCGCAGACCGAGCGCGTTTACCGCTGCGCCACCGAGCTCCTCAGATTCGGTGCCCAAAAAAGTTATTTACGTATATCCAGGTCTTTGTCAGCGTCGCGAGCGACGAGCGGCGCAGCAGGGTACAGGCGGAGGGTCTCATTGATAACCGCCTCGCAGTATCGCAGCTGGCAGAGATCGTCCTTGGTCACGGCTCGCTTGCTGGCCCCGAATATTGCTCTTATTCTGAAAGAAATAAGCGCTGAATGAGCAATCCTCCACCACACAATCGCACTGGACCTAAAGTATATTCTTGTCAACTGACTCGCCACCTCTATAGCTAGAGTAATCAGGATCACCAGTGATCAGGATAAGAAAATACCAGATAATATTTCAAATATGTCAGAAAATAAATTTAAAGCTCATGTGAAGGTTACGTTATGTAAAAAAGCTTATTATGAGATTAATGATTACCTAAAAAAAAATAATGTAGGTACATTGATTCAAAATATGTATTGCTGTAGCAGTTTCTTGTCATTTCTTCTCCTCAGACATAACACCTTGCGAAATGACGTAGATTCAAAAATGTTAAATTGACCTTCAATAAGTTTATCCACGATAATTATATTGAATAAATGATTCTGATTTGTTATAATTACTTACCTTGTGTGCCGATACTTAGGGCAGGCGCGCACTACGAGTTTTTCGCCGCGCGACAGAAAAAAGCAGCATCATAATATCGTAAATTGTTACTGGCAATAAATTTATTTTATTCTTATTCTTAGATAGCAACGACAGAAACAAAAAAAACAAAAGGTACATAACTCACTCGTCATAAAGTTTATCTTGGACGTGTGGATGGCTGCCGATCATGATGAGGCTCATGGTGAGGACGTGGGAGACGGTGTCGTGCCCAGCCGCCATGATGGTGCTCAGCTCATACACCAGCTGTCTGCGCGTGAACACTGGGTCACTCTCGCTCAGCGAGAGGAGCATGTCACAAAACGGTAAAAACTTCGCTTTGCTAGTTTCTGTAATTTTTTTTTAATGATATTAAATTGAAGACGTCCTTAGAAAAGGTTAAGTGCGATCTACTCTGAACGCGTGCGTGTACGAAGCGATTGATGACTGTGGAGGAAGCAAGAGAAGTGTGTCAGGATCGAAGCAAATGGATTTCATAGTCTCTTCTTACCCCGGTGGGAAATAGGCGTGAACTTATGTATGTATGTTAATGATATATCCACACTACATTTCTGCCATCTAATTTAATGTTGATTTTGTTTTTTTTTTGGTTACGTAAATTTTATTAAGTAATGATTTTTAATTTTAATTTCTTGTTTATAATTTTTATGTATTTGTACTTTTATTTTTTAACAATTTTTGTACTTATTTAGTGTTTATTACTTATTATTTATTTTTTCTATGGACGTTGCTTCTATGCTGTTCTGGGAGCAAATAAAAAACATAGAACACGTTCAGCTGCTTGTCTTCCCGGGCATGTCGTAAAAACCGACAGAGGGATTGTGTCCTCTAACATGATGGACTAATGTTATGGGCGATAGGCTGATCCCTTATCACCATAAGGTTCATCATATCCAGCTTACGACATCGTATCAACAGTGGCTGCAAGTTGTGTTTGATTACTTGTGGCTCTGCCCACCCCGTTAGGGATTACGGGCGTGAGTTTATGTATGTATGTATGTATGTATGGACGTTATTATGGTCTGAAAATAAATTATTTGAATTTGAATTTGAATGATATTACAAGCAAAGAAAAAATACATAATATTAGAGTTTAAATTCATTTTCGTACTATAGATAATTAATATCACGGGGTTTCCAGGATTTGTGCCCGGTACTACATGGGACTTAAACATAGCTCTGGGGATTGGATGTTTCTGTGTCTCTGCCTACCCTTTCGAGGATACAAGACTGATGTTATGTTAAAATATAAAAAAACTGAAATAGTTAATACCTTCTGTATTTTCTTCTGTTATTCGTGCCCGTTCTTCTAGTTCTTTTCTTCTTTTGTTTAAAATCTATAAAAGATAATAACTTCGATTAAATTAAATTATATAATTACTGTTATTTATATAATCATTTTCCAAATCACAAAATATTTTTTGTATAAGTACGATTTTACAATAAGATTCCCATTGACATTCAGAATATTGTAAAAAAGAGTATCATAAGATTAGTGATTATCTAGAAGATATGAATGTTGAAATTAGCTGTCTGGGAACTGATATAAGGCAGGCAAAATATTAAATGTTTTTATTTTCTTAAAAAATACTAAATTTTTTAACAGTATTTTATGTTTTTTTTTAAAGAACGTCTAGGACCCTGTGCCGTGGTTTTTCTTGCAGCTTCTTTTTCCCGGCTATACAGGTTGTGAGGACCTGCAGTAGCACATAATAACGGGTTCTTACCGCGTTTAAATGGGGATATGAGAATGGGGAGTCTCATATCCCCATTTAAACGCGGTAAGAACCCGTTATTATGTGCTTTAATTATGATAATAACCGCGTAAACTTAAAACAATGTATGACCTGCAGTAGTTTTAGGCGGATGAGACGTTCAGGGTTCTGAAGTGTTTGTTGTCGCGAGCTAATTGTCCGCCTCTATGGCTAGAGTAATCGGGTTGTGGCCAAAAGATAGTATACGACATCGAGGCAGACCACCAGTCAGGTAATCGGATGTCATTGTGAGGAGGCCAGCAGTCACTGTCAGTACTATTCAAAGACGGAGGACAGGAGTCCTAGTGCGGCTTTGAAATAGACTCTCTGGGCGCCATTCCACTCGCGTCAGAGAGAGTACTGCGGGGCAAAAGGCAAGAGGGAAACCACTTCTCTATTTTTCCCTAAAAAGTAGCATGGAGGATGCTACACCGACAAGAGCGTGGCTCTTGAACTAGTGACGATGTGGTACACTACATTTGCTTACCGTTTCAGCCGTCCCTTTCAACCAATCTTCACATTTAGTCAACTCTCTGTAAGCAGGGGAGAGCCGGTACAAGAAGTTGAGGTGAAAGGGCAGAAACGCTAATCGGAACATATACAGCTCCATAATTCTGCTGAGCTTTTGGCGATATTCATCAGTCACTGCGCAGTTTTCCGTGTTCCGTACTCCTAGAGTTGCCTCTGGTGTAAAAACAGAAGAATTGGTAGTAACCATAGAGCAAAACGAACCTCCGCGGGATGTACATTCTCTTTGGTGTTAGTGTCAAATAAAAATAAGGGACTTTCCACGCTATGTTCCTCAAAAACAATATAGATGGCGTTGTAAAGAGTTGCCTTCGTTTAACCTTCTAATTTCATAGATAACGTGTGGATATCAGGCGTATGCATATTTTATCTTTGTTTTTGGGTGTAAATAATGACCCTTTTTATTACAGATCCCGGCAAACTTGAGCATTGAGTGTCGTAGTGGGGGAAAGTTAGCGCACGTGCACTTGCGTGCAAAAAAATGAACCTTTGATTATTTTCTTAACTTTATTAAAAAAACAATTACTATTTTATTTGATTATGTAAATAAATCTAAACTTATATTATTATAGTTTATTGATAGAATAAAAAAAACTAATCGTCAGGTTAAAACTACGTTAGCTTTTCGTGGCATAGTCGTTTTTAAACTAACATAAAAAATGTTTATAATAAAAAAAACATGTAACAACACAACAAAACAAAAATCAAAAAAACAAATGAGCAATAACAAAAAAAAACGAACAAAAGAGCAATAACAAAAACGTGAAAGTTTCACTGCCCGCAAGTGTATTCTGGAATCAAAGGGACGAAGTCACAGTGCGCGGGGGAAGTATCGACTGATCTATCAATAGTCGGTCGATGCGGGACTCACCCGCCCCCGCGCCCCGTACCGCACCATCAAAGAAATCTAAAATTCCGTTGTGCGCCGTCAAGGTCGTTGCTCAAGAAGTTTGCCGGAACCTATACACCCAGGTACAATACATCTTCCACTCATTATCATTGAACAAAATAAAGAGAAGCTATACATAATGTTAGCAAACTCTACAATAAAACGTAAATATTAGTAACATACCCAGTTTTAATCAGTAAATGTTAAGTACTTACCACAAATGTCACTTATTACGGAAACCAAATACCTATTATTACTACAAATTATAATAAGAAATATTAATACAAAAGCATACAGCAACTAGTCTTTCAGTTTTCGCTTCTCTCGACAATAATCGTCTTCACTTGTTTCTGTTTCTTTTCTTGTTTCTATTTTCTTATTTCTTCGTAGTCCCAGACGGAACACCACGGAACAAAAATTTTTCTCTTAACAAGTGACGTGACATTGTTTTAAGTTTACGCGGTTATTATCATAATTAAAGCACATAATAACGGGTTCTTACCGCGTTTAAATGGGGATATGAGACTCCCGATATTAACGGTAAGAACCCGTTATTATGTGCTTTAATTAAGTGACGTGACGTTCCTTTTTTGAAATTGCCAACAACAATCTGATCCAAATATGAAGCATCAATTATTTTTACAAGTGCAGAAGCATACCTTTGAATAATTGACAACATTTCAATTTTTTAAGCCGTGGTTTTTTTGTGCTATTTCGAAAGTACTTGTTTAAATAGAAGACACGTATTTTTTCTTTTCAAGATTTTTCCACTAGAAGTTACAAAAAATATTTTTTGAAAATTGGATTCTGCCATTGATAGAATGAAGGCAGTATAATGTAATGTACCTTTGCATGCGTATTTAAAACAAGTCGCAAACAAAGTGTCATGTTATGTATGACATTTACTTTTTTTATAATTTTTATGTAAGGGTCTGAACTTATTATGCCTTCCTCTTCTGACCTCGTGGATTTTTCAATATATTTCTATTATTACTGAATTAAAAAATCTGAAAAAATGTGTTTTGTGTAAATCATAGAAATATCTCGAAATGGTTTTCGATTTAAGGCACCTTAGTAAAAATGAAATGTTGTCAATTATGTACTTACCCCAGTAATGAGAATATAGCTAATGTAATTAATGAATTTAATTAATGTAATTATTACGTTAAATTTAGACAGCGCCATCTATATTCGTTTTGGGAGCTTAGCCTGGAAAGTCCCTCATAATAAAAGGCCAAGCAAGAAAGAGAAACCAGTGTAAATGATATAAAAAAAAAACATAACATACATAACATAAGCCTATAAATGGACTGCCTGCTGGGCACAAAACCAACAATCCAATTTATCATTTGACTTCATCATCATCATCAGCCGTACGACGCCCACTGCTGGGCATAGGCCTCCCCCAAGGATGTCCACGACGATCGGTCCTGCGCTGCCCGCATCCAGCGGCTTCCCGCGACCTTCGCCAGATCGTCGGCTCACCTTGTGGCGGGTCATTTGACTTACTACCAAAGATTACAAATCTCATAGTGTTGACGTCATGCTTTTTTATTTTCATACCCCAGACTCGTTTTGACGTCTCTAGGACTGTGGCACACCCAGACACTTCATACAAATAACCTCGTTTTACACAGACACTACACATTTACATTATCGTACACGCGCATATGTGTGTGTGACGTCTGACACTGTAAGATTAAAGCCTAAACTATGTTCGAGGGGGTGAGGTAAACCTAGCTCAGACGCTGGTGTGGAGCGAAGAGTTGCTGTTCTACTCGTATACGGAGTATTATTCCTTATTCTATGTGGTCAATATTCTTATTTCTCTTTTAATGAGAATACGGTTAAGTTAGATGATAGATGTAAGATCACGAGCAGCGTTGCCAGACGTCCCGATTTTGGCGGGACATCCCGATTTTTAAATATAAATTTAATGTCCCGCACGGGACAGGCTCAGTTTCGCTTTTCGGGAATAACTCGACCGTGCGTGCAACGTACTGAGAAAGGGCGGGAGGATGACACAAGTGTGTAATAAATAAAACTACTAGTATCCTAGTTTAGGTTCCAGCCTGTACACATGATTACCTGTTCTGTTAATCCTATTGTCTAAGATGTATATGTACACTTTGTATCACGTTGTGAAGGAAATTAACATTTTTAATATTATTATTTATATTATTACTAACTTTTTTAAATTTTGATTTTGACTTGAATTTTGATTTCGTTTTTATTTTTATTCAGAAGACGAATAAGACTCAACTATTTAACGATAGGGTAAATCTGATTATAAATATCATATTTTTATTAAAATACATTTTCTATGGATATTTTTGTTATCTATTGTCACGTAAACGTAATTTGAACTCAAATTAAAAGATAAATATTCAAAAACTTTTTATTATATGGGTCTTTCTTCTTTTTTATCGACAATGATCTGTCTTACGTACTGCTTATAATAAGTTATGTTTTAGAATTTTATTTCATGTTTCCATTGTCCAAAAATATAGTTATCTTATTATACTCAAAATACAAGCAAAATACTAATCGGTCCCTCAATTAGTTATTAACGTAGCTTCATTGTTTTTCACAAAATTTTGTGACAGAGTGGTATATTGAAATGCTGTCTCCGATGAAAAGGGCCACTCTGTCACAATATTTTTTGGAATGCGCCTGCAAAGAAAAGTATGTTACCTAGATAAAGAGAACCACTAAATAGTCCTTTACGGACAGATCTTTATATTATGATGTTTTAAAATATTTATTGCCGTTATAATTTTAAAAATGTTAAGTCCGATTAATTGGGAAAATGTCTTTTTATTGTCGATAAAAAAGAAGAACGACCCATATACGTTATTTTACTATGTCCCGCTTTCGACGAAAGAATCCCGCTATTTTCATTCAAAACGTTCCAAAATCCCGACTTGGCAAAAAAAACCTGGCAACGCTGATCACGAGTACTAATATGTATACACTTTTAAAACCATGTAACATTCACTTTTTTGACAAATTAAACCGTAAGTCTCATTAAATGTCAAAATTAATAGTGCGATAGGGTTTTAAAGTGGGCACATGATATTGCTCATGCATGACTGTACACTAAACAATGACTCTTCTAAAATCATGTGACCATGATGAATAGACTCGAAAGATACAAGACGAAGTACGTGAGTGTTCAGCATTCTTTTGGCCTCCGTGATCCAGTGGTTGAGCGTTGGGCTCACGATCCGGAGGCCCCGGGTTCGGATCCCGGTGGGGACATATCACAAAGGCCACTTTGTAATCCCTAGTTTGGTTAGGACATTGCAGGCTGATCACCTCATTCTCCGAAAGTAAGACGATCCGTGCTTCGGAGGGCACATCAAGCCGTTGGTCCCGGTTACTACTTACTGATGTATGCAGTCGTTACATGAGCCACATCAGGGGCCTTTGGTAACCCTAATGCCAGGGTTGATATGAATAATGATACGATACGAAGAAGAAGCATTCGTTACTCACGATAAATACTCTCCAACGATATGATGCTGATGTATTTGTGGGATATATCAAATGGTTCGGTCCCCACTTGCGCCTTCATCATCGTCACCAATTTCTGTCCTGCTGCGTTGAATATATCCTGAAAGCCATCCACGACATTGGTGGAGAACACTCCTGAGAGCTTCTTCGAAGTATGTGTCCATATTGATCCTGGAAATGATGAAACACGTTATTGGTTAGCAGACTTCAGATAGGTATTCACATGGTATAAGAAGACCAGGTTTGCTCAATCCTATGACAAGCCGCCATTGCTGGCCCATTGCTGACGTAAGTTACCATTCAATTGGTATCTCCAACATTCCAAGGACGCAAATTACCTATATTATTGAAAAATAAGTGAATTACTGACAAATGTATTTAATTACTATTATTTGTCACATATATGAAAATCATTAAAACTGTGTGTAAATCTTTTATTAAAAGAACAAAATTCCCTTGCAAAGTAAATTAAAAACATTGGACGTGGATAATAATAATTTATTTTTTACGAAGCGGCTTGTAGTCACGAAGCGAAAATAGATAGGTACGATTTGTTTATTGAATATTCCGATATAATAACACTATCGCGAATGTTTCCGACTGACTTAATGCGTACTTAATAAATTATTTAAGTAGATTATTCAATGAAGATAGCAACCGTCCCGTTCCCGTTACCGCCAAAAAGACCAAGGTTATAAACTATTCGAATCGATTGTTGTTGTTGTTGTTTAAATTCGCCTTATATAAGGCAGGCAAAGATCTCGAATTGTAACATTTTTGCATTTGCAAAAGAAATTTGTGCTACTATTTTTTTTTGTTTTGGTTTTCCCCGAAGGGTGAGGCAAGGGAACTATGCCCATACAGCCATGTCTTACGTATTTTTTTTCTTGATGATTAATGAAATGATGAAAGGTGATGATGATGAAACCTAAGCCCCCACCCTCGGAGCAGACTCCTACTCCGAACCCCAAACGAATTAACTCAAAAGTCCGCATAAACTTTCGAGTTATGAAGCAGCTTGTTGGCACGAAGCGAAAATAGGTAGATACACTTTGTTTATTGAATACTCCGATATTATAACACTGTCGCGAATGTTTTCCGACTAACTTAATGCGATCATTAACCACAAAACACCACCTCGTATTAATTATTTAGATTATTCAATGAAGAAAGCAACTGTCCCGTTCCCGTTTCCCGACAAAAAACCTTGTGCTACTAAAAATACCAAAAAATACGCTGTCATGATTGACAGATATGAATTGAATCACTATCACACAACTAATAAGGTTGATTTATGTTTTGTTTGTTTATTTTGGAAAATTCGGATGTCCGTATCTCTTCTGTGGTAGTGATTAAAATGTCATATAAAGCTGAAAAGGTATACGATTCGGAGGAAACTGTGTCAGGTGATGGAACAATGATGTAAGGCGGAACCCAAAATCGTACTTAAAAACCTGGATTCCGTCTAAACCCCGTGTATTTCGAGAAACCATATAACAAAAATATCAACTTGCTAAGACACTTCGAATGCGATAAGTCTTTAATCTGTTAATGAAGGAGGACGTTTTGACGTGTTTTCCTTTTTGAAAATTTACCCTATTATTGATGTTGACCGATCTTCCACTTACCACGGGCCGTTACAAGACCATCGCCAAGGAAATGTTCGGCAAACTTGTATAGATAAGGCTTCTCCACGTAGGAATTAGTTACCGCCTTCACATCCAGGGGATCGCTCACTGCTGCAACAATACAAAAAGAATACTTAATACAAATCTCACCCTTATCCCATAGACATCCTAGAGTACTCTAAAAGTATTAATAAAAGCAGGTTAGGGTTGCAGGTCACCGCTCATACCTATATAGTCTATGGTCTAACGCTTATCATAAACCCTAAATTACTCTAAAACTGAAGATCTACTCAAGTACGTCAAAACACACACGCACGCACACATGAGATCATCATCATCAATTTAAGAGCCACGCTCTTGACGGTGCAATTTTTTTAGGGAAAAATAGGGCAGTGGTTTCCCTCTTGTCTTCCGCCCCGCAGTACTCTGTCTGATGCAAGTGGGATGGCGCCCAGAGTAGTCTATTACAAAGCCATACTAGGACTCCTGTCCTCCGCCTGTGAATAGTACTGATAGTTACTGCTGGCCTCTGTCAGGTTCCAGGTTACAGGCCCTGTGGCTTGCCCCTTCCGTCCTGCATTGCCGTACCGATGGCTCCCATCTTCGCCTTTGCAACCGTTGAGGGCTTACGTATCCCTGGGCAAGGGTTCTACGTTATACCCCGTAGGTCTGGGTCCCTATGGTCCTAATGAGATAGGGTCCTTATAATTATATTTACCAACAACTGGAACCGGTCCAAGCCACAAGAGAAAGGGCATCCTTGTAGCATTCATAATATTTGAAACACGGATCACCTGATTACATAAGTCTGAAAAAAACAACAAACGTACGTTTTCAATCCAAACACAATAGTTGCCTAGTAATATAAGATGTTAGTGACATCGTAACGAATACTGAGGGGGATGATTCAGACCATGATTCTGAGTCAATATCAAGTGGAATTTTCCGTCGCAAAATTCATGTTTTTTTTTAGTTTTCTTAAATTATTTTCTGTTCCATACTTTTGCGACGGAAAATTCCACTTGATATCAACTCAGAATCATGGTCTGAATCATCCCCCAAAGTTTTCGCTACGATGTCATTAACACCCTGTATAATAAACCAATTGTTCCTAGTAGGCCTCTCTAGCCCTGTCCCCCGGGGAGACAACAGGGAATTGTCTTCCCAGTTGTCACCGGGGTGACAATTCGTGCCGACTATTCCCTTTGCAAGCTGAATAAGTAGAGGGGACAAATGGGAAGTCTATTTCTCAGTTGTCACCCATCAATCCGCACTGGGCCCGCGTGATGGTTTAAGGCCCGATCTCCCTATCCATCCATAGGGAAGGCCCGTGCCCCAGCAGTGGGGACGTTAATGGGCTGGTGATGATGTTGTGTATTCATGTGTATTCTGTATTCATGTGTTATGTCTGATTGTTTAAATGTAGTTCTGTGCAATAAAGTATATTTGATTTGATCTGATTAATAAATCTGTGATTGTTTGATGATTGTACCTATAAGTAAGGGAAACATAATGTTGATTTTTTATTTGATTCTATATAACACAACAAATAAAAAAGCTGAAATCTAATGGTAAAAATTACACGTTTCTTCTTTTCTGGGAAGTAATCGTAGCAATTGTCACTGAGAAATACATTTCCCATTTGTCCCCTCTATTCAGCTTTAAGGGAACAGTCGCCACGAATTGTCACCCCGGTGACAACTGGGAAGATAGTTCCCAGCTGTCTCCCCGGAGGACAGGACTAGAGGGGACTACTGGAAACAATTGACATACATCCTACTGTTGATCCTCCCCTCAATCTACCGAAGGGGATGTGAAGCACACTCCATCACGCTGCTCCACTGCGGATTAGAGGTGTTTGAGCTAACTTACCCAACCAATCCGATGCACGAAATCATGCGTCAGTAATTGAGCATGCCATGTCCTACATACATACATAAACATCCTATTTACGTCCTACTGCTGGGCACAGAGAGGCCCTCAATTTCATAACCAAACAAAAAAGTCTCCATCGGGAATTGAACCCGGACCTCTAGACCGTGAGCCCAACGGTCTAACCACTGCGACACGCAGAATAGTTCCTAATAAAAAATAAACTCACGTTCACTGCTCCCGTACACTTGATGGAGGTTCCCGATGATCGGCAATGTAGGCCAATGAGGGAGATGCCCTAATAACTTGCGTGCGCGCCACACACTCTTCCACCTTGCGTACGCGCATAATAGCACCGCACTTACCACTAACACGTACATGCTTAACATCGCCATTTTTTAAAAAGAAGCTATTCAGATTTTAAATTTGGAAATATTATGTCGGTTAAGTCACCCGACTTTTTATAAAACGGTTTACAAATGGAACAGATTTAAAAGAAAATATCACTGTAATCAATCAAATAAATAACTTTTTGGCAAAGAAACAGTAAATAAATAATACTTAACAATAAAAAATCGACAAAGGACCAAAATGTAAAATACTCATTCCAAGCAAAAGCTTTATAGAAACTGAGTCGATATAGATAAATAGATAACAACATAAATTTTCACTTATTTCACTACAAAAGATACAAATTATATAAAAAATTGCTGCTTAAGAGTAGTCAAGTAGTTACATCGCCAACGCTTGAATTATATCTCTTATTTGGCTTAAATCCGTAAGTAATGTATTAATCTCGACGACAAGATTTGCCTTAATGGCTAGTGTTGACACAAGTGAAGGTATAAAAGGCGTTTAAAGATAATTATCCTTATATAGAAGCGATATTGCAAAAGCAGACCATTTTGACGTAGTTTTTTTTTTACTTTTGATGGGTTTGCTCTTGGCCCCAGGCTTGCCCGAAGGCATTGACGAGGCCTAACATGGAGCGAGCACGCCCAGAAGGTGCCTGTTCACTCTGGCCTTGAAAGCATTTCAGTAAATCTTTATTTAAACATCTTATGTAAAAGATCTCTTAGCTATAAGTTAACTGTAAGTATTTTAAAACATAATAACTTTAAGCGAACTCGACTCTCACAGACAAACCAAGGAATTGGTTTTATGGGGTTTTTATTGTACCAATATTTTTTGAATTTTTATGAAAAAAATAAACAACCCGGGTTAAATGCATTCGGAAATACAGAAGGCGGCAGAGAATTCCACTCCCGAGTAGAGCTGACAGAGGGCAGCAATAACTGTCAGTACTATTCAGAGGCGGAGGACAGGAGTCCTAGTACAGCTTTGAAATAGACTACTCTGGGCGCCATCCCACTTGCATCAGACAAAGTACTGCGGGGCGGAAGGTAAGAGGGAAACCACTGCCCTATTTTTCCCTAAAAAAGTAGCATGAAGAATTAGGAGAATGCTACACCGACAAGAGCGTGGCTCTTAAATTAGTGATGAGTAGAGGTTTGCTTCATATGGCATAACTACTTAGTCGGACAAATGCTCTCACTCGGTACAAAAATTAAAGACAACAGGCCTGAGGGTGCCTAGTTGGACGTGAACCTCGGCTCAGGGACAAAAAACCGAATCAGCGAGCTCACAGTGAAGAGTCAAGCGTCTTCTGGTTTACCACAGGTTTCGCGTTCATCAAATTCGCAGATTGCATAATATTTCACTCCCGGAACGCCCCCGTTATCACCTCTGTGTGTATAGCTTCATAGACCTCTTAAGACTTTGCTTATTGTCACGCGGATGTAAGTGGATATAAGAAACGCGCCCTTCTGTCTAACAATCAATGCAATTATAAACTATCACAAATCCAATTAGACAATTAATTCCTCAAGACATTCTTTCAGGTTAAATAACAGTAATTTTTAGGGTTCCGCATACTGAGAGAGGAAATTCTCTCAAGGATTTTGTCTTGTAACACTCATCCGTGATTAAAAAACTTACAAAGAGAAAATTAAATTCAAAAAATCTGACTTAGGTGGAATCTGTTGTCTCTTGGTATTCAAAGTGTTATGCCGAGCTCAAAACCCTTTTTGCCTGAAAGTAATTTATGTTTTCACCAACACAGTTGGGTCGACCGTTATAGATGGCGATACGGCTTAACCTATTACCTTGGTCTCACAGAAAACTTGGTGAGGTGTGAGTAGTTAGTTCATCTTGTACTATGCACGTGCCTCTGACTACCCCATTTGTTTATTTATTTATTATGGTGCATCAACAGCAGTACAGTCATTAGCATCACCTGTACCCACTTTAGAACTCTGTCGCACTAACATATTTGACAATTAGTAAGACTTACAGTTCAATTTGTCAAAAAAGTTAATGTGACATGGTACCAAATATATGGCATATTAATGCTCGTGACCGCAACTAATGCTATTATAGAATAGAATAGAAATAGTTTATCATAAAAGGGCGCCACACCCAAAATACAAAAAAAAAATAGGCAATAAAGAAAAACGACGACGAAGTAGAATAAAGCAAGATGAGAAAGTCGAATAGAAATTGTTTATTACAAAAGCCACATACAAAAAAGACAATAACATCACGTAAAAATTTTCACAGAACAACAAACAAAAAGCATAGAGGATGTTCATTAGAATGATAAGGTGGTGGTGGAAGTCCTGAGATAAAAGGGCCTCACTCAGGACAAGTCGCGGCGTGAACCACGACGCTGATATTATGTGGACCCTATTGGGTGACGCACGAACATCGTGTTCCATAAACATCTATTTGAAACACGCAACTCTTGTCAAACTGGGACGAGCGTGTTAAATGTTTTATGTAAGGTGGTACGGAATCCCCAAGAGTCTGACTCGCACTTAGACGGTTATTTAAGAATAAAAAGGTCAACTTGCATCGTTTGATAAAAAGAACAATAATTTCCACATGATTAATACCTACTTTGTTTCCAGTGATTGTTGCTTTTAATTTAGTTTTTCTTATAACTGACCTTGCCAGCCTTGGTAATAAACAATCTCACGTAGGAAATGAGGCCAACAGCGAGCCGTATAGAAAGGGTTCTGTATCAATACTGCTAGATAAAAATACCGACTGTAATTGGAATACCATTGTATTTAAGTCTATAAATTATGTAATACAAACTGGATTAAAGAAAAGAAAGGAAAACTTGAAACAGTAGGACTAGGGCCCTGTGCTGGGAGGTTTTCTGGCCACGTCTTTCCCTCAGCGTTACAGATTTCGATGTGGTAGTAGTTTTACAGCTAGTTACATAATAAGTATGTAATTTAATTATGTTTGACGTTCAAAAAGCGCTAACTTTGTAAGCCAATTTTGAAAAATAAATATTTTTTGAATTTGAAAAAATATTATGCCACCAAACACGCCCAACAAACACGTCAGGACCCCGATATTAACCCCGCCGGCGGCGTGGTCGACCATTTCCCTCATTCAGCACTTTCTATCGACTCACTAGAGTGTATGTTGTTTTGTGTTTAATAAATAATTTATAATGGGCGATCCCGAAAATACTGAATTTGTTTTATTTAAAATATAGGATAATTAGTAACACTTTCTACTTGCACCCATATTCAACTCTCCATACCTATTAAGAGAGGCGCCACAAAGGGGCGTTAGTGACTTTCACGCCTTTTTTTTCAGGGAACCATGCATTTTCCGGAAGTGTAAGAACTATAAATCTATGCCTTAATTCATCCTTTATCCACCTTATAAATTTCATGGCTGTACCTATATTACTTTAGATTTTATTAACTGAAAACCTGAGGAACTCGGAGGAAAAAACAGTTTTTACGCTCTCCTGAAAAGTTTAGGAAAACTGAGATACGCACTTATGCTTTGTCAGGGACGAATTCTGTCGGGTTATTGGCCAATGTAAAATTTTTAGACGGTTGTTTTAGATTTGTGCTTAAAATTGTGTGTTCCATAAATTTTATGCTTGTCGATTACCCATCCCTTTCCTTTTCGGCGGATAAGAAAATGACAGATATAACTTAAAATAAAATTAGATGGTGTTTACAGGAATTACCTCCATTACCTACTGATAGTGAATAAAAACAAAACACGGTATACAAGCTTCTAAATCCACATCCAAATGTCGCGATTGACAGTTTATTAAAGTGATACTTGTAAACCAATATCGTGTGTCAAAGGGAACTGGAAGAATTTAATAAAACGTTCACACCACTGGCTGAGTTCCAGGGACTAAGCAAGGGCCCCCCTGGGCTCAATTTTAAGGGGGCCCTTGGCCACCAAGCACATCAGAACAACACATAGGCTACAATTTATAAAGAATTGTGAATTGACCTACAAAAAAGCCAGGCCTATGATTAGGGCTGTGTAGTGATTGATCTATATATATTTAGAGTCAATACCCTAAATTTCATCACATCATCTCAGGCCTTTACATCTTTATCAGATGATTCAAACAGGTTTCTGTGGCAGCTTTAATAAAAAAATTAATAAAAAAAAATATAAAAAATTAAAAAAATATATAAAAAAAATAAAAAAAAAATAAAAAAATCAATCATTAAAAAAATCACTAAAAAATAATCATTTAAAAAATCGGAAATTCTTACCGCGGAAACCGAAATCCACGCGAACGAAGTCGCGGGCAGCCACTAGTATAATAGTAATATACAAAGAATATCCGCATAAGGATTCAAAATGAGCTCGTAATTGGTTTTTGAAGCTCTGAAGAGAGTAGCTAACTTCGTCTCTGGATCCCGCGCCTGTTTAGTGTTACGTAATGAAAATTCCTATTGAATCCAAGTTTGGTCTCAGACAAACCTTTGACAAGACTATCTAACACCAAACTTGGTCTAACTAAGATCTTGGTCTTGGAATACCATTGTATTTAAGTCTATAAATTATGTAATACAAACTGGATTTAAAAAAAAAGAAAGGAAAGGAAAACATGAAACAGTAGGACCTGTGCTGGGAGGTTTTCTGGCCACGTCTTTCCCTCAGCGTTACAGATTCCGATGTGGTAGTAGTTTTTCAGCTAGTTACATAATATGTAATTTAATTTTTTGACGTTCAAAAAGCGCTAACTTTGTAAGCCAATTTTGAAAAATAAATATTTTTGAATTTTTTGTCTACTAAGACGCACAATTCGGTATGTAAAAAGTTACGCTAAGTCTAAAACAATTTCGAGATTTCGCATTAATTATGTGTATTATTATTATGTAGTTTATGTAGTCGAAAGTGTATTTATTTTTATATGTACAAGTATTCCCATGCTGCACTATCCCGCTATATTACATAATATTCAATATTTCCTATACTTAAAGGTTGCCTGGAAGAGATTGCTACTTAGCAATAAGGCCGCCTATTGTACTAATTCTATTTCTCTTTTGTTTTGTATTGTTTTTTTCCAGTTTGTGCAATAATGTATTTGTTATGTTATGTTATGTTGTTAATCAGCATTATTTATTTGTGTTTAGCTCTCACATCAGTCGGATGGTTTATCTAATATCCCACCAAAAACATTTTCATATAAAATTTTGCCAAGACGAGATAATATCGATCGCAATGTCAAAAAATTATCAGTAGGGCTGACACGCGCAACGTGATAAAATATTGTCGCGGTTATTTTATCGATTCTGACGCTATAATTATGTGGTTTTATCGATGTCGTTCTGTCAAAATACGAACGAAATCACGTGGAACGTATATCAGGGGAAAAAACAAACTTATAGCCTTGCAGATCCCATATAGAGCCAAGCCTCTAACTCTACACGCCCTAACTATACAAACCCTAAGTTCACAAACTCTACGTGTAGGCAAAATATGGTGCATGCTCGGTGCACAACAGGTGCTTATTGCTCATGCAGCAATATCATCCAGATAATCTTTAGGTACAGGACAAATTTATCGACACTAATTTAAGAGCCACGTTCTTGTCGATGTAGCATATTCATTCATATTCATTTATTCATTGCAAAGTCACAAGCAGTTAGGTGTTACATACATGGTATTAGGTACATATGACACCCTGCAAGGGCACAGCAACATAAGAGGTGACAGCAGCTTCATTATAACAATATTAGTAAGTAACATAGTTAATTATGAATTAAACAAGTTAAAGGTAACAAAATTATTATACACTTACAAAATTATTACATAATAAAAAGTCAATTCTAACTAATCAAATCAAATCAAATCAAATATACTTTATTGCACATAACTACGTACATTTAAACAATCAGACATAACACATGAATACAGTACAATTTGGGCGGCCTTATTGCTCTAATGTTGGGTAACTGATAACTAAGTGCTAGTAAGACAAAAGAGGACAAGAAAGGGAAAGGTAAAGAAAAGCGGGGGGCGGGTGAGGGGTAGGGGAAGGGCAAGGGAGGACAGAAGAGGCATGATGATTGGACACATGATGAATTTATTAAAAACAGGCCAAATAATGTATTTAAAAATAAATACAATTTCAAAGTCATCCCACTCATCCTTTTTATTCACACCTGGGTCCTTCTCGGGCCTTTTGAAAGGGTTTTCTTGTCACCGGCGTAAAGGGTTTGCACACAACGGTAAATGTTACCACTATTTACGTAGCTGAACAGACACTAAGCGAATCGAACCTAGTTTTACGCATTCTCCTCGAAATAATACAGGTTGTTAGTGACATCGTAACGAATACTCAGGGGGATGATTCAGCTGATTATTCTGAGTTAATATCAAGTGGAATTTTCCGTCGCAAAATTCATGATTTTCTTTTAGTTTTTTAAAATTATTTTCAATTCTATACCATTGCGATAGGAAATTCCACTTAATATTAACTCAGAATAATGAGCGGTAGCCATACAAGTAGGTATGGGTGTTAGTGACACCGTAACGAATTACTGAGAAGGATGGAATTTCCTGTTAAAAAATTCATGAAAATTTTTGTTTTTTTTTTAATTATTTTCCGATCCATACTTTTGCGACGGAAATTTCTACTTGATATCAACTCAGAATCTTGGTCTGAATTATCCCTCAAAGTTTACGTTACAATGTCACTAAACACCCTGTATACTAACCACGACGCGGGTCTTGAAGAGAAGTATGAACACCACACTCAAGTCTGTTATATTAAATTTTGTACCGGGTGAAAGCCCTCAGCGCTCTCCATTTGTCCGGCCAAGTAGTAAATGCCATGCGCGAAAAATTTACAGTCAGTCACGACAAAAAAAAGGTTGTTGAGTAAATAGAAGTACATTGACCAAATTGGAGATGTCCTTGGAAAAGGTTTAGTAAGATCTACTCTGAACGGACGTGCGTGTATGAAACGATTGATGAATGTGAAGGAAGCAAGAGAAGTGCGTCACGATCGAAACAAATGGAACTCCATAGGCTCTGCTTACCTCAGTGGGAAATAGGCGTGAGTTTGTATATGTATTATAAAGATTTTTATATCGTTTCTGATGTAAACTGTTAGTTTATTTATTAATGTACTTATTGAGTAAATCTGATATAACAAAGTCTAGCGAGGTTGACGAGTAAAATGAGGATTTCTAGTACATTTTTACGCATATTAACCTAGAAACCAGCCAATCAGCTCGCGACACCAAGCACTTCAGGACCCCGATACCGACCCCGCCGGCGTGGTCGACGATTTCCCTCAATCAGCGCTTATTGCTATCGATCCAGTAGGGTCGATTAATTCTTTCAAATATTTTTCCTCTCAGACGACGCCCTGAGCTTCGCGCCCAACTGGGCACCCTCAGGCCTGTTGTCTTAAAGGTTGTACCGGGTGAGAGCCTTCAGCGCTCCCCATTTGTCCGGCCAAGTAGATAATGCCATCTGCGGCAAATCTGCAATAAGTCACGTCAAAAAAAAACCTTGAAACCCTACTCCAGGGCTCTTCGGCCGCCATCACGACCACGTTTGAAGTAGGATGTACGGGCGTTTATCGCTTGCAAATCCTACTCCTATTCATCTCGGCCGGCGGGGACGTATTAATAAAACTAGCATTTCTAAACACGCTTTCGTTCGTAACAATGTTTATACTGGCATACTTACAATACAAGGAATAAAAATAAAATTGTTGTTCAAAATTCTAGATTAAGTAAATTAAATTCATCTTTTTTGGGGTTATGTATACGGTTCTACAATAAAATACCAGATAATATTTTAAATTTGTCAGAGAATAAATTTAAAGCTCACGTGAAGCTTATTTTATGTAAAAAAGCTTATTATAAGATTAATGATTACCTAAATGATGAAAATGTCAGGTATTGAATGTGTTCCTCTAGTTATTAAATAACTTGTAATGTACCCTCATTGATTTAAAAGATGTGTTGCTGTTGCAGTTTCTTGTCATTTCTTCTCCTCAGCCATAACACCTTGCAAAATGACGTAAATTCAAAAATGTTACATTGACCTTCAACAAGTTTATCCATGATAATTACGTTGAATAAATGATTCTGATTTCTGTTTCAATAATAGACGCATAGTAAAATAAAAACTTTTCCGGACAAGTAATTGACGCTATTTGCGGCTAGTCTACAATAAGGCACGTCAAAAAAAACTTTAAAGCAAACTATTGGCTCCAGAGACCGTTATAAACTAGCTAATACGGCGGCCAGAGCTGAAAATGGAGTTCCAATTTCTCGGGTCATTACCCCGACCGATTTTATTTTATGCCCGGTCTAAAATAGTTCCGGGCCGGACCGGGCAGAGTAGTTCCAGGGAGAAAATGTTAAAGAAAATTGTAAATGATGTGAGAATGTTATTGTGCCTTTATAAGGAACTGCCCGATTCGCTATGATATTTCTGTCCATATTTTAACGTATCTTATTATAGCTCCTAACGGCCTCCGTGGTTTAGTGGTTGAGCTCTAGCCTCACGATCCGGAGGTCCCGGGTTCGAATCCCGGTGGGAACAAATCACTTTGTGATCCCTAGTTTGGTTAGGACGTTAAAGGCTAATCACCTGATTGTCCAAAAGTAATATGATCCGTGCTTCGGAAGGCACGTCAAGCCGTTGGTCCCGGTTATTACTTACTGATGTAAGTATGTAATCGTTACATGAGCCATGTCAGGGGCCTTTGGCGGCTCAGTAATAACCCTGATATCAGGGTTGATGAGGTTGGTAATACTCCTCACAATCCACACGATAGAAGAAGTATTAATATTATATATTTTTTAAGAATTATTACTAATATTTATTACCTATTAGTTTCAATACTTATTTAATTTATGTTTTTTTATTGACATTATTTTTATTTATTTTTTATTTTTTTAATTTTTGATTTATTATTGTTTATTCCACGTTAATACTCTGCCATCATCATCTCCCTAGCATTATCCCGTTTTTCACAGGGTCCGCTTACCTAACCTGAAGATTTAACAGGTCCGGATTTTTAAAGAAGCGACTGCCTGTCTGACCTTCCAACCCGCGAAGGGAAAACCAGCCCAATATACAGGTTAGGTCACATACCTCCGAAAAATCATTTCTCGGGAATGAACCTGCGACCTCAAAGTGAGAGGCAAGCGTTCTACCAACTGGGCTACCAGGGCTCACGTTTATTCTATGCTGCTATGTAGAAAAACATCGTATGTATTTTTTCTTTTGTATAGGTAGGTGGGTTTTGTAAAGTAAGATGATTCCGTGCTTCAGAAGGCACGTTAAGCCGTTGGTCCCGGCTATTAGCCGTAAAAACACCTCCACCAACCCGCATTGGAGCAGCGTGGTGGAGTATGCTCCATACCCCCTCCGGTTGATTGAGGGGAGGCCTGTGCCCAGCAGTGGGACGTATATAGGCTGTTTATGTTATGTATAGGTAAGTACCTACATTTTACAAAAGGGTGAGAAACTTTTGCAAATCGTAAAATAAAAAAAAACATGTTAAGTAAGGGAGAGAACAATAATAATTACAAACAATAACAGCTGTTAACAAAATTTTCAAAGTAATTTTCACCCTTCTTTCTTTTATTTAGGATGGAACCGAAGTTATGAAAAGAAAAATAAATTAAGGAAGATAAAAAGTTTTAGGAACAAGCCGTTAGGCCTTGTTTTTTTTTTGACCTTCTTCTTCTTTGCGAGTCGATGGCGATCGAAGCTAAATTTTTGCTGACCAATAATTGGCCACGCTTAATTTCCATTTTTTGACCTGACTTGCATTAACAACCTGGCCGGACAAATGGGGAGCGCTGAGGAGTCTATGCCGGTGCAAAATTTAATACAACAAGCCTGGAGATGCCCAGTTGGCGAGGCTTTGTCTGGTCGAACCAGCCACTGGCGAAGCTTAAAACCTTAAAATTGTTGCTGGGTTAGCACTCAAGGTCACAAGACTGGGACATAGAATAATAGTACACTGAGCTAGGTATAAGCCAACCAGGTTTTTCCTTTAATACCTCATCATCATTAGCCCATTAACGTCCCCACTGCTGGGGCCCGGGCTTCCCTATGGATGGATAGGGAGATCGGGCCTTAAACCATCACGCGGGCCCAGTGCGGATTGATGGTTATTAACGACTGCTAATGCAGCCGGGACCAACGTCTTAACATGCCTTCCGAAGCACGGAGGAGCTCGAGATGAAAACTTTTTTTTGTGGTCACCCATCCTATGACCGGCCTTTGCGAAAGTTGCTTTACTTCAACAATCGCAGACCGAGCGCGTTAACCGCTGCGCCACCGAGCTCCTCAAACCTTTAATACCTTTAATACCTATCTTATTTTAAGTTTGTTTATTTTTACAAGACATAGACAAAGACAAAGATATTTGGTCCATGACTTATTTCTCTTTCTTTTAATAGAAAACACTTGCAGTCATCTAGACTGTCCGGGTGAGAGCCTTCAGCGCTCCCCATTTGTCCGGCCAAGTAGTTAATGCCATCTGCGGCAAATCTACAATAAGTCACGTCAGAAAAAAAAATCTAGACTGTCTTTCCCTTGACGTTTCTTCTTTTTTTTTTGTTACATCTGAGACAGACGCGACGAGGGGTAGCACGTTTACGGTTTATTTTTGTGGTTGCAGCTGAGGTTGAACAATCGGTGTCCATGGTCCTCCAGCACATCTATCAAGATGTCCATGCGAGATGGCTCAGAAATATTACATTTATCTACATACACCCCAGAGGGAATTGAAATTGGCGCCAAAGAAATATTTAAAACTACTTACAATGATGTGACAACGTAACTAACTACACTATAAATAACTAACTATAAATACAAGAAAAACCAATCCTTAACACTGTTAAAATATTTAAAAAAACCGACACGAAAAAGTACGTCTTTCACACACGAGGTTTCCCGCCCTTTCCACCCAATAGAATTAATGTACATAGAGTATGTAGTAAGCACAGATTATAAATTATATGACGTGAACATTCACTTCTAACGAACACTACTTACGAACGCGAGTGATTCCAATTCCCTAATTAAATATGACCGTGATCGAAACATGTGCAATTTTTCGTAAATATTGCAGCGTAGTTATAAAGATATTATGTAAATTATTCTAGCCAATGTTTAATTCAGTTTAACGGTTTAAGTAATTAACGAACGCGATCAAATAATTGCCCGATTTTAGCCAATGCTACGAAAATATTCCCTCAAGTATATTTGGAATACCGTAAAGAATGAATAAAACCCGATTTCGTATCGCCTACACCATTTTTTTTTAATATAAACAAAAAATGGCCATTGGTGCGGATTCCTGTAAACACCATCTCATTTCATTTTAAGTTATACCTGTCATTTTCTTATCCGCTGAAAAATAAAGGGACGGGTAATCGACAGGCGTTTACGGAACACGTCAGTTTTAGTCAGAAATTTAAACAACTCTCAAAATTATATACATTGGCTAATAACTCGACAGAAATAAAATGATAAACATGTCAAACGGGTTGCATATCATTGAGTTGCCTATTTGATTCGCCAGTGTTATTCATTCACCATCATAGCTACCTACGACATAAAAACTGAATGTCAACGAACCCTGAATTTAAGTCTACTGAACCACTTTTGTAACAAAAAAAAAATATTCTGATAGAATAATTATCATGATCGATCAACATTATAGCTGAGAATTAGAACACACGAATTCATTTTTTGCGTTGTAACACCACATATTAAGTTTACCAGTCGAAGAGTAGACTTTAAAATCAATTCTATTGCACACATTTATTTTTATTAAGATCAATAAATAAATGCTCAGTGAAAGTGTAAGTGTGTTATCAACCATATCATAGACTGCCCACAACATTGATATAGGTACTACAATATCGAATAATCCATGGTATAGGAAGACCAGGTTAAAATGGCCACATCGAAGCAATTCATCTAAGAAAGCAATATTGCTATTTGACATTTGTTTGCATTGCTCACTTACTTTTATGTGCGCAAATGTCAAATAGCAAAATTGCTTTCTTAGATGAATTGCTTCGATGTAGTCATTTTAATTTACAATAATAAAATTTACGTCCTTGGAATGTTGGAGAAACCAATTTAATGGTAACACTTACGTGATCAATTTGCTAGCAATGGCCGCTTGTCATAGGATTGAGCATACCTGGTTTTCTTATACAATGAAATAATAAGTGTGATTTTAAATAACAATAATTTTGTATATCAATAGAAGCCCGGGTGAGAGACCTCAACGCTACCCATTTGTCCGGCCAAGTGGAGAATGGCATATGTGGCAAATCTACAATAAGTAACGTCAATAGTTAAAAAATAGAAAGAATAGAAGGGACACTGCCTGCCCCGCACCGATACGAACTTGGACTTCCTCACCATTTCCTCAATGGTCTTTAAACGATATACCCGAATTCAACAACAGAACTAGATTTCCCAAAATGGCGATTCTAAACGCGTACTCGTACGTGTTAATCGCAAGTGCGGTGTTTATATGCGTGTGCGCATGTTGGCGGCGCATCCGTCGCGCGCGCAACTTACTGTGGCATCTCCCCCACTTTCCAACCCTGCCGATCATTGGGAACATTCATCAAATGTACGGCGACAGTGAATGTGAGTTTATTTTTACCCAATGACGCAAAGGACGGTGTTATTACCAGCCCTCCGGTTGAGCGTTCTGCTCACGATCCGGAGGTCCCGGGTTCGAATCCCAGTGGAACAAATCACTTTGTGATCCCTGATCACCTGATTGTCCAGGAGTAAGATGATCCACGGTTCATCATGATGGATGAAGCACGCTTCGGAAGGCACGTTAAGCCGTTGGTCCCGGTTACTGATGTAAGTGCGTGCTCGTTACTTGAGTCACGTCAGGGGCCTTTAAAAGATAAAAGATAATTTATTTGCTTAAACATGAGTAATTTAAATACAGATGACAATCTCAATCTTTGGAGGCTAAATAGTAACCCTGAGCTTGGTGATCCACCTCACAACCCACACGATAGAAGCAGTTGATAGTCATCGAGAGGAGGCGTGTGCCCAGCAGCGGGATGTCTGTAGGCTATTTATCTTCGCCTTATAGTGAAAACCACACAAAACACCATTTTGAAAATCAAATCCTGATGTGATTTTTGTAATGATCCGTGGTAGCCCAGTTGGAAAAACGCTTGACTCACATTTCGAGGTCGCAGGTTCGAATCCGGCACAGGCCTAAACCAATTATTGTCGAATTTGTTTCCCAATTCATGTTTGGATCATAAATGATTATCACGTGCCGGTTACGGAAACTACGTGAGGATACCCGCATTCCCGAGAAATGCATTTTCGGAGGTATGTGACCTAACCTGTATTGGGCTTTGGAAGGTAAAATCTTCCCGGGATGGAAATTCAGACAAGCAGTCGCCAAAACCGGACCTGTCAGGTTAGGTAAGAGAACCCTGTGAATAGTTGATGGAGGCTGCTATGGAAGCTCCTTACATAGCAGCCTCCGATCCCAAGAATTAGGTACTAATTCGCAGGGCTAACACAAGCACACGCACACACACACACGCGCGCACACACACACACACACACACACACACACGCACACACACACACACACACATTGCAAATGAGCTGTTGTTAACCTGAATAAATAAAAATAAAACGGGATAATGCTAGGGAGATGATGATTGATTTTTGTTGACAAACCCCCACTTGATCGCCGTCGGCATGTCGAGACGTCGTCGACATGCCGACGGCAACCGCTCAGCTGTGTGTGACATTTCAGTATGTCATACATACATACATACATACATAAACTCACGCCCGTAATCCCAAATGGGGTGGGCAGAGCCACAAGTAATCAAAGACAACTTGCAGCCACTGTTGATACGAAGTCCTAATGGTGATAAGGGATCAGCCTATCGCCCATAACATTAGTCCATCATGTTAGAGGACGCAATCCCTCTGTCGGTTTTTACGACATGCCCGGGAAGACAATCAGCTGAACGTGTTCTATGTTTTTTATTTGCTCCCAGAACAGCATAGAAGCAGTTCAGTATGTCACTGTGTAGTCAAGGATAACGCACGTATTTTTACAGTTCTCTGCCGTCAAGTGATGGGAGTAACCAAAATGATGAATGATACAAGACTGCCGTTCGTCTCGTGGCTTGGACCGATACCAGTTGTTGGTAATTATACAGGGTGTTAGTGACATCGTAACGAATACTGAGGGCGATGATTCAGACCATGATTTCCCCGATACCGACTTACGCTTATCGCTATCGACCCACTAGGGTCGATTAATTCGTGCAAATATTTTCCCCTCAGACGACGCCCAGAGCCGAGGTTCGCGCCCAACTGGGCACCCTCAGGCCTGTTGTCTTAAACCTTGTACCGGGTGAGAGCCTTCAGCGCTCCCCATTTGTCTGGCCAAGTAGTTAATGCCATGTGCGGCAAATCAACAATAAGTCGGAAAATTCATGATAATTATAGTATTTTTTTTTTATTTATTTTAGTTACTTTTGCGATGGAAAATTCCACTTGATATCAATTCAGAATCATAGTCTGAATCATCCCTCAAAGTTTTCGTTACGATGTCTTTAACACTAGTTGTAACCAGACACAAAGTACTTATACGAAAATTATCGTATCAAGCCTGTAAACTTATTGAGGTCAAATTCTTAGAACTTGATATTAAAATTCAAATTCAAAAATATCTTTATTCAGTAGGCAACATAGTTACACTTTGAATCGTCAATTTTTATATAACGAACGTCTCATCCGCTAAAACTACTGCAGCTTCTCACAACCTGTATAAAAACCTCCGTACAGGGCCCTAGACGTTTTTTTTTTTTAATAAACATAAAATATTTCTATATAATTGAGTAAATTATTTGCCTAATATGTTCTCAGACAGTTAATCCCATGCATTCATATCTTCTAAATAATCACTAACTTTATAATAAGTAACCTTTTTTGTACAGTTTCTGTTTAACTACTGTTTTAAAACAGTTGAAAGGCAAATTCTGAATGTCAATGGGAATCTTATTGTAAAAACGTATACACTGCCCTTAAAAAGATTTAGTGGTCTTATGTTAACGACTGACTTGTAAAGCAAGTTAATTTTTATTCCGGTTATTAACAATGTGCCGATCACTATTTTTTGCAAATAATCCTATATGTATGTTAAAAGCGGCTGCAAGTTGTCTTCCGATTGCTTGTGGCACTGCCCACCCCATTAGGAATTCCGGTCGTGAGGTTTAAGTGTGTATTGAACGCGCTGGTTGGCGGTTCATGTGTAAAATTTAATAAAATGTTTATTTACTTGAATAAAGTCCTTTAATTCTTCAATTATTTGAATTACAAAGTCGTTTTTAAATTGAAATTAAGTGGTAGTTTGAGAGCGTCGTTAGATACGGTTGGGCGCGGTGGAGAGAGCGTTGCAAGCGCGGGGCGCGGACATTCGCTGGTGAGGGGGGGCGGGGAGAAGCAGTGTTGCTAGCGTTCGGCGCTAACATGTATGATTAACCTGTTTGTATATTGCAGCAGTGAGCGAGCCCCTGGATGTGAAAGCAGTGTCTAACTGCTACCTGGAGAAACCATACACGTATGAGTTTGCCCACAACTTGCTGGGTCAAGGTCTTATTACGGCTCCTGGTAAGTAGAAACGAGAGTCTCAAAATGATTAAGATGATTTATTCTTTCTACGGGGTTCTTTAATAAAAAAACCGGGAACCGCTAACGGGATAATGCTAGGGATCTCCCTAGCATTCACACACACACACAGTGAGTGAGTGAGTGAGTGTTTTTTTACAGGTTCCCGTTACCTAACCTGAAGATTTGACTAGTCCAGTTTTCATAGAAGCGACTTCCTGACTTACATTCCATGAACTCAACCCAACCCAATATTGATGGTTAGAACAAAGAATAAGAAACGTTTATTATAAAGGGACACCACAGAACAGATAAAAAACAAAACACGAAATAACACATATTAACTTACAATCAAAACACGCATTTCTCGGCGATGTGGGTTTCCTCTCGATATTTTCCTTCGTCGCTGTGCTCGTGATAATCATGTAGATAATATCCTAAAAAAATAGCCCGAAAAGAGATAATGTGTGTATCCTGCCTCGAGCTTCGTCTGCCTCAATCTGCTCGAGAAAACGACAGACGTGTTTATTCATAGAAATCAAAATACAAAAATTCTAATAAAACCGAGATAAACACATGACTACGGCCGTGTTCCTTATTCTATGCCGACGGTTAGTGACATCGTAACGAATACTGAGAGGAATGACTCAGACCATGATTCTGAGTTAATATCAAGTGGCATTACTCGTATCCGTCGCAAAATTCACGATCTTTTTTGTGTATTTTTTCAATATGCTTTCAATTTATACTTTTGCTATGGAAACCTCCACTTGATATTAACTCAGAATAATGAGCTGAATCATTTCCCTACAAGTACGTACAGGTAACCGTATAAGTACGTATGGGTATTAGTGACACCGTAATGATGCTGAAGGGGATGATTCGGACCATGGTTCTGAGTTGATATCAAGTGGAATTTACGTCCGGAATATTCATGAAAATAGGGTTTTTTTTTTAATTACTTTCAGTTCCATACTTTTGCGACAGAAAATTCCACTTGATATCAACTCAAAACCTTCCCTGTGTGAATCATCCCTCAAAGTGTTCGTTACGATGTCACTAACAGCCAGTATGTATACCAACTCTGCCGGAGTAGGCATCGGTTGTGGAATGTTTAAAAAATTGGTCGTCTGTATTGGTATCACTACATAGTATAAAACAAAGTCGCTTTTTCTGTCCCTATATCCCTATGTACGCTTAAATCTTTAAAACTACACAACGGATTTTGTTGTGGTTTTTTTAATAGATAGAGTGATCCAAGAGGAAGATTTATACGTATAATAACATCCATTAAATAGTGGAAAATACTGTTATTTTTAAGATTTTTAATGTGATGTCGAAAATAATTTCATTTTTTCCTCAGCATTGCACCCGAGCCAAACCGGGGCGGGTCGCTAGTTCATTATAATATAACTTGTATTTCCAGGATCAATATGGAAACATACTTCCAAGAAGCTCTCAGGAGTGTTCACCACCGGTATAGTGGATGGCTATCTGGATATATTCAACGCAGCAGCACAGAAATTGGTGACGATGATGAAGGCTGAAGTGGGGAAGGAACCATTTGATATATCCCACAAATACGTCACTAAGATTTCGTTGGAAAGTATTTATCGTGAGTAGAATGTTGCTGTTGTAGAAATCAAAGAATTGAAGCACATAATAACGGGTTCTTACAGCGTTTAAATGGGGATATGAGACTCCCGATATTTCGACACTGTTGCAAGTGCCATGATCACGGAATGACTGATGAGATTGGAGTGGAGTAGGTAGATCCATAATGTGTGTCATGTGTTTTAATTATGATAATAACCGCGTAAACTTAAAACAATGTCAAAGAATTGGTCTT
This sequence comes from Pectinophora gossypiella, assembly GCF_024362695.1. Taxonomy (NCBI): domain Eukaryota; kingdom Metazoa; phylum Arthropoda; class Insecta; order Lepidoptera; family Gelechiidae; genus Pectinophora; species Pectinophora gossypiella. The sequence goes on from NC_065419.1 coordinate 14,666,536, forward strand.
TGATATACAAGAGTGAAGAATGCTACATCAACAAGAGCATGGTGATGAACAATCGCGTGGTCTGGGTTAAGGATCGTCTGCCCCGCTCCCGCTTTCTTTTTATCTCGCTCTAACACCCACGCGATAGAAGAAGATTTCATAACTTATGCTTGTATGCGTGTTCTCTTACCAACTCTCCTCTTTTCACAACAGATGTAACTCTAGGAGTACCGAGAACAGAAGAATGTGCAGTGACAGATGAATACCACCGCAAGCTCAGCAGAGCTATGGAGCTGTATCTGTTTCGAGGAGTGACTCCACTTCTCCACTTCAACTTCTTGTACCGACTCATGCCTGCTTATAAGGAGTTGACGAAATGCGAAGAGTGGCTCAAAAATACGGCTGAAAGAGTAAGAGTAACCAATGTACATACAAGCATAAACTCACGCCTATTTCCCACCGGGGTAAGCAGAGACTACAGAATTCCATTTGCTAACCAATATAACCAAACCAATATAACATAAATAAATAGCCTATATACGTCCCACTGCTAGGAACAGGCCTCCCCTCAATCAACCGGACGGAGAATAGAACATACTCCACCAAACTGCTCCACTGCCGGTTGGTGGAGGTATTTTTTTACGGCTAATAGGGACCAACGCTTAACGTGCCCTCCCAAGCACGGAATTATGTTACTTTTTAAGACAATCAGGTGATTCAGGCCTACAAAGTCTTTCCAAACAAAGAACAGTCTCTCAAAGTGATTTCCGTCGGGAATCAAACCTCCAGATCGTGAGCCTGACGTTCTAACCACTAGACCACGGAGGCTGTCAAAGAGTAACAGAATAAAACTTTTAAAATGTTTATTTGACAAATTTATTTTGAAATATGGACGTGAAAACGTAAAACAGTAGACATAAACTTAGTGCATTTATTAGAAATGGGCATTTTTTTTTTGACGTGACTTATTGTAGATTTGCTGCAACTGGCCGGCCGTAACTACTTGGCCGGACAACTGGGGAGCGCTGAAGGCTCTCACCCGGTAGAACGTTTAAGACAACAGGCCTGAGGGTGCCCAGTTCGGAAAATACGAACTTTTAATATCACGGAGCTCCGTGCGTCGTAAAGTTTACGGACGAGTGGAGTAGGTATAAAGTTGTTCCGGATGAGAGCCTTCAGCGCTCCCCATTTGTCCGGGCAAATAGTTAATGTCATCTGCAGTAAATCTACAATAAGTCACGTCAAAAAAAACGAGTACAAAGTTGAAGTATGAAGTATTTGCTCATACTTTAGTGGCGCGCGGTTTGCGCTCACTTAGCTTGGAAGGGCCTCTTTCATCTATTCCATTCGTCTCCACCAACCCGCATTGGAGCAGCGTGGTGGAGTATGCTCCATACCCCCTCCTGTGATTGAGGGGAGGCCTGTGCCCAGCAGTGGGACGTATATAGGCTGTTTATGTATGAATGTTGTAAACATTGTACATTGTAGGTCATAAATAAAAGAAAAGAAGAAAGAACCTGTGCAGAACGGAATGGAATAATGAAACCAAATATGAAAGGTATTGTTATAACATTTTTCCCTTTTCGCGTGTACCGTACTTTCAACCCTGCAGGGCTAGCATCATCATCATCAATTTAAGAGCCACGCTCTTGTCGGTGCAGCATTTTCCATGCTACTTTTTTAGGGAAAAATAAGGCAGTTGCCAAGAGGCAACTGCAAGCAAGAGCAAGAGCTCTTGCTTGTTTTCTTGTAGGCTAGCATGCGCAATGTGATAAAATTATCGATCGAAATACATTTTGTCGAAATCGTTTGTTTTTTTTTTCTAACATGCGTGCCACATGATTTTGTTCGTATTTTGTCAGAACGACATGACTTATTTGGGTTCACATATTAGCACCAATCGGCTCAAATTAGGCCGGTCATAGGATGGGTGACCACAAAAAAAGTTTTCAAAAAGCGTTTTTTTTAATTATTTTCAATCCTAAACTATTGAGATGAAAAATACCACTTGACATTAACTCAGAATAATGAGCTGAATCATCCCTCTCAGTATTCGTTACGATGTCACACGCCGTACAAGTAGCCATACAAGTAGATATAGGTGTTATTGACAGCGTAACAATTACTGACGGGGATGATTCAGACAATGGCTTAACGTATCCTCCGTAGCACGGAATCATCTTAATGTTAGTAGTTAGGTATTCATATTAACTACTTATTCTACTCTTCTCGTGTGGATTGTGAGGTCAATGACCGACCTGATCAACCCTGGTGGTCAGGGTTATTATTAAATCGCCCGAAGGTCTCCGACTTAGCATTGGCATGTAACCCAACATTCTGGACTGAATATTTAAAGTACCTACTCTCTCAACCTCAAATTCAAACATATCTTCATTCAGTAGGTAACATAGTTCCATTTTGAACCGTATTTTTTTACATAACGAACGTCTCATCCGTCTAAAACAACTACAGCTTCTCACAACCTGTATAGCCGAGGAAAAGAAGCTGCAAGAAAAACCTCGGCACAGGGCCCTATATGTTCTTTAAAAAAAACATAAAATATTGTTACACAATTTAGTAATTTGGCTTAATATCAATTTTATATTAGGCCAAATATTATATAGTAATATTAATATCAGTTCACAGACAGATACTTACTATTAATCCCATGCATTCATATCTTCTAGATAATCAATAATCTTATAATAACCTTTTTTACTAAGTTTCTGTTTAGTTATTGTCTTAAAACTGTTCAAATATAAATTCTAAATGTTATAATCTTCTTCTTCTATAATAGGTAGGTAGGTTAGTCTATAATAGGCACTTAAACGTATTTAGAAAGAAAGAAAGAAAGAAAGAAAGAAACGTTTATTATAAAGGGACACCACAGTAACAAATACAAAACAAATAACAAATATAATATTATAATATTTCCCAGAGAGCAGCAAATCCAAATTCTTACCATTCTGCGACGTGCTCCTCTCGCTGAGCGAGAGTGACCCGGTGTTCACGCGCAGACAGCTGGTGTATGAGCTGACCACCATCATGGCGGCTGGACACGACACCGTCTCCCACGTCCTCACCATGAGCCTCATCATGATCGGCAGCCATCCACACGTCCAGGATAAACTACATGAGGAGTGAGTGAACCTTCTTAAATAGTCTTTTCGAGTAACGTTGAAGAGGTATTCTCTCTTCTAATAAAAATACTTCTTCCTGGTGGCATGTCAATTCCATACATTTTTATCACTGTCACTGTGGATTGTAATCCTTTGCAACTCTGTTAAGGGCCCTATTGTTTTCTCTATTTTCAGAATAAGAGCAATATTTGGGGCCAGCAAGCGAGCCGTGACCAAGGACGATCTCTGCCAGCTGCGATACTGCGAGGCGGTGATCAATGAGACCCTCCGCCTGTACCCTGCTGTGCCGCTCGTCCTCAGACATGCTGACAAGGATCTTCAACTGCGTAAATAAAAAATCTGCTATTTAACTATATCAGACAGGACTGCCTGCCAAATGTGGCCGCAATTTAAAAAAAAACGTTGAACTCAATTTGGACGACGAGCAGCTAGGATGGGAAAGGACAGCTTTATGTCCTCATAAATGTATCTAGTGACAACGCGTATGTATGCTACTAGACTGATGGTAAAGAAATAACTTATAATGCGTTCAGCTGCTTATATCCCGGGCATGTTATTAAAGTCGACACGTGCATTGTGTCCAATCTGACGAACTCCAAAAACCCACTAATGAGTGATAGGTCAATCGCGTCACCATGTATCAAAAGTGACTGTAAGTTGTCGTCCAAAGGTGTGCCAAAAGTGTGGAAAGACCTCTCTCCCTGTTCTCCACTCGTCCCCACCCTGTGCTAGATAGCAAAGAGAGAGAGAGAGAGGGAGAGAGGTCTTTGTCATACGCGAAGATACATGCTAATAATAATAACTTTCAGAAGCGTGTACGATACCGAAAGGTGTCAGCTGTGTCATCAATATCCTGGCCGCGGGACTCTCGCAGCATTCGTGGGGCGCAGACGCGGACTCCTTCCGACCTGAACGCTGGCTGGAGCCGCAGCAGCCAGGGCAGACCCACTTCTTCATACCCTTCAGTCATGGGAAGAGAGCTTGCATAGGTAATGTCTTAGAGTAGAACAAAGTCGGTCGGAGTAACAAACCATCAGAAATCGAAAAAGGGGAGGCCTATTTTCAGCACTTGGATCTGATAGACTGCTTTTTCTCTTGTGTGAGTTGTGAAGTCAATGACCGATGGCTCATTTAGCGACTACACACTTACTAGACCTACGAGTTCTGGTAATATGTTCCCATTTATTTTCTTCTGTTCTTCTTATGAAGAACCGAAGAAACAGCTCTAATGCCAGGGGTAGATACAGGTAGTCACGCTTGTAGTATCCTGGTGGCCATTACAAGCGTAATTCATACGAGTATGTATGGAAAATTAAACGTTTTTAACCGCTTGTTGTACTAAACTGTAAATGCATTTTTTCTCTGGGAGGTTACAGTTTCTGTGTCGCGGAAATTTATGATTTCTCCAGTCAAGTAGTTATTGACATACCTATACGGCAAATCCATAAAAAGTCACGTCAAAAAAACGTGGGTGCGTAAAAAAATGTGGTGTGTAAACTTGATTGCGTATGAATATATTAAAATGTACTTACTTATTCATTATATATTTCAATGTAGATATGGCCAAAACGGCAAAAATAATTTTGTTTTATAGTTGCTGTGTTATACCTGTAAGTGAGTACTGGGACTGGGAGGTTAAAAAGAACACATCAAAACAATTCAAGCAATAATTGTTTGCATTGTGCACTTATTTTTATATGCGCAAATGCCAAATTGCAATTTTTTAGATGAATTGCTTCGGTGTGGCTTTTTTAACCCCCAGATGCCAAATGGTTTTGCCCATATTTTTAGCAAATTAAAGTAGGATGGACAAATTTTGCAACGTTCCTCTTTGTGGACACTAAACACAGCAGTGTCCAAGGTGCAGACGATTGGTCCTGGGTACTGTAGTGACAAAAGAAAAACGAGAAATTATCCAGGTGAATCTGACGCATTTAACCACATCTTTCGCCAGAAATTGAAAAGACTGAAAGTAACAACAGGACGCCTATGTCAGCAGTGAGATCAAATAGGTCTAATCAAATCTAATCTAGCCTACAAGATCCCACTGCTGGGCAAAAGCCTCCCCTTCCTCTTTCCATTTTTCGCGGTCCTTTGCGTACTCAAATGGGTTTGGGCCGGACATGTTTGTCGCATTTACCCTGAGCGGTGGGCGCGGATCGTCACGCATTGGGTGCCTCATGACGGGTACAGGCGTAATGGTAGACCTCGAAAGAGTTGGCGTGACGACTTGGACGCTTGCCGGAGGGACTAGCCGGATCAAATAGGTAATAGACAAAATATTTTAAACAATGTTTTGTAATTCCAGGCAAAAGATACGCCATGTCAATGATGAAGACATGTATCGCGCACTGCGTGCGGGAGCTGGTGTTGTCAGCTGACATCAGCGACCTTCGCTTCAAGATTGCCGTCACCATGCAGCCAATATCTGGACATCTCGTTCAAGTTCGATTGAGGGAAAACGAGTTCGATTGAGGGAAAATGAGTTCGATTGAGGGAAAATGAGTTCGATTATACATTTGTAGTTGAAATAAATTATTGTAAAGCTAAGTGAGATAAATCCTCAAGTAGAAGCATATTATTATTTTATTTATTTATCATTTCCCTAGCGAAATACCGTTCTTTTAAAAAAAAAAAAAAAATAAAAAAAAAAAACATTATTCTCAGACTAGTCCATAGATATGTTAGTATGATTAACTTACATGCTATGTTAGTAACAAGTAATGTAGATAATAAGCAGATGGGCAACCTCACCGTGCGCTCGGGCGCAACACGTGCAGCTCGGTGAACCGGCCCAGCAGCGCGGAGTCCAGCCGGTCTCCCACCATCCTAAGGACGCTGTTCGTGTTCCTTTGCACTCTGCGTACTAATGAGCCAACTTTTTTGCGAATTACCGCGTAAAAGTCGTCGACTCCAGCATCGGCAAACATGCCTGAGGCGCTGCAGTAACGAGGGAGCCTAAACAGAGCCCTAAATACATTATTGTACTGGATACGCAGAGCGTTATAGGCCCCAAGTGTAAAGTTGGCCCACAGGCTGCCCGCATAAAAAGTCTGACAGTATGCCTTAAACAGCGTAATTTTAACTTCTGCTGAACACCGAGCAAACCTGCGTGCCAACATATTACCACGTACCGATAACCCTCTGCGCTCCCTCTCAATATCAGCATTATCACATAAATTTTCAGTGACTATGTGACCAAGATATTTAAACTACAGTTTATGTAAAATTTAGCATATCAAGTTATGATTAAGCAAAAACCGCACGGAAGATGTGGCAATCGAAGTCTAGCAGAAAGTTCGGTGAGGTGTGGGTACTTAGTGCGACTGTTGGGTACTGTTGCGATATAGTCTTGAGCGAATGTGTATGTATGTATGTTCGTAGTCGCGGACAGAAAGCGAGTATGTAGATACTGTGATCATCCTGCCTGGCCATGTTGAATTAATGAACTTTGCGACGGAAAATTCCACTTGATGTCAACTCAGAATTACTGTCTGAATCATCCCTCAAAGTTTTCGTTAAGATGTCACTAACACTTTGTATTATTGTTCTATGTGTTTTTGTTGCGATTGCCGATAAATACGATTCGCCCATAATGTGCCACCTGATTGGGATGACGGGCGGATTTAAATCCGAATATCGTCCACCTTATTTTGTTAAATAACTTAGTCTTCTTCTATCGTGTGGGTTGAGAGGTAAATTACCAAGCTCATCAACCCTGGTGGCCTGGTATAACATAGTATGTAAGTTTTTGTTACCAACCCTATGGATCTTTTATTTTGTCCGAATTAATAATTTTCGATTTGATTGTAATAGCTAGACGATGAAATCTCTAAGTTTAGAAATTAGTTTACCTGTACTGTCTGTTTTGATAGTATATTCCTTATGTCTGTTTTCTTGTGTACAAATAAATCTTCTTCATCTATCATGTGGGTTGTGAGGCGGATTACCAACCCCATCAACCCTGGTGTCAAGGTTACTATTGAGCCACCAAAAGCCCCTGACATGGCTCATGTAACGACTACTAACTTACATTAGTAAGTAATAACCGGGAGCAATAGCTTTACGTGCCTTCCGAAGCACGGATCATCTTACTTTCCGACAATCAGGTGATCCTGAAATGTCCTAAGCGAACTAGGGATCACAAAGTGGTTTTTGTGATATGCCGGCACTTGGATACGAACCAGAGACCTCCGGATTGTGAGTCCAACGCTCAACCACTGGACCACGGAGGCCGTCACAAATAAATAAATAAAAAATCAATAATGAACATAAACATATTAAAGCGACTGTGCATCTTTGATCCATACATAACTCGGTACCTATACCTAGGTACCTATATATTAAATCAAAACAAAGTAATAATCACATGATTATTGCTACTAACAATAGATAAAAAGGTCAAAGGTACTCGGTATTAATATACACGTCCAATCCAGCATTACTAGTATTCAAAGCTCAGATTCAGTCACCTACGGAAAGTGCTAATAGTGTCATAGAATAAATACTACGTACAGAAGAGACACCCTCCGCCCTGCACCGACAGCTTGCCTACCTCACCCCGCTTGGAATAAAGTGCGCGCGCAGACTGTCTCTCTCGCCTCGCTCACACGCACGAGGTAAGCGACACATGACATTATTTTTTTTTGACGTGACTTATTGTAGATTTGCCGGAGATGGCATTAACTACTTGGTCGGACAAAAACACACGACACATACCGCACTGTATACATACATACATAAATTCACCTATTTCGCACCGGGCTAAACAGAGACTATAGAATTCCATTTGCTTCGATCCCGACACACTTCTCTTGCTTTCTCCACATTCATCAATCGTTTCATACATCACCGGTTCAGAGTAGATCGTTGTCGCGAGTATGTAAATGTAAGTAAGTACCTACTTGTACACTCCCCGTAGATGATTTGGTGGTTAGTGACACCGTGCGCGCTGGTGGTGTGCGCATACGCCGTGCTATGGCTACACGGGCGGCGCGCGCGCAAGCTGCTCGCAGGCTTGCCCAGCTATCCGCCGCTGCCCTTCATCGGGAACACACACCAAGCTTTTGGTGATGGAGAATGTGAGTAATCTTCACGTGCTGTTCAATCAATCAATCAGCCATTGCGACGACGCAACGGAACGGCAATGATCGTATAATCGTATGATTCCTAAAGGTTGCCTGGAATAAATCGCTACCTTAGCAATAGGGCCGCCTTTTGTACCAATTGTTTATGTAATGTGGTTTTTTGTGCAATCTTCTTCTATCGTGTATCGTATGGGTTGTGAGATGGATTACCAACCTCATCAACCCTGGTGTCAGGGTTATGATTGAGCCGCAAAGGCCCCTGACATGGCAATATTGTTGTGTTAATACTTATTCGGATCAAGGGTACGTAGCACTGAGGACTCTCACCCGGTGATAATATAACATGTCTGACCCATAATGAAGGTTAGAGATAAGGAATTAATATTGTATGTTCTATTTTTGCTTAGGGACGGTACTGAAACCCGACGACCCGATTGCTCTACCATAGAGCAGCCAATCAGCTCGCGACACCAAACACTTCAGTACCCCGATACCGACTCCGCCGGCGTTCTTTTAGCCCAGACGGTCGTCCCCATATTGACCTTAACTATCACATTAAATGTGTACAGCACCATCTATTTTTTTTTTTTTTTGCTGAACGTAGCCTGGAAAGTCACTTATTAAATTTGTTACAGTTTTGATGAGGAGCATTATAAAGTTTTCCAAAATCATGGAGGAAAAGAAATTGCCGTTTAAATTTTGGATCGGACCGTATCCCGTTATAGGTAAGTGAGTAAATTTTATTAACACTTAGTTATATTTATTTTATTATATTTTTTTAACAGCCTCAGTGGTCTAGTGATTAGAGCACTGGGCTCACGATTTGGAGGTCCAGGGTCGATTCCCGTTGGGGACGCTGTCGAAAATCACTTTGTGAGGCTGTCCTTTGGTTGGCTAGGACATTGCAGGCTGAGTCACCTGGTTGTCCGAAAAGTAAGATGATTCCGTGCTTCGGAGGGCACGTTAAGCCGTTGGTCCCAAATTGCAGTGGAGCAGCATGGTGGAGTAGGCTCCATTCCCCCTCCGGTTGATTGAGGGGAGGCCTGTGCCCAATAGTGGGACGTAAGATAAGTAGGAACTTATCTGGTGAAAACGATGACGGAATCATCTTAGTCATCAAACATTTGCTCTAACAGATGATGTAAGTATTTTATTAGAAAGTCCCGCGTTCGTTCCCGGCTAGGCTATTTCTCTTAATGAGTTTCCCTAAGCACAGGTGAGTGGTATAAAAGCAAAAATCCTGTTGTTTTAGTTGTAAGTGATCCTGAAGATGTACGAGCCATAACAACTACGTTCGCGGAGAAACCATACTTCTACAAGTTTGGTCGAGACTTTGTGGGGGATGGACTACTGTCTGCTCCTGGTAAGTCGACCATATTTTATAACCATCCTTACACGGTCAGTGGCCCCGATTACTACACCTCCTAATTTTACTTTAAGTTATACCTGTCATTTTCTTATCCGCCGAAAAGGAAAGGGACGGAAGAATTAATAAATGAATGAATAACCCTGGCGAATAATGAACAAATGAATGAATAACCCGGGCGAATCAAAAAGGTCCCGCTGTTATGCAAACCGTTTGACGTGTGCTGCCAACATAATTCTGGCGAGTTATTGGCCAATGTAAAATTTTTAGACGGTTGTTTTAGATTTGTGCTTAAAATTGACGTGTGTTCCATAAATGTTATGCTTGTCGATTACCCGTCCCTTTCCTTTTCGGCGGATAAGAAAATGACAGATATAACTTAAAATAAAATTAGATGGTGTTTACAGGAATTAGCACCATGGCCTTCATATCATCAACTGTTTGTCTAACACCACCATCGGACGACACGGCGCGGGGAGGGATTCCACCCATATGTGGTTCACATTCCTCCTCTTCGAACCACGCTTCGCTTCCCCCTTCATTACGCGAACTGCTAAAGAATGGAATTCGCTTCCAGCGTCATTGTTCCGAGACACATATAATTTGGGGATTTTCAAGGCAAGAGTGAGGCACTATTTCAGATTGCGTGCTCCACCTTAGACCACATCACTGCTTTAGACCTGGATCGTGGTCAAACGCACTTAAATCGCATGGAAAATGCTGCACCGACAAGAGCGTGGCTCTTAAATTGATAATGATGATGATGATACCATCCAGTCCAACAAGAATCCAACATTACACGCCAAATTGTTTTGATAACGCTGAAAACGTCATCAGGTTTTTCAAGAAGCGACCTTCTCTGTTCTCTAATAGAAAGATCCGAGAAAAATATTTTGAAGCAGTAATCTGAAACTACTTGAACAATCTTCAACGTTCTTTGTCCTTCTTCAATAAAGATTTCTTTCCCAATTTCAGCCTCGATATGGAAGCACAACATCAAGAAGCTGGGCGGCACCTTCACCGGCACAGTGGTAGGCGGCTACCAGGACATCTTCAATGCGCAGGCGCAGAAACTTGTACAGAAACTGAAAACTGACGCAGGGAAGGAACCCATTGACGCTTTACACAAGTATATTGCTATGACGACTCTGGAAGCTATTTGTGGTGAGCATTTGTTTCATATATTTTAATCTTGCGAATGCAACTTTGGCAAAGTAGGTAGGTATTTTTATTGTCGCAGGAACTAGTAGTGAGAGTATTATCCCAATTGGAGTAGTCAGAGATACATTCATCGCAAGATGAACTAAGTACCCACACCTCACAGAGTTTTCTGTTAGACCAACGTGATAGGTGGTGAGCTGTATCGCCGTCTATAATAGAAAAAAAATGATAATTTTGTTTTAATGATGAATGGCGAAAGACTAAAAAGTATCTAAAAAATAGAAATACTGCCCAGTGATGTCATGAAGACAAGTCATAATGTCATAAGGAGCTCGGTGGCGCAGCGGTAAACGCGCTCGGTCCGCGATTGTTGAAGTAAAGCAACTTTCGCAGAGGCCGTTCATAGGATGGGTGACCACAAAAAAAAAAGTTTTCATCTCGAGCTCCTCCGTGCTTCGGAAGGCACGTTAAGCCGTTGGTCCCGGCTGCATTAGCAGTCGTTAATAACCACCAATCCGCACTGGGCCCGCGTGGTGGTTTAAGGCCCGATCTCCCTATCCATCCATAGGGAAGGCCCGTGCCCCAGCAGTGGGGACGTTTATGGGCTGATGATGATGTCATGAAGAAAAGCGGTCAATCGTCGTACTATAAAATTCGATAAAGTCGAAAAGTAAATTGAGATTGATTTTTGATCATATTAGACTGACTTCTATTTCTAGATTAGCATTTTTATAATTTATCTTTGACCCAGTCAAATACGTGTGGTGTATTTTAATACGACGAAATCCCGGCCAACATCTATCTAGTCAATTACAATTTACCATGCATATAATTTCCAGAAACTGCACTTGGAGCATCAGACGATATGACAGAGGATCTAGTCAGCTTGGAATATCACAAAGCATTCAGACGTGGACAGGAGCTCATAGTAGACCGGCTGATGACCTTGCCGTATCATTTGGACTTCATCTACCATCTCACTCCAGCGCACAAAGAGCTGATGACGTATAAGGACTTGATGCACGGGTTATCTGAGAAGGTAGGAAATAATATGAAGAAATAACGTGAATAATGCAACAATAATCGTAGAAAGTAAGGAAAGATGAATACGGAAAATAACAATTTTATCTTAAAAGATAGACAAGTTAAATAGACAAATCTTGAGGATGAAAATAATTGATGGCATTATCTAATAAAAAGGGAAGACTCAGAAGTAGAACCGATTGAGTCTGATAACCCTAGCATCAGTGGGGGTCTTAACGACAACCGCACGTTATATCGAGAGCTTCGACCAAATGGTCAACGGCGCAGGTCCCACTGATATTGCAAAATAATAACTATGATTGCGAAAGCCAAAGTCAAACACTGTATTGCTCAGCTTTAGAAATAATGTTAAACGGATGTTATTAATATCACTTCTAAAAGATTTTACTGTTTTATCGATATTACAGATGATACAAAAACGACGAAGGGAGAGGCAAGAATTAAAAATTAATGGAACTTTCAATTCGAGTGAGACGAGTAAGACAAATACTTTTTTTTATAAAACAATTGAACCACTTCGGAATATTCTTTACAGATAAGTTGACAGAATAACATAACATAAACATAAACAGCCTATATACATCCTACTTCTGGGCACAGGCCTCCCCTCAATCAACCGGAGTGGGTATGGAGCATACTCCACCACGCTGCTCCACTGAGGGTTGGTGGAGGTGTTTTTACGGCTAATAACCGGGACCAACGACTTAACGTGCCCTCCGAACCACGGAATCATCTTACTTTTTTGGACAATCAGGTGATTCTAGTCTGAAAAGTCCTTACCAAACAAAGGACAGTCTCACAAAGTGATTTCGACAATGTCCCCATCGGGAATCGAACCCGGACCTCCAGATCATGAGCCTGACGCTCTAACCACTAGACCACGGAGGCTGTTGGAAGTTGATAGAATACACCCGATAAAGGCTTGTGATTTCCATTGCAGCAACAACGAAGTTTAGACCGTTCTTGGACGTCCTGTTAGACATACAAGACGCCGACCCGACTGTATCGGATGACTACATAAAGTCTGAAGTGTTCACAATCATTATGGGTGGTCAGGACACTGTGGCCACGGCCCTGAGCTTCACGTTACTCATGCTCGGGAGTTATCCTCATATCCAGGACAAATTGTATGCTGAGTATGTTGGCTTCTACTCTTCCTGCTATTATTCACGCTAGATGCGATTGGCATTTTGACACATTATGTTTTTTACGTTCCGATCGCCTCTATCAGTTATCTCAGTAGTTTCTCCTTTCTTTACACACATTATTATACTGAGTAATTGAATAACTTGCAGAAGTCTGTTTCTTAAAAATCTTATTATCATACTTTTAGGATAAAAGAATTATTTGGAGATAGCAAACGACCGTTGACTACAGATGATCTGGCACGCTTGAGTTACTGCGAGGCTGTCATTAAGGAAACCTTGAGGTTGTATCCGCCAGCACCCTTCGTTATTCGGGACTCTGACAGAGATCTTCAGCTAAGTAAGTCATACACTACTAATGATACTTGTACTTGCAGTAGATACTCTGAAGTGGCATACCACTTATCAAAGTTGGCGATGAAGACGAACTACTCTTCTCATCAAAAAAATCGAAACACCTTGCAAGTTTACGTTTTGTCAGGATTATCAGAAAAATGTGTACATTTAGGAATAAATGTTAAATGTCGTTTAATAGTGAGTAATATGAGCTTATCAAATCTTAATGTTAATGGCTTAATGTCAGGCTTAGATGCAGTCTTGCAGCCACAACACGCTGACTAAGGCCAGAATCCAGCAATGCCACAACTTGGGCGGCTTCTGTGGGCGAAGTATCCATACGTTTTAAAAAAAAAAACCTTTTTTCAGACGTCCCAAAGTCACAGTATTGAAATAAAAAACAAAAAGTTTAAGGATAGGCGCCAATTTTTAGTTTTTAAACGCTAAATGTACTCCAACCCTAAACACACATTTGTCTCAAAACAGTGATTCATTTCGTTTATAAGATAAACAAATGAAATTCTAATTTTGAATTTAGAATTTTCGCTTATTACTGTAATGGCCAAACTGCCAGCTATACATTTATGTATTTTTTTTCATCGTATGAATTCTTTTTTGTGTTAAATTCGGACAGAAACAATGAAAACGGAAGTGTTTCGATTTTTTTGATGAGAAGTGTATTTTACGTATGTTGAACAATTTGTGATGCATCTTAAGGAATCGGATGCAGCTACGTGAATCTCTACAAGGGAATTCAGCACTACCCTAGACGCCCCGGAAGCATCTGAGTAATGTCAGTCAGCACCATACGGACGACGCATTGGTGTGCATTCTTTGACGATACCTTTACCATGTAAAGGTACTGAAATGTCGTTTGACAACCTGGACCATACTTCACCGCACCGTTGCCAAAGACTATCCTTGGCAAACATCGACGCCTTAGGGAATCCCTGTATTTGTAATTTATTTATTTCAGAATCATGCTTGATACCAAAGGGGACTGGTTGTGGAGTGTGCATATGGGGGACAGGACGATTGAAGAGTACTTGGGGAGAGGATGCGGAGCAGTTCAAACCAGAACGATGGTTTGAGGAGGGATGCCCGGAGATGTCCCCCAGTTTCATTCCGTTCAGTTTTGGCAAGAGGGTTTGTATAGGTGAGCTTAATAGTAATCTTTGAATTATACACGCGCACGATAATTCTTACGTGAAAGGCAAAGCCACGACTATTTAGAAGGCAAATAGAATTCAACTTTTTATTATATAATTCCTTTCTTGTTTTATACTGCAATGAATTATTACGACCTCATGGCCTCACTACGAATATGTTACCAAATCGGCTAGTCAGAGATACGTCATAAGTACGTCGCAAGATAAACTGAGTGCTTTATTCGTGTTTTACCTAGGATTTCTGTTAGATTAACGTTTAGGTGGTGTGCTGAGCCGTAACCGTCTATATTGGTCGAACAAATGAATGAATATTTATGATAATTTCCTTTCTACAGGTAAAAAGTACGCTTTCTCGATTCTGAAGACAATTCTGACATACTGCATCAGAGAACTGGAGTTTGAATCTGACATCAGCGATCTAGTCCTGAAGCTGGAAATTACTATGAAAGCATCGAGAGGAAATCTGTTGAAAGTTCGATTTAGGGACGACTCAAAATAGAGATGTAAGTACAGCAGTGTGATTCTTTAAGACACTGGTGTAATTGCTGTTACACTTGCTATTGCGCTGCGGTTGACGGTAACGGCAATGACGGTTCTGAATGTTTTGCCTCATTCAGCGTTTATCATTATCGACCCACTAGGGTCGATATTTTTTTTTTTTTAAATATTCTTCCTCTCAGACGCCTTGAGCCGAGGTTCGCGCCTAACTGGGTACCCTCAGGCCTGTTGTCTTAAATTTTGTACCAGGTGAAAGCTCTCAGCGCTCCGCATTTGTCCGGCCGGGGTTAATGCCATCTGCGACAAATCTACAATAAGTCAATAAAAAATGAATCTTAGAAAAGATACTAAAGTACATTTGAACTACTTCAATTCGACCCTTATTGCATTATCTGTACGAAGGCGAACGTCACAACCGGAGTATAGCGCTAAAGTTGGTTTTAGAGAATCATACATATTGTAAACAGGAATAAGGTCTTGGTGATTAAGAATACAATAACAACGTGGGGTTGAAAAACACATTTTGCGTTATTACACGTATTAAATAAAAGACATTGAATGGTATATTAAATACTTTTGTTTTATTTCTCTATTTGTACTATACTTTAATCACTAAATAGATATGTTTATTATCAACACGTCATCGTCTCCCTATGTTTAAGTTCCAGGATCCACAATAAAACACTCGCACTAGTAACCAAATTTATTTAATGCACACACTTACACTTTGAAACTGAACTCAAAAAATCGTCGGGTTTCTTCTCGTCGCGGGCGAAGCCCGCGACGGGGAGACATCCTCGGGGCTGAGCCCCCTTGATGTGGCTGCGCTCGCCGCCCGCAAAAACGGGCGTGTCACGGGGTTTGGGACACGGCGGGCGATAACGCCCCTCCGTGAGCCACGATGTTGACCTTCCGTGGAGCCGCCAGCGAGGTCGAGCCCACCGGGTGATTCCCCATTGGGGGAGGCCCAGTGAGCGCCCGTCAGCTGGCGGTGGTGTCTTGTCCGGTGAGCTGCTCCGTCGCCGGGGCAGCTGGTGTCGAGTCGGCTGGAGGGGGGGGAGAGGACTGCTTCCACTGCCACTGGAAGCGTCAACTCATCCCCCGGGGGGTGGCCACAATCCTAACTACTCGACGAGGAGTAGTGGATGTGGGCAGCCCCGGTCCAGTCCGGTGTTGGTGCTTCAGTGCCCACCGGTGAGTTGGCCTAGCAGCGATGCCAGGCCTCCCACGATGATGGGCACTGGGTCAGTCTGCGTGCGGATGGCGGCCAAGATATTGTGCAGCAACTGCATGGTCTCCTCCAGGACTTCCAGCTTCTCACTGGAGGGAGCTGGGGGAGCCTCCGCTCGGGGCCTCGCCTTCTTCCCCTTGGGAGGGGCGGCGGCTGCTGTCTCTGACGTAGAGGGCTGCGGCGGGACATGTTCCACGGCGACTTGCTCGGCGGTGGTGGTAGCGGTGGGGGCGAGAGTTGCCCTTTTACGGGCGCGCCTCTTCCTCTGCGGCTTGGGTCCGTTTGGGCCGTTCGCCGCGGCCATGAGCGAGCTCCTCGCTGTCGGCTCGCTGGTTGGGTCCACGGTGGAGGTTGCTGGGACAGCTCTTCTTGCGCCGGTCAAGGGCGCGGTGCCTGCCCTCGAGTTGCGCAGCTCGCGCGACTTGATAGGGCAAGAAGGGCTGTTTGCAGGGTGGGCTCCCCCGCAGTTGCAGCACGTCGCCGGTACCTCCCGGGGTCGCGTGCAGTCCTTCGCTGCGTGGCTCTCGCCACAGCGAACGCAGGCCGCCGGTCGGTGGCAGTTGTGGCTGCTGTGCCGAAACTGCTGGCAGCGGTGACATTGGGGGGCTCCTTTGCGTCCCCTCCATGCTTCAACCTTCACACCGGGCATGCAAAGGAGCTCGGTGGTGGCGTAAATGGACTGGAAGCCCAGTGTCCGTCGTATCTCCACAAAGAAGATTCCGCCCACCCTGCCCTGGATGGGACGGATGTACTGGGGGTCGAAGCCGCGGTTACGCAGCTCCTCCTCCAGTTCGGCGGTGTTGGTCTCCATGGGCAGGCCCTTGATGGCCAGCTTCAAGGCGCGTTCCGCCGGGGGGGCGTAGGCGAACCAGGAGAGTCCCGTCGCTTTTTCCAGGCCGGCAAGGTAGCGCTGGTAAAGCCGGAACTCTTCGTTGGTCTTCGCCATGAAACGCACACCCTTCCCGTACGGGCGCGCGTTGGGGACGTGGCCGAGCACCTCCCGCAGCTTGCGGAAGTGGTGCGGCCAGTCGGGCAGCTGGTCCACCACGATGGGCGGAATCTTCTTGCTCGCAGGTGCGAGCGGCGGCTGCTGGGCGGTCTTCATCGACGGCGGCGATGGCGTGGGCGTCGTCCGGAGGGACGGACGCGGCGGCGCGTGCGGCGGCGAAGCCGGGTTGGTGTTTAACACCGCCGCGTATGATCGCGGCGGTGTTGTCTCCGTGTCCGGCCTGGACATGGAGGGCGGCGAATAGGGGTTTGTGGGCGCGAAGGTGAAGGTGAAGGTACGCGGCGGCGTTGTCTCCATGTCCAGTGAGGGCATGGAGAGTGCGACGGGCGGGCTAGTCCTCGTGCGGAGTTGCGGCAGGGGCCGCTCCGGCGGCGTGGAGGTCCTCTTTGCCGCGGCCTCTGTTCCCGGAAGTTGGGGCAGGGGCAGCGGGAAAGCGGGCGGCCGATAAGTTACGCCACTGAATGGCGGTATGGTGGACGGCGTCATGGCTTTCATTGCAGCGGTAGCGTGGTCTAGGGAAACGCCGGTGCGCACGAATACGCGCGACCTGCGCTTCGTTATTCCGGGCGTTGGGGGAGCCATGCTCACCCCGTATGGACGCAGCGTAGTGTGGTGTTGTCCTCCTGCGCGATGCCGAGCGGTCCGCTAGGCAGGGCACACGCTATCACACCCTCCCCGGTGAGACCCGCTGGTGGGAGGCCGGGGGTGATAGGAGTGATAGCGGTGTTACCTAGCGAACGTGCGGAGTCTGGAGGGTATTTTTAAATAAAAATACCCCCCCCCAGCTTCTTTCTTTTAGTTCGGCAGCAGTGTGTGGGTAGAAAGCAGAGGCATCCGTGCGCTACGGGTGGACAAAGCAATCCAAAAAAAAAAAAAAAAATCGTATGGACGTAGCGGCAATGTATTATTAAAGAGAACACAACGATACCGCGTTCTAATTAGACTCCAGCGCCATCTAGTAGCAGCCGTGCGTAACTAAAATATCTTATTAGAATGTTGTCTTACACATTATTTAGACACCCTAGCATTATCCCGTTTTTCACAGGGCCCACTTACCTAACGTGAAGATTTGACAGGGTTTTTACAGAATCGAGTGTTTATTATATCAACTATCACATTATTTATAAAACTATACGAATTTATGCAGTAAATTACTTCAAAAGTCACAATGCTTCAAAATTTGCTTCATTTTTAGTGCAGCATCAATTATTTTGTTAAAAAATATCACTTGCAACATTTGACGCATTGTCAAAATTAAGTCACGACGATTAAGACTTAACGATTAGAAACTAAATACCGGACTATAAGACGTTGATAACCAAAGTATGTTTAAATGTCCCAAACCAATGTCCACCTCTGCAAGTATCACTTGTTTTAATATGATAAGCTGGATATGAATATGTAATGAGGCAGATCCCAGAGCCTTGAAAGTCAAAATCATTCACAGCAACACAAAAATATCTTGGAATCTTTTCTTTTTTTACCAATATCCAGTTAGAACTTAATATTACATAATGTTCCCAACTTACCCAAGTTTTAACTGGATATTTGTCGAGAATGATATTAACTTTCGGTGATCTGAGATCTGCCTTTGCCAGCTTGGCCGGCTGTCATCCATATGTCGGCTGGCTGCCTAAATATGTAATTGCACTAATTTGCAGCAAAGCATTTGGGGGTTAAAAGGCCACTTCGAAGCAAATCATCTAATAAAGCAATATTGCAATTTGACATTTGCGCATATATAAAATTAAGTGCCTAATGTAAAAAAAGTCAAATAGCAATATTGCTATTAAATTTATTATATATTATTATTTTATTTTTATTATTTTTTTATTTTATTATTATTTTTATTTTTTTATTGCTTTAAATTGACATCTCTGCTTAAAATCCTATTGTATAAATTGTTGAATTTAATATTAAGTACTTAAATAATAAGCCACTATTTGTATGCCTACTAACAGGCTGAATACAGAGATTGTAATAACTTTATGTAACACCTTTTGTATACCTGTATTCACAAATAAAGATTTTGATTTGATTTAATTTGATTTGCTTATTCAGATGAATTGCTTTAATGTGGCCTTTTTAACTCCCCAGTTGTGTGCATAAATAAGTTTAAACGTACCTAAGTATACGGATTATGTAAGAAATAAAACTTTTTATTATTGTTATCCTATAAATCATGCGACACTTGCAGAGATTTGGGTGTTTCACCTCTCATAGTTTACGATTTATCAAATTAAGAGTGCTTACAAACCAACGACAATTGCGTCGTGTACCAGGTTCAAAATAAATTATGAAATTCTAATTGTTACTCAATAAAGACAGATCTAAAACTAAAGAAAATCATTTCTTTTCCTCTATTTAACTTATTTATGAATTTTAATCTAGAAAAAAGGTAAGTAATAAGTCCGACATGTTATCACGTCTTGCTCTGACGTCACAGTGTGCTTTTTCATACAAACTCCATAGTCATTTAGTGTTTTGACGTTTAGTAAAAAGTAACTAACTTGACTGTGTCAACCGATCGTCACTAGTCTGTAAGCGCTCTAACGACCTGTTGCACCATTTGTCTATCCTGAGTTTTTGGCAGACTGTACTATTGTTACATGTTTATCTCTCTCTTTATTGGCTTATACAACAGTATCAGTATTTGCCAAAACATTTTTCTACACTTTTAGGCTTACTGAGATCCGCAGCCATCCTTCTCCCGTAGTCTGACTTGTATCAAATGTCCTTTAACCGCTTTCATAGTGACGTCGACTCTAAATTGCACCTGTTCCGTATCAGAATAAAACTCCAACTCGCGGACGCAGTATGCCAGGATTGTTTTCATGATGGGCATTGCGTACCGTTTTCCTGGAAAATATTAGCAACTGTAAATAAAGAAAACAATAGAGTACCAAGTATCGAACCTTGCGGTACAACACGTACTGTGGGCTTAGATAAGATGTTTGCCGAGCTTGAATAGGAGTGAAGAAAAAATTATGTTCAGCTATTTGTCTAGTGGTAGATGGAGCCAATCAGCTCGAGAGAACAAAAATTTTAAGACCCTAGAGCGCTTGTCGCTATCGCTATCGATTGATTCTTTCAAATATAATCCTCTCGCGATGCCCCAAGCCCAGGTACACGCCTAACTAGGCGTGGAGCCACTTGTCCGTTCAAGTAGTGAAATCCATCAATAAGTCACGTAAAATGAATAAACGCCTTATAGTTTTTTTTTTTTTTTTAGTAAACAATACAAATCCTTAATTCCTTACCGATACAAGCTCGTTTTCCGTAACTAAAAGCCAGGAAGCTAGCAGCATTGACTCTTCCCAGCTCCGTGTCCTGCCATCTCTCAGGTTTATACTCCTCCGCATCAGGGCCCCAGATCTTCTTGGACCGTCCAGCACCCCACGCGTTCACTCCACAACCGGTGCCTTTTGGTATCGTACAGGACTCTGGAAACAATTCAATTTAATTTTGCTGTAAGTGGGTACTTGTCACTGATTGAATAATTTTGAGTGAGTGTAAATGAATGAGTAAATAAGGAAATTATGAAATAAAGTTTGATCAACTGAGCAAATGTCAATTTGTCCAACTAAGCAAATTCAATTCAAATATCTTTATTCAGTAGGTAACATAGTTACACTTTGAATCGTCAATTTTACATAACGAACGTCTCATCCGCCTAAAACCACTGCAGCTTCTCACAACCTGTATCTAGCCGGGGAAAAGAAGCTGCAAGAAAAACCTCGGCACAGGGCCCTAGACGTTCTTTAAAAAAATAAAAATAAACATAAAATATTGGTATACAATTGAGTAATTTAGCTGCCTAATATCAGTTCTCAGACAGTTAATCCCATGCATTCATATCTTCTAAATAATCACTAACTTTATAATAACCTTTTTTGTAAAGTTTTTGTTTAACTACTGTCTTAAAACAGTTGAAAGGCAAATGTCAATTTGATCAACACACCAAATATCAATTTGACTAGTTGGTCAAATGTCAGTTTGGCCAACTGACTAAATGTCAGTTTGATCACCTCATCAAATGTCAATTTGACCAACTAAGCAAATGTCAGTTTGGCCAACTGACTAAATGTCAGTTTTATCAACTCACCAAATGTCAATTTGTCCAACTAAGAAAATGTCAATTTGGCCAATTGAACATAAGTAAGCTTATAAATTATTTTGATCGCAATGCGTGATTGATACGCCACATAAAATCAAAACGAATATTCCCATTTATATTAAAATTATGCGTCAGGGCGGCAAAAAACGTCACATTGAATTAATTAATCTAAAAAAAAAATTTGCTATTTAACAATTGTTCACATTGCGCACTTAACTTTTATGCGCAGATGTCGAATTGCAATATTGGTTTGATGAATTGTTTCAATGTGGCCTTTTGTCTCCCAGGTCTGCCTGCTCATTGTAAATCACTCACTGAGCGGCAGGTCGCGGTCGGCGTCCCTCATGATGAAGGGTATGGGTGGGAACAGTCGCAGCGTCTCATTCAGAACGCCCTCGCAGTATTTCATCTGCGCTAAGTCTTCCTTCACCACAGCGCGCCTACTGTCGCCAAATATCTTCTTTATTCTGAAAGCATTCAAAAATAAGTTGTCGACTAGATTCGGAGTAGTCAGAGATAGACAGATAAAATACTTTATTGAGCACAACGGACTCAAGATACAGAGATAAGAACAGCAGATACAGAAAGGCACAACAGGCGACCTTATTACATAAACAGCCTATATACGTCCCACTGCTGGGCACAGGCCTCCCCTCAATCAACCGGAGGGGGTATGGAGCATACTCCACCACAGTGCTCCACTGCGTGTTGGTGGAGGTATTTTTACGGATAATAGCCGGGGCCCACGGCTTAACGTGCCGTCCGAAGCACGGAATCAACTTATTTTTTCAGACAATCAAGTGATTCAAGCCTGTAAAGTCCTTGCCAAACAAAGGAGAGTCTCACAAAGTGATTTCGACAAAGTTCCCATCGGGAATCGAACCCGGACCTCCAGATCGTAAGCCTAACATCGAATAACGTCAAAGCGAGAATCAGTATTGAGCTTATGCGTGACACACAACAGAAAGCTCGATTATAAGGGGGTCCCTACTTAGTTCATCTTCCGAGTAATGTACCTCTGGCTACCCCAATTGGGAATATTGTCGTGGTTTATTTATAAGTCCGGTAGTCCTGTATGTCAAATACAACTTACTCAGCATACAGTTTCTCCTGAATGTCAGGATTTTTCCCAATGATGATCAGTGACATGAATAAAGTCTTGGCAATTGTCTCTTGACCACCTACTATGATGGTGTCCACTTCTGACTGTATCTGCTGCATCGTCAGAGTAGGATCTGCTTCTTTAAGGTCAAACAGAATGTCCAAAAACGCTTTGAATCTGATCTTTCCATTTTCTGTGAAATAAATTGAGTATTTCAATAGGTCAAAGGTAAATTATAAAATGCTAATCTAAAAATAGAACCCAGTCCAAGACGAATAAAAATTGATGTCAATTTTCTTAGTGACTTATTTCGGTATTCTAATTACGAATGCGAGCATTTGAGGAAGTGAACAAATGAGCAGGTGAATAAGTGAGCAAGCGAATGAGTGAATGAAGGAATAAGTGAATGGGTGAATAAGTACATATTCACACACAAATATTCGAATCATACGTCGAAATCGAAGAACGTCGGCGACCAATGTTCGAAAATATAAAAAATACTTAAGTAAGTAAGTAAGTACTATTTTAAATTAAAAACAATGCTTCACGCGCAACACTACCCTCACGATTAAGGACTAACTAAGACCTTACCGTTCTATACGAAGTAGTATTATTGCTTATTCTAAGTCATTAGGAAAGAATTTCCAAAACATTCAAAAGATAATTTTCGTTTTGACGTTTCGTACAAAGTATCTTTGACTAGGGTAATCAAAGCCGTAAAATAAAACAAACGACTTATTCTTTTTCAACTTGTGAAGGTACATTTGTATTCTATGAATTACGTTTTAATGATATTTCAATAACTTACCATAGTCATTTGTCGTTGGAAGTATTCCATTTCTCTTCATTTCTTCTCGTTCTTTTAGTCTTTTTGATATCACCTGTAATCAAAAGAGACTGGTATGCAATATTTGCGGTACGAGTGCTCCTAAGTACTAAAGGCTCTAAAAACAAGCGATTGAAGGGCGTCACGTGTACCTATTACCATGTATGTAACACCTAACTGCTTGTGACTTTGCAATTAATAAATGAATATGAATAACTTTAGTAATTGGTGTTCAGAGGGAAAATCCACAGTCCAGAGATCCTGTCCACGTTAGGGTTGTTAGTGCCGGTAGACGGTCGCAAAACCAGGCGGCCCCCGCGCATATTCGTGTTGCCCACCGCGCGCACCAACATCGGCAGATACGCTCCGGTAGCGCACGCACTTAGGACCATCAACAATATTTCTCAGCAGTGTACTGACATCGACCTATTTACGTGTTCGTTGACGGAATTCACGGAGTTAGTTATTAAATTCTTTAGTTAGGTACTAATGTTATAATTGCATTACATAGTCGATTTGGGACTGCCTGTAATGTCTATGTAATTTGTGTGTTAATAAATAAATAAATAATAAATTGGTATACTTGAACCTTACGACCTGCACGACAAGAAGCTGCCACGCTGCTGCTCCACTGTGGGTTGCCATGTCAGGGGCTTATGGTGGCTCATATGTAACCCTGATACCATAGATGATGTTTGTGGGCCGGCTAGTGTGACTAGAGATTGACGATCCAACGGTTTTATATTGGAATTATGCGTCAAGTTGTATACTGGGTGTTAGTGACATCGTAACGAATACTGAGGGGGTTGATTCAGACCATGATTCTGAGTTAAAATCAAGTGGAATTTTCCGTCGCAAAATTCATGATTTTTTTTTAGTTTTTTTAAATTATTTTCAATTCTATACTTTTGCGATGGAAAATTCCACTTGATATTAACTCAGAATAACCAGATGAATCATCCCTCTCAGTATTCGTTACGATGACACTTACACCCCGTACAAGTACATACGGTAGCCATGTAAGTAGGTATGGGTGTTAGTGACACCGTAACGAATACTGAGGGGGATGGTTCAGACCATGATTCTGAGTTGATATCAAGTGGAATTTCGTGTCAAAAAATTCATGAAAATTTTTCTTTTGTTTTTAATTATTTTCCAATCCATACTTTTGCGACGGAAATTTCTACTTGATATCAACTCAGAATCATGGCCTGAACCACCCCTCAAAGTTTTCGTTACGATGTCACTAACACCCTGTATATGCGTCACGCTATGTAAACTTCGATAGCGCGTTTCAGGACTGCATTATTGAATGGTGGCGCCATCTGTTGCATGTGGGCCGAACTAGCTGTCCGCCACACGTTTATTGATCTAACAACCCACACGAAGGAAGAAGGATATTTTATCAATGTATATAAGTAATGTTATACCAACCGTCTGCGAGACGTTGTGCAAGACAGAGATGCAGGCTGTAAGCTCCCTGTAAGCAGGAGTGAGACGGTAGAAGAAGTCCAAGTGCAGAAGGATGTTCATGCCGCGCTCGATGAACAGTTCGAAAGTGCGGTTGAACGCACGGTAGTACTCGTGGGTTACTATGTTGTCTTGGATCCGAGGGACTCCCAAAGCTGTTTCTGTTGAAAAAACTTGAGTACAATCAAAGAGCAAAGGTTCAGTCACTGAGCCCAGCGAATTATTTGTAAACAGTGGTGAAATTTTGAACCATTAGTTGTCATAATTATAAAATTTATGTTTATGTAGGTTTTTTTGGTCTCTTACAGAAACGACATGTAACCAGGAGGTCTTAAGAGCAACCAGTTAATTTATTACTTTGCAAGAAACTGATTGGACTTTTGCAGCTTATCGTAAACCTACTGCTCCCGCCAAGTAGTAAGGGGCATACATACTTTAGTCTTAAATGGTCGTGAGCTGCTAAGGAGTAAGAGAGAAAGCGCGTGGACTGTTTCGCTCCATCTTACGCTTTAGGCGACATACGGTAAGAATAAGGCCGGGTTCCACTGACACTGACTTTGGATTTGACCAATCACAGCGTTCGAGAGAGCGAAAAACGAAAACGCTCTGTCACTCTCTCCCTCACGGTGATTGGTCGATTCCTGCACATCTCCGCACAGCTCCGCGTCAATGGAAACGCTTAGGCTGTGTTTGTATATGTAGAGTGTCCAGGGTCTGATAATACTTACGGCAAATAGTCTCCAGCGTTGTGTACGCCAGATATCGATGCAACACGTCGAAGGGCTCGCCGCCAACCTCACGGCGCAGCTTTTCCACCAGCCGCTTCGCCTGCGCATTGAACACGCCTTGGTACCCATCCACTATGTTGCCAGTGAATGTGCCTGCTAGCTTCTTGATACTACGCTTCCAGATGTGACCTGCGAGAGAAAAAAGTAAATAGGTTTTATGATTACATACCAGCGATAAACCTATTTAATTCGCCCGGGTTATTCATTCCTTTTACAATTAACAGCTGTCAATCGTCCGTCCCTTTCCTTTTCCGCGGATAAGAAACCGACAGGTATAACTTAAAATGACATTGGGAGGTGTCCTCAGGAATCGGGCCAGTATGGAGAACTGTCAAAATTTAGGAACACAGTGCTGCCGCCTACATTATATTGAGCTTCTAGTTTTTGTCCTCCAGTCGCCAAGAGCAAGACATGGACCTCCGCGGAGCGGCGGTCGCCATAGGTTACTTGATCTTATAATCATATCTTATAATCCTCTAGTTATTAAATAACTTATAATGTATACCCTCATTTGTTTTCAAAAGATGTGTTGCTGTTGCAGTTTCTTGTCATTTCTTCTCCTCAGCCATAACACCTTGCGAAATGACGTAAATTCAAACATGTTATATTGACCTTCAACAAGTTTATCCATGATATTACTTTGAATAAATGATTCTGATTTCTGATAGATTTTGACTTTTTTCGCGTTATGATTAGACAACCATAGTCTAATTTTCGATGACATTTCCAATGCTTAGGTGCTTACCGCTTTCTGAATATGCTATATTTATAGTAAACAAAGTTCTGAAGCGAAGCGCTTTATCAGAGAGGTGGGGAAGCGGCTAAGAGCAAGGTGGCGACTCCCGGTCCGGGCATTACCTGGCGCAGCATATTTCCCTCACCATCCAACGGGGTAACGCTGCGAGCGTGATGGACACATTCGAACGAGAGGTAGTGAAAGGGAGCATTTGTAATTAAGCCTGTGCTTGTTTATTTTTTTTTAGTTTTAGTACTTTAGATTTAATTATTTGTGCAAGTGTGGCACTGTTCCCCAAACGATGGAACATCTTACATCGTGTCCTGCGTGCCCGAACACCTGTACGCAGGAGGATCTGATGAGCGCTGCAGATAGCGCCATACTTGTTGCCAAGTTTTGGGCCGATACAATTTAGTTTGCCATCGACACGGTAATGTGAATCTTAAGAATGTTAAATCCGAATATTGGATCCGGACTCCGGAGGCCCCGGGTTCGAATCCTGTTGGAGACAAATCACAAAAATCACTTTGTGATCCCTAGTTTGGTTAGGACATAAAAGGCTAATCACATGATTGTCCAAAAGTAAGATGATCCGCGCTTCGGAAGGCACGTTACGCCGTTGGTCCCGGTTACTACTTACTGATGTAAGTGCGTAGTCGTTACGTTAAGTCACGTCAGGGGCCTATGGCGGCTCAATAATAACCCTGACACCAGGGTTGATGGGGTTGGTAATCCACCTCACAACCCACACGATAGAAGAAGAAGAATATTGAATTGTTAAGTTTTTATAAATAACATTTCGCAGTCTAAAAAGTTTAAGTATAAACAAAACATCTACCTACCCACAAGACAGTGGTATTTTCTGTAAATTACCTATATTACACACATGGCCCAGCACGGCGCAACCATGACAAAAGATAAAAAGACAATGCACCCATAATTTGCACATACTTACACACATAACATCACGCCTACTTCCCGTTAGGGTAGGCAGAGATTCTTCCGCTTACCCATAAATTTGTTTTAACTTTACTTTTCTCACCTTATGGTTGCCTGGAAGAGTTCGCATTAAGTCCGCTCGTGTACCTTGACAATTTTATGTTACTGCGACTTCATGCGTCAGCTTTAACTACTTGGCTGGACAAATGGGGAGCGCTGAGGGCTCTCACAAGACGTTGTATTGTAATTTGAAACTCACTGGGCGCTGTGACCAGTCCATTGCCGACCCACTCGCGAGCGAAGTTGTAGTAGTAAGGTTTCTCCACGAACGCGTTGGTCACAGCTTTCACGTCCTCTGGGTGCATTACCACTGAAATTAATTTCATGTTTAAAAACATAATTAGGTATAGGCACTTACATATAGGCTGTTATACTAAAATCAAATCCCCTGGTAGTGGCGGCTTCCGAATACATCCCGCTTAGAATCGGTACTGAAAAGTATCGGCGTCCGAAGGACGTAATACGTGACTTATTGAAGATTTGCCACAGATGACATTAACTACTTAGCCGGACAAATGGGGAGCGCTGAAGGCTCTTACCCGGTACAACGTTTAAGACAACAGGCCTGAGGGTGCCCAGTTGGGCGCGGATCTCGGCTCAGGGCGTCGTCTGAGAGGAAAAATATTTGAAAGCCCAAGTAGCAACCGATTGTCTTAAAAGAGAATTGTAGATATCTTGAAGGCAAGTAGACTAAATCAAACCCTTGTCTTGGATAAGTCTTATATGTCTCCAAGATATCCCTCAAGATATCTTGAAGATACAGTTTAGTAAAAGTGGGCACATACTTTAACTCTTATACAAGACAGACTTAAGACAACGCTAAGTCAGACTTAAACCCTACTTTAGACAATGTTCTTGCATATTCTAAACTTAGAATTCTTGTAGTATCACTTAATACCAAGAATGTATACTTGAAGATATCTACAATACTTAGTTAAGACTATAGGATTGAAGTGCACTGAGTCAATTGTAACTTAACGAAGTAAAACTTCAGGTCATACTAAAACGATTTTTACTTCACGCGTCTTTATTTTAGAATATAATGGCGAACATTTATATTAACACAAGAAATGAAGTCTGTAAGAAAATGGCGTCTAAAATATTTGTTAAGTTGTTTTAACAAAAGGTTATTCTGCCGTTTCACATACAGGAAATTATAAACGCATGATTGTTTCTTGTGTAAAATCGATAGAAAGTGTTAAAAAACAAAAGGGCCTTTAATATACCAGAAAAATAATAATAAAATTTGGATTGATTATACAGCAAATAAAAAAAATGGTGACATATAGTATAGAGAAATTCATTTTCTATTAATATGTGACAGCTGAACGCAGTAATTGTTACTACAACAGAAATATATATTAATTTACTTCAGTTTTTGACGATAATATTGTCGAAAAAATTTTACATGTTTTCTTCCTGTAAGTGCAAAATGGCGTTAAGTAATATTTTTCTAAATGAAGTAAGACTTTAGAAACAATTGATTTCGTAAGAATCAGTTTAGAAAAGTAAAGTCAAGTTGCACTTCGTCAAGTACTAGTTAAGATAAATTTTACTTCAATTGTCTAGGAGTATACCAACTTAAGACAAAAAGTATTTAGTGAATTCCTACTTAAAACTCTTATATCTAAAGTGATCCTCTATTTTGATTTAGTAAAGTAATGTAGTAAAATCATGTTTGTTTATTCTGTGCCAGAATCATCTATGTAACAAGTAACAATTAAAATCGAACAAGCTTAAAACCTATGGAAAGTATGTTTGTTTGAGAGGTAAGTTTTTCGACTCGTGGAAGATAAAAAAATATTGTTATGCTGAGTTCTTACTTGGGTAGGAATGTGATTTACTTAATTATTTAATATTTATCACAATTGGAACTAACAAACATAAACTCAATTTGCTAATGAGTCTCCGCGCATACATTCTCATAAGTACCTACATGGTTCGCTGACGCAAAGTAGGTACGATCACCGCGCTTCTAATTGCCAAAACAATGTGATTATTGTAAAAATTAACGAGTATCCTTTGAATATTGTATATACGAAGAACCCTTGCAATTTGATTAACGTCGTGTGTGTGCGCGGTAGTTTCTAATCCCACCTAAAACATTATTGTTAAAAAAGGCGGCCAAATTCCCGATGTCTTTATCAAGCTAAAAAAATAAAGGCATCGAATCTAATGTCCACTTTAAATGCATTTAACCATACACAAAACTTAAAATAGATATGTTTTGTTTATGATTGTGCATAAAGCTTAGTTAAAAATAGGTACATTTTTAAAATTATTAAAAGAAAGAATGAAAGAAGAAAGAAAAGTATCTAGACACGCGTTAACATGTCAAGCCAAGTTCAAGAAATAGAACTGGCGAGCCGCACCGTGTGTATTATTACACGAACCATTTGGAGCCACTTTTGACCCCCTCATAAATCAAAAACTATTTCACAGAAACGTATCAAATTTGGCTCATATATTGAAACTTGTGAGATACATATATAAGTGTTCTAAATTTCATAAGCTTATCTCAAACGGTTATTTAGATATGTCCAAAATCCTCATTTTTATCATTGACTGACTGACTCATTTTTATCAAAACTCTAACCCAGTTCCAGATGACCTAGAGAGTTAAAATTTGGTATGCAGATAGGTAATTAGATGAATATAAAGGAAAAAATAAAAAAACTGGCAACTTTTTAATAATTAGATTCCATCATGAACGCTTAACATAAATACCTAATTAGTGCCTGTACCTAAATATAGATGTAAGAATCAGTAAGTAATCAAAACTCATGACAGCCGGTCTTTTTGTGGTAGGTATGTAGATTAACTTAACATAACATACAATCACGCCTGTATGCCCTATCGGGGTAGGCAGAGCACTAAGTGATCATAAAACCACTTGATGCCACATTCGACAAGTACTTTAAGGGTAGGTAAGCAAGTTGGAACATGTGTTTAGCGGTGATAGGTTGTCAGCTTTTCGCCCACGATACAACACAACTCTCATCCATTTTACTGGCATATTATTTTACCTATAAAGTCGACTTTTTAGTTTTGAATTTGTCTTTTTAAAAGGACCCACGCGTTACGAAGATATGTACTTACCTACAATAAGACAGAGCTTAGGCTACAATATATTATCTTATGTTATAAGAAGATATGATATGTTATACTGTTACTTATAAATAAATTTCAGGACTAACCATTGAACTTGGCACCCATTTAGATCTCACTTCTTTTGTCGTTGAAGTCAACAACCAAAGCATTTATCATAATATTGAACTTGGCTCTCATTTCACATTTATGTTTTTGATTGGATTTATTTGTTATTAGACTAATAGGTACCTAATTTTATATTTGAACTTAGCAGGTTTTAATATAAAACTCGATTTTTCATGGTGTAGTGTTGCCGTGCGCTTAGACTAGGTTAGACTAGCTTAGTCATTTTTGAGAAGATTTGTGCGAGACGTAGCTACCTGGGCCGCCACACGCTGGATCGGATTTGATAAACAGGAACTTACGATTTTTTTGCCAAAAAAATTGTGTTATACCAATCGATATAAAAAAAATGATGGCAATGAAGAAGATATCGCATCGCTAACAAGAACAGTGGGATGTGCATTATCACAGGTTAATTTTCTGTATTTAATATTCTGCCTTCGAAAACCACCAGATCCTTTTATTATTTGGACGTCATCCATCTTTCTGCTTGCTTCTATTTCGATTTTATCGTCCATTGAATAGACTTTTCTTATGTTTTACTTATTGTAGTCAAAAACGAATAAAACAGTTTTGTATAGGAGCAACAAATAATAAAAATTGCCTTAAGTATATCTAGGCAATCAATTTTTACTTTACAAGACTAAACTGATACTTCACTAAATCAATTTAGTGTTAAGTGAGCCTTCAAATAATCTGAGTAAAGTAAAAGAATACTTGTAGACTTAACAGTAGGCTGAGATAAGACTAAATAGTTTTGTGAATACTTAACTTGGTTTTGTGTATTCTAAATTATCTAAAGTAGGATTTGTTGAAAACTATATAGTATTAAAGAAGGAAATGAATTTATGAAGTCCTAATAAGTCCTATTTGATTTGGATAAATCTCACTTTAGCTAAAGTTTAGACATATATGACTTAATCACAATTCTTGATTGCTACTTGGGAGACTTAATCGACCATAGTGATTGAGGGAAATCGTCGATAACGCCGGCGGGGTCGGTATCGGGTTCCTGAAGTGTTTGGTGTCGCGAGCTGATTGGCCGCCTGTATGACTAAAGTAATCGGGTCGTCGGGATCGTATATTACGTCCTTCATTTTAGTATAGTAACATAACGAAAACTTTAAGGGATTCAGACCATGATTCTGAGTTGATATCAAGTGGAGTTTTCTCAACCTAGCAGTGGGATATATTAGGCTATTTATGTTATATACCTATGACAGGACGAGGGCCGACCCACGCGACGAAAGGCAATCCAGTTTCCTCCATAAGTGCAGATATTCGGTGCATTACTGTAACCAGATCTGAAAAAAAACTTCAAATATGTTATTCATCTCATTGTTTTCTATGTAACACTGGGTTATCCCGTTTTCACAGGGTCCCCTACCAACCCCATCAACCCTGGTATCAGCGTTATTATTGAGCCGCCAAAGACCCCTGACATGACTCATAACGACTGCACACTTACATCAGTAAGTAGAAACCGGGACCAACGGCTTAACGGGTTGATGTGGTTGGTAATCCACCTCATAAACACGATAAGAAGAGACAGAGTCCCTTTACCTAACCTGAAGATTTGACAGTTCCATTTTTTACAGGCGGATGTCTGATCTTCCACCCGAAGGGAAAAGCCATCGCAATCAGACAATGGCTCACATAACACTGAAAACACATTTCTCTGGTGCGTGGGTTTCCTCACAAATGTTTTCGTCCTCCGCTGACCATGTAATTTTTTTTAATATCCAAACATGAAATCAAAAATCATTGAATCATTGATTGATTGATTTTTAGGCCACGAGTAACTAATATGTATACACTTTGAAACCATGTCACATTAACCTTTTTGACAAATTAACCCGTAAGTCTCATTAAATGACAAATATGATAGTCCGACAGGGTTCTAAGTTGAGTACATGATATTGCTCATGACTGTACCAAAGAAGCAAGGAGAGCACGCGGATTGTCTGTCTCACTCGCACTCACGTGTAGTGGCTATGTTAGAAGAAGATTGTTGTATACAGTGTCCGGGTATTTTCAGTTAAATTCAGTCACTGTACTCACATTCTCCATTGCCGAAAACCTGATGCATGTTCCCGATGAACGGCAGCGGCGGGTAGCAGGGCAGGCCAGCGAGACACTTGCGCGCGCGCCGCCCGCTCCACCACAACACTGCGTACACGCACGTCAGTAGCGCACACGGTATTATAAGCCATGTTATCAGCTGTGCGGGGAGAAAATTATTACTTACTAGATGACCCGGTTAATTCGTATCACCCTTCTCCATATTTTGCCACCGTTTAAACCTTCCCTGGACTTCCTTCTTCTTCTATCGTGTGGGTTGTGAGGTGGAGTACCAACCTCATCAACCCTGGTATCAGGGTTACTATTGAGCCGCCAAAGGCCCCTGACATGGCTCATGTAACGATTACTTACTTACATCAGTAAATAGTAACCGGAACCAACGGCTTGAAGTGCCTTCCGAAGCACGGATCCTCTTACTTTCGAACAATCAGGTGATCAGCCTGTAATGTCCAAACCAAACTGGAGACCACAAAGTAATTTTTGTGATATGTCCCCACCGGGAATGGAACCCAGGACCTCCGGGTCGTGAGCCCAACGCTTAACCACTGGACCACGGAGGTCCAAGTAGTTCAAGACTAAAATTAGCCAAAGTTAGGGGTAGCCTCACTAGGCCGCGTTCCCGGGCAGCGGATAGGGGAGGGCTCGTTGAGTGAAAACATTACATGTTGGTACTGGCACTCAAAGGATAACTGGGTGAGAGCCTTCAGACCGGATGAGAGACTTCAGCGCTCCCCATTTGTCCAGCCAAGTAGTTAATGCCATCTGCGTCAAATCTACAATAAGTCATGAGAAAAAAACCGGAAAGGGTTGGGGGAGGAAAATTGGAGTCGCAACAGGGGATAAAGGATTAAAAGAGGAAGAAAAATAGCCAAATCGGTTCAGCCGTTCTCGAGTTTTGGCGAGACTAACAAATAGCAATTCATTTTATATACAGGGTGCTAGTGACATCGTAACGAAAACTTTGAGGGATGATTCAGACCATGTTTCTGAGTCGATATCAAGTGGATTGTTCCGTCGCAAAAGTACAGAACTGAAAATAATTTTAAAAAAATACTAACATTGTTATGACTTTTCCGACAGGAAATTACAATGTCACTAACACTCTATAAGTAATGTATATTATGGATATATGCATTTACTATTGGACACCGGAAGACGTTGTCCTGCCCGATCACAGCGACATCTATTGGGTCCAATGATCTAAATCAGTCAGTTTCTTTTTTCTTTTTTTGATATGGCTTATTGTAGATTTGCCGCAAATGACATCAACTACTTGGGCGGACAAATGGACAGTGCTGAGGCCTTTTACCCAATTAATCGTAAACTCAAATCATACTACTTACTTACATAAAAAAGACCATTGAAATCGGTCGAGACATTTTCAGGTTTTGCGAGAGTTAGAGATTTTTTTGTTTTATTAGATATGTCGTGGCCAGATCATAGAATTGATCATTTCATGATGTGCTCGATCATTTCATGAAATGGACATATTTCATGAAATAGAATATCATTCATTGTCCACATCATGATGTAGTTTGGCCAGATCAATGAACATAAAACGTTTAACGATATGAGCAACTAAATGCATGATTACTTCATGGTATGGCCAAACGTTGGCAATCATATCGTAAAATTAGTAACATTATCCACCGATAGCGGCGCAGGTGTCGATTATATTTAACACTTGATTGGTATTATAATCGATGAATGATTGTAATTGTTCAACTTTCCATATCGAATAGGTACATAATTTTTATCCTAAGACTATTCGCATTTTTATTACACCACATAACATGAACACCGCCTACATTAACGATATGGCCAAACGTTGATTGAAATATGGTCAACTTAAGTTGGCCATTTCATGAAATATGACCATTTCATGAAATGGTTCGACCATTGAAATGATCAATTTTACGATCGGGCCACGACATATACACAAAAAATCCCTTAAATATACGTACTTAAGGACTTTAAGGTTTTCTTTGCACCCCTAAGAAAATAACTTCTGATTACACAAGAAATACAATTGCATATTCATTTTATTTTATATAATTATTGACACTTAATAGTGGCCATATAAAAATATTCATTATTTTTAATTAACCGCACGCCAGCGCCTTTGTTAGTATTATTAATGTTATAAAAATAATACGACAAATATTAATGTCTTTAATCCTAGATAATAAAATAAATGATACAAATAATCACGCCCGCAATCCCTAATGGGGTGGGCAGAGAAACAAGCAATCAAAGACAACTGATACCTATCCACTTTTGTTATGTAGTCTCAAGTTCGTCGTGGTGAACCGTACGGTCTTCTTCTGTTGTGGGTTGTCAAGTGTTATTGAGCCGCCAAAGGCCCCTGACATGACTCATGTAATGACTACGTACTGACATCAGTAAGTAGTAACCGGGATCAACGTCGTAACATGCCTTCCGAAGTGTGGATCATCTTACTTTCGTACAATCAGATTATCAGCCTGTAATGTCGTAACCAAACTAACAACCCCCACCGGGATCCGAACCCGGGACCTCTGGATCGTGAGCCCAACGCTCTACTACAAGACCACCGAGGACGTTAATAAATCTTGAGCATAAATACTATTTAGCCTTCATTTCAACCTTGACCACGCATTATTTTTACCGACTTCAAAAAAGGAGGAGGTTTTTAATTCGACCGTATTGTATTTTTTTTAAAATACCCGATAACCTTTTGAAAAATATTTTACTTTCTTACCATGATTACTAAATCCTGGGCATAGAAGTTCTACTTCTTGACTTCAAGTTGTTTACCAACTGTTATATATCTACTTATAAAGTTAGCTACAAGTCACTACCCACGCGACTACCACAAGACTACGTCTAATCTACATCAACATCATATTATAACTTAGTATTTCAGTAGCGCATCCGCACTTCAGGTACAGTCAAGTGCAACTAGAATATAGTATAATATTTCACCATCATTATGGCACATAATCGCTGGTCGTGGTGACCCCGGACACTTCATACAAACAACTTCGTTTTACACAGACACTACACACGACGGCCTTCGTGGTCCAGTGGTTGAGCCTTAGACTCACGATCCGGAGGCCCCGGGTTCGAATCCCGGTGGGGACATATCACCAAAATCACTTTGAGATCCGTAGTTTGGTTAAGACATTACAGGCTGATCACCTGATTGTCTGAATGTAAGACGAACCGTGCTTCAGAAGGCACGAGAAGCTGGTAGTCCCGGTTACTATTTACTGATGTAAGGGAGTATGATGTGAGTAATCGTTACATGTGTCATGTTAGGGGCCTTTGGCAAAAAAAAAGTAAAAAAAGGTTGTGGTTGCCTGTCCGATTCAGTAATTATCACAGTCAGAATCATAACTTTGCGGTATGTATTACAAACCCCTGTCTTACAGAGGTCAGGGATACGAACCCTGAATGACTCTTCAAAATCTAACCACACCGGGGACATATTTTTAATTATTTTTGTCCCAGAAGCAATTTGCGAGGATGTAACGTGGAATAGTTGTTATTAAGTTTAATTGAGCATAAATATATTAAATGTCGCAATTTACAAGCTGGTAGGAATAAGATAATTAACAGTAGGCAAGTATAGTGTTTGTGGTGGGTGTTAAAACAATGCTCGGAAAACTGGAATTATATTGTCGTAAACACGTGGCTTAGACTAATAGAGGGCTTTTTTGACGTGACTTATTACACAAAGCACTTGGCCGGACAAATGGGGAGCGCTGAGAGCTCTCTATCGCTACAAAATTTAAGACAACAGGCCTGAAAGTGCCCAGTTGGGAGCGAACCTCGACTCGGGGCGTCATCTGAGAGAATTGTATTTGAAAAAGTAATCGCCTCTAATGGGCTGATAGCGATCAGCGAAATTGTCGAATGAGGGAAATCATCGTCGGTATTACGGTCCTGAAGTGTTAGTTGTCGCGAGCTGATTGGCCTCTGTGGCTAGAGTAATTGGGTCCAGGGTCGTATATTACGTACTTCGGACGCCGCTCTCACACGACTGAGGGACAGGAAGTGTTTAAAATATGGACAGACCTTTACTTATAAGTATTACTATTTAACGATTACGTTGTCTTACATTGCAAATGTTGTGTGCACCTATAATTGGCTTATGTAACAGTCTAATTCCTGATGTAACTTTTATTTTATTTAATGTTTTATTATATAAGCTGTTGGTGTACCTGTTTTATAAATAAATAAATATAACCTGTTAGCATTGCGTAATATGTCAATGGTTCTTCTACCGTGTATCTTTTGAGGTGGATTACCAACCTCATCCAACCCTGGAATTAGGGCTACCATTGAGTCGCGAAAGGCCCGTGACATGGCTCAAATAACGACTATCAGTCTCACCGTTCCCAAGCACGGATCACTTTACTTTCGGACAATCGGGTGATGAGCCTGCAATGACCTAACCAAACCAGGGCTAACGAAGTGATTTTTATGTCCCCACCGGGATTCAAGGACCTCCGGATCGTGAGCATAGCGCTCAACCACCGAACCTCGGAGGCCGCTGATAATATATCAGGCTGCGTCATCCCACAGGACGTAGCAACCCTAGCCATGCACCCACGTACGTGTTAATGTAATGACAAAAGTGATAATAGCTACCAATAACTATTTAGTACTTAATAACTATCTAGTAATAACGAGAGGTAATAAATACAATATATACTTAATGAATAATTATATTTAATCACTGTCTTGTGTAATATTATGTCACCAGTTATTTCTTAACCCTTTCACGGACAGAGATCATGGGTCATTGATGGTAATATGACACCTTGGGATCGGAACGTCATTAGACGTTCTATCCTTGAAAGTGTTAAACGAGGAGCGCAGATTCGATCCGCAATATCGGACTTGCACCAATGAGTTATTAATTTATTTTCAGAGCAATTTTCACTAACATGGTTGGGTCGACCGTTATAGACGGCGACACGACTCACCGCGTATCACGTTGGTCTAACAGAAAGCTCGGTTACTTTGTTCTTCCTGTGACAGATGTACCTTTGACTAGCTCAATTGAAAATACAGGGTGTTAGTGACATCGTAACGAAAACTTTGAGGGATGATTGAGACCATGATTATGAGATGATATCAAGTGGAATTTTCCGTCGCAAAATTATGGAACAGAAAATAACTTAAAAAAAAAAACAAAAATTTTCATGAATTTTCCGACTGAAAATTCCACTTGATTTCAACTCAGAATCATGGTCTGAATCATCCCCCTCAGTATTCGTTACGGTGTCACTAACACCCATACCTACTTGTATGGCTACAGTATGTACTTATGCGGGGTGTAAGTGACATCGTAACGAATACTGAGGGGGATGATTCAGCTGATTATTCTGAGTTAATATCAAGTGGAATTTTTCATCGCTAAAGTATAGAATTGAAAATAATTTAAAAAAACTAAAAAAAAACATGTGACAGATGTACCTTTGACTAGCTCAATTGAAAATACAGGGTGTTAGTGACATCGTAACGAAATCTTTGAGGGATGATTGAGACCATGATTATGAGATGATATCAAGTGGAATTTTCCGTCGCAAAATTATGGAACAGAAAATAACTTAAAAAAAAAACAAACATTTTCATGAATTTTTCGACTGAAAATTCCACTTGATTTCAACTCAGAATCATGGTCTGAATCATCCCCCTCAGTATTCGTTACGGTGTCACTAACACCCATACCTACTTGTATGGCTACAGTATGTACTTGTGCGGGGTGTAAGTGACATCGTAACGAATACTGAGGGGGATGATTCAGCTGATTATTCTGAGTTAATATCAAGTGGAATTTTTCATCGCAAAAGTATAGAATTGAAAATAATTTAAAAAAACTAAAAAAAAAACATGATTTTTGCGACGGAAAATTCCACTTGA
This sequence comes from Pectinophora gossypiella, assembly GCF_024362695.1. Classification (NCBI taxonomy): domain Eukaryota; kingdom Metazoa; phylum Arthropoda; class Insecta; order Lepidoptera; family Gelechiidae; genus Pectinophora; species Pectinophora gossypiella. Next base: position 14,704,947 of record NC_065419.1, read on the forward strand.
TATGAACTCAGAATCATGGTCTGAATCATCCCCCTCAGTATTAGTTACGATGTCACTAACACCCTGTATAGTCGAATATACTGTAGAGAAGTGGTCATGCGAAATTACTTTACGAATTGGGTCGTGTACTAGGTTCAATATAAATTATGAAATTCTGATTACTAAATAAAGACACATCTAAAACTAACGAAAAACATTTTCTATTTGACTTATTTATGAATTTTAATCAAGAAAAGCGTAATAATAAGCCCGTTATAATTATTATTACGTTTTTCTATGACGTCACAGTGTGATTTTTCATACAATTTCGGGTTTTAACGTTTAGTAAAAAGTAACTGATTTGACTAGTTGCAAACTAGCCTATTTTATATGTGGTCTTGTACATGTCACCAGCTATTTCGGGGCACAGACTCGGTCCCGAATATGGGACTTGCACCAATATTTTAAAGAGAAGTGTTATTTATAACGTCATGCGAAATTACCTTACGAAATTGTCGCAAAGACAACATGTCAATACTTTGTCACAATGCGAACATTACTAAATTATACGTTATAATTCCGCTTAGGCTAGCTAATAATGTGAAATTGAATCGAATGATAGTCATCTTGACGGACGTAGGGCGATATTCCACCTGCGAGATAACTATACGACTTAACAACGATTCGTACAGAGGTGAGCAGAGTATAATAGATGTAACGCCGGTTTTAAACCATTTAAACCAATCCGTTTAAAACGAAAAAAAAACTGTTTAAAAACGAAATCAACTATTTATTTCGGTATAAAACGACTGCTGTTGATGACTGTTTTCCTTAATTATAACTACATTTTCTTGATTTTACCGAGGTAGGGATATAACGGAGTAAGTACTTAGGTACCTATAAACTGTATAAAGATTTTTGAATATGTAATAAGTATACTGTTATTGATAATAATATACTTACCGTGTTTAGTTATGTACCTCTGTCTACCCCAATTGCAATATAGTTGAGGGCTTTTTTGTATATTTATTATTACAAGTTCTTATAGCTAATTTACACCACTATCCAAAACATATCCAAGAGAGCGTGTTAACGCGATAAATTGTTTTTAATACAGTGTTACAGTAGCAACCCAAAAAGACCGAAGCATGTTGGTTATAATGTATGTTACGAGTAAGTTATGACTATCCGGTTGTCGACCTGGATACAACCTTTCTAATAGGTTTTAAAAAGATTTATGTAGACAAAGTCACTCATAGTCACTCTGCTCTGTAGATGTAAAACAACAGATTTAAAACGTTTTAAACCGTTGAGAACTCGCTTACTTACATCAAGAACTGTGTTTTAAACTTCATTATGGGCAATTTTTGGTCACTTGACGTCATGTTTCGTATTATTAGTTTAAATAGAATATAATAGAATGTATATATATATATATATATATATATATATACATTAATAGAATATATATATATATATGTAGACAAAGTCACACAATGAGTGACTTTGTCTACATAAATCTTTTTAAAACCTATTAGAAAGGTTGTATCCAGGTCGACAACCGGATAGTCATAACTTACTCGTAACATACATTATAACCAACATGCTTCGGTCTTTTTGGGTTGCTACTGTAACACTGCATTAAAAACAATTTATCGCGTTAACACGCTCTCTTGGATCTGTTTTGGATAGTGGTGTAAATTAGCTATAAGAACTTGTAATAATAAATATACAAAAAAGCCCTCAACTATATTGCAATTGGGGTAGACAGAGGTACATCCATCGCAAGATGAACCCACCCACACCTCACCGAGCTTTCTGTTAGGTGTTAGGGTATTTTTTTTATTAATTCAAGTCTTCAGGGATTCAGGAATGCAACACGGATCTCTAAAATGTGAGTGCAAAGTTTAAACCTCAATCAGGGGTCACCAAATAGCAGACCACGGTCTTCTTCTTCTATCGTGTGGGTTGTGAGATGGATTACCAACCTTATCGACCCTGGTGTCAGAGTTATTATTGAGCCGCCAAATGCCCCTGACATGGCTCATGTAACGATTACTCACTTACTACGTACCTACTTATCAGTAGGTAAGTAGTAACCGAGACCAACGGCTTAACGTGCCTTCCGAAGCACGGATCATCTTACTTTCAGACAATTAGGTTATCAGCCTGTAATGTCCTAACCAAACTCACAAAGTAATTTTTGTGGTATGTCCCCACCGGGATTCCAACCCGGGACCTCCGGAACGTGAGCCCAACGCTCACCCACTGGACCACGGAGGTCGTTAAGCAGACCACGGTGCGGTTCTATTTAATTTTGTGTTACGCGTAATGGTTTTTTTTCTTTAAAAAGCCCGTGGGTAGTGTATTTTATTCTATACACATCTCAACTTATGAAAAACCTCCTTTACTCGCAGTTCCTGTGTTAAGAACCAGAATAACACCATTAAAATTAAGTGCGGCGTTTAGACCGACCATGTGACGAGCCGACACGAGCCGATACTCCGTAGGTACTGTCGAAGACACGAGTCGTTGGAAATCAAGGAGGGCCTTCAGGCTACATTCCTCAAAAACAATACAGATAGCACTGTAAAGGTTTTTCTTCGTTTCACCTTCTAATTTCATGGATAACAGACTTTTTATCTTTGTTTTTGGGTATAATTGATGAGCCTTTTTATTACTGATCAAAATAAAGAGAAGCAGTTCAGTAGAGGTAGCAACTCATAACATTATATATATATAAATATATATTTATATACAGGGTGGCCCAGAAGTTCAGGTTCAAAATGAAAAATTAAATAGAGGGGCTCATTAGCTACCAGAAACACCCCCATGTATGTTCAGCAATTATTTACGGTTTAGGAGATATGACCCATTTTGTACCTTTTTCTAGATTTTCTACCTTACTTCAGAAATAATCATTTTGTCGCTATCCCTTTCTTAATAATTATTCTATTTTACTTCACAACTATGCCTAAGGCTGTGTACCGCTAAATCAAAGATAAATCAAAGTCAAATCAAGTATAAAAAAAAGTTATCGGAAGTCAAAGTGAGAATTCGACCAAAATTCGGTTTTTGAGTTATTTCTTTTGGAGTAGGAGTCTGCTCCAAGGGTGGGAGTTTAGGTTTCATCATTCATCGTCATCACCTTTTATAATTTCATTAATCATCATCAAAAATAATACATAAGATTTGGCTGTATAGTTCCTTTTACCTTGCCCTTCGGGGAAAACAAAAAAAATATCTGAAATGTCAATGTCAACGAGGAAAATCGAACGAGGATTATCCGTCGTAAATATTTTCATGAAAAATGCATTAAAATTAAAATAAACATGAAGAGAAACACTCACTTATTCGATTTGTACTGGGAAGATATAATAGTTACAAAAGTTTTACCTCATCTCACGATACGCGAGTGCTTTAATTTTCGTTGTGTTTCGAGGACTTGCGTACAGATCATAAACATTTATTTTTCTAAGTTAAAATCACTTAAACTCATGAACAATGGGTTCTCTCCTCATACATTTAATGTGATTATCTCATCCAGATGTTTCGTTAATTCCTGCTAGACTATTCTACCTTAGATATTTGTTATTCATTTCAGGTGTTTACTGAGAACTGTACTAGATTGACGGTACTGAATTTAAGCCGTTGCTCGTCAATAACGGACTCGGATTTGATCCCAATGCTACGTCAGAACGTCGGACTGACGAATCTGAACCTCAGTCAGTGCCAAAATGTGTCTGCCAAGTGTTTGCAGCCTGTGATCCTATACTGTGAAAACTTGCAGATTTTAAAACTGGGCCGATGTCCGTGGCTTACGACAGGCGCTGTCGAGGCTCTAGCGTTACACCAAAGTAAATTAGAAGATGTGGACTTGTCATACTGTGTGTCAATTTCAGAGAGTTGTATACTTATATTTATAAAAAAGTTCAGACTTATAAAGACTTTGAATTTGGAAGGCAATAAACAGGTCAGCGACAAATGTTTGCTCGCGTTATCTAAATACAGTATGTCATTGAAGCTTCTCAATTTAGGAGGGTGTTCTGACATCTCGGACAAAGGAGTAAGGTAAAGTAATAATTTCTTATTGCTTATGAGTGTAATAAAAACTAGATGTTTCTCTTTCACTTTCACTTGGCCTTAGCATTGTTTTTTTTTTGTTATGATGACAAATTGGACCTCACGGATACTGCTGTATTTTTGGGAATTACTTTGGACGCTAAGTTGCAATGGAGTCCTCATATTGATAAGTTGTCCAAAAGGCTCAGCTCAGCAGCATTCGCGGTCAAAAGAATTCGTTTAATAACCGATGTAGAAACCGCGCGATTAGTTTATTTTGCCTACTTCCACAGTCTAATGTCGTACGGCATCTTGCTGTGGGGTCATGCTGCAGATATGAACAGCATTTTTGTTCTGCAAAAGCGAGCCATTCGGGCGATTTACAAATTGGGACCCAAGATGTCACTTAGAAATAAATTTAAAGAAATTAATATTTTAACTTTGGCATCACAATATATCTTTGAAAACTTAATATATGTAAAAAAACATATAGGATTATTTGCAAAAAATAGCGATCGGCACATTGTTAATACCAGGAACAAAAATAAACTTGCTTTACAAGTCAGTCGATTACATAAGATTACTAAATCTTTTAAGGGGCAATGTATACGTTTTTACAATAAGATTCCCATTGACATTCAGAATTTGCCTTTCAACTGTTTTAAGACAGTAGTTAAACAAAAACTTTACAAAAAAGGTTATTATAAAGTTAGTGATTATTTAGAAGATATGAATGCATGGGATTAACTGTCTGAGAACTGATATTAGGCAGCTAAATTACTCAATTGTATACCAATATTTTATGTTTTATGTTTATTTTTATTTTTTTAAAGAACGTCTAGGGCCCTGTGCCGAGGTTTTTCTTGCAGCTTCTTTTCCCCGGCTATACAGGTTGTGAGAAGCTGCAGTAGTTTTAGGCGGATGAGACGTTCGTTATGTAAAATTGACGATTCAAAGTGTAACTATGTTACCTACTGAATAAAGATATTTTTGAATTTGAATTTTGAATTTGAAATAAACATAACATAAACTCAATTGCGATTATCAGAGGTACATCCATTGCAAGATAAACTGACTTTATTTGTGGTAGCTTGTAATTGGCCTTTATTTAATACTAAGTGTAACATTGTGTGAATTAAGCTGTAAGCTCCCCAAACAAATTAAAATAAAGACCCACACTTCCTTGAGCTAACAAATTATTATGTTATCTACTTCAAAAATAAAAGGTATTTCCACATCTTTTTAGATATTTGACAATTGTAACAAAATGTTGTAGTAAACTGTTTTCTACAGTAATTATTTTAATTGATTCATTTTAATTATTTTGTTTGATTGTAAATAAAAGTTCACCCTATGGAACCTTAGCCCTTATGCGTAGCACAAACTCAAATTATAAAAACCTCTTAGAAATATAGTTAAAAAATAAATGAATTTATCTGTTTCAGGGCCCTAGCACTTAATTGTTCCAAGTTAGAGGGTTTACTAGTGCGAGGATGTACCAAAGTGACGGAGAACAGTCTCAAACTGATGAGGAACCGTGTTCATCTGGACCGCAGGCCTGCTGACCCCGTCCCTATGCCAATCTACGTCCAAATCTAAGGTGTTCATTTTATATTGTTTTAGCAAAAACAATGTTAGATATTCCAATCTGTGAAGAACATAGAATTAAAAAAGTATTAATTTGTGGTACCTTAAGTAATTGATAGGTGGTTAAAGTAAAAGTTTTACTGCTTTGACAGATAGGTGAAACATTATTTGTTTGTTCTTTGGCCTGTCATATCATAATAATATATATTATATCACCTGATTGTCCGAAAGTAAGAAGATTCGTGCTTCGGAAGGCATGTTAAGCCATTGGTCCCAGTTACTACTTACTGATGTAAGTAAGCAGTTGTTACATGACCCATGTCAGGGGCCTTTGGCGGCCCAATAGTAACCTTGACCCCAGGGTTGATGAGGTTGGTACTCCACCTCACAACCCACACGATAGAAGAAGAACCCATGGGGGCCACATTAGCAGAATTAAGTCAAGGCAAGAACGCGGCGATTGTCTCGCTCGCACTCACAGGATGAGGTGGCACACAATAAGAACAAAAAAAAAATATTTTATTTTAATTTTTTCATTATTTTGGTATGGAGTATCCAGCCTGTGCTTGATGGCTGCTTGCAATAAATCGTGATAGTGCTACCCACAGATATTAACATAAAAGATACTGCCAATTAATGTAGGTACCTACCTAGATATATCAATATTTATGTGTAATTCCAATGTATTTTAGTAGGCTTCTTTTGTCGTGTAAATTGCGCCTATTTATTAACACGTTGACAGTCCAGTGACCCATATATGGGCCACAAACAAACAACTAAGGGTGGGTGCTCTACTTGGATCCCGGGTAACTTAGCTAAAGTTTGTATTACAGTATGTTTGATGAATGCTACTTTGAACCTGTTTGAGGCTTGAAGAGACTGAAGGTTTAGTAAAAATATTCAAATAATCAAAAATTGAAGTAATATGCGGGACTTACAATGAAGTCAAAACATTTTGTATGGGGACTGTCAACATGTTACTCTTTTGTGAAAATGGGAAACATTTCAAAGCGCACAAGCATACTGAAATTTTTATCCTGTGTTCCAAATATTTCAAGCCTATTTAGATAGTACTAAAGAGATAATACCTCCATTTTGCGCTAGTATCTTGTGCATACTAAAGACTTGTTGATTAGAATATAAGCAATCTGAGAGTTGTATTGTTATATAGATTTGAACATTGTTTTAACTTATTTATAAAGAGTAATTACTAAACTGAAATTGAAGTTGTTTACATTACCTTCCTTTGATCAAGCATTAGACTTTCGATATACATACATAAACTCACGCCTATCCCACCGGGGTAAGCAGAGACTATAGAATTCCATTTGCTTCGATCCTGGCACACTTCTCTTGCTTCCTCCACATTCATCAATCGCTTCATACACGCACGCCGGTTCAGAGCAGATCGTACTAAACCTTTTCTAAGGACATATCCAATTTGGTCAATGTAACTCCTTTTAGGACTTCCTCTGGCAGCCCTACCATCAACTTTCACTTTATATGCCGCTTTCGCAATTGTATTATCCTTCATCCGCTCTACGTGTCCAAACCAACCTAACATTCCCGTCTCAACTTACTACTTACTTTTGATATAAGGTTAAGAAATAAAACATTAGCTTTTTCACAAAATTATATTTTGTGTGATAACACCTGCTACATGTTTCTTATGTTATTGTATGTACAATATTTTATATACTACACATTAGTAACAAATAACATTGATAACCTTAGAGGGAGCAGATCTTAAAAAATAATTTACCGAATCTGTGAGGACGTGGGCTTCGCGCTACGTCTGATTTGCGCCAATAATGTCATAAACTTAATAATGACGAGGCAAGCGTACAGTGTCCCTGCACACCCCACAAGTAGTCAGTCTTCACGCCCGTGCCTCACTGAACTGTCACAATGTAAAACATAACATTAAACCTACGAGTGCAAAGAGCAAATAAACGCTAACCTAACTAAACCAAAACGCAAGTGTTAATAACATTTGGCAATAAATTACTGGGATAACACGAAAATAATCCTTAAATCGAAGCGTAAACAAACTACCGTTATATAAAACTTTAACCTATCAGTGTAAAAGAATACAAAATATAAAAATAACCGTCGTTTAGGCCCGTCGTGCGCCGGCGCCGGACCGGCGCGTACCGGCCCCTATCCTGCTACAACACTATCACATTGATCAAATCAAAAATTCTATCATACAAATTAATTATATTACCAACTATTTACACACTTGTGTTAATAAGCGATGCATTTACAATATCTTACAGAGAAACAAGCTGACGTATGAAAGAGAAAGAGGCACTTTGAACAACAGATTAGAGTAGAGAACAAAAATATGTCGTAGTTATAGTAAAACGATACTTGCCACAGCATTTACACACAGTATTTGATTATTTAAACAGATATACATACAAATGACAACTCCGAACTTTACATCCAGACAAGTGACGGTTGGGGAACCATTGCACAGCAAATCTATGTAACCTTGCCCTTACAATAATTACTTCTTTGGAAATCAACAATATATTAATTTATTATGATTTAAGCACACACCTACTTCACTGTCCAATCATAAGATTATCACAGCAACAAGTTGCGTCGTACAAGTACAAGATATAAAAACATGCATCATTCTACCAGATCAATACATTTATTGCACTATATAATTATGCTACTTTTCACTGACGTAGTCATCATTATTTATTATAAACAGATTTAAATACATTTGTTTATCTGCAATTTTGTACTTTAATCAGCTTCCATAAGGGTACTGCGCCCTGCTGCGTGTCATCATACAAAACTAGCAAAGCTGCCTATTACGTTAGTTACAAGTTTACAACATGCGTACAACAACGCGGCACCGGTGCGGGTAGGTAAGGCAACGCAAGTGGTGTCGACGTTTCATCACTATATACATACTAATACTACGCGATTTATTTGTACTATGGCTTAATTAGTGTTACTGTCGGTTCAGTCATAGCAAAAAGGGAACTGTGAGTTATATTCGTACAAGAATTACACGTAACATAAGCTCACGACTATATCCCAATTGGGGTAGTCAGAGGTACATCCGTCGCAAAATGAAGTATCCACGCTTCACCAAGCTCTCTGTTAGACCAACGTGAGGTGAGCCGTATCGCCATCTATAATGGTCGATCCAACTGTGTTAGTGAAAATTGCACTTATGATAAATTAATAACTCATTCGTGCAATTCCGGTACCGGGGCTCGAACTGGTGCTCCCTATTTGAGAAGCAAGCCGGACACACAGGACTACAGAATGTTTTCGAGGTACCAAACAGAGCATAGTACCCCACTATGCCACATGTTGCTACTGTATATATGCATCGCGCTGTGTAAAATTCGTTAGCGCGTTTCAGGCCATCTGTTGCATACGGGAGGAACTATCTGAGTCCGCCACAAACTTTTGCGCGATCACTCGACAACATACATAGGCATAGGATGGTACGTGCGCACGGTTGTACGAACATAACCCACAGTTCGTCGTCAAGTGTGAGTGCGTTAGTGTGGGCGCGTGTGTTGCTACCGGCGCATGGTGGAGTTGAGCGTCTGCATGGCGAGCGGCGGCGGCGGGTTGATGTACCCGTAGGCGTACACGTTGTGCTGCTGCGGGGGGGCGCGCGGGTCGCGCGGGTCGGGCGCCGCGTACTGCACGGCGGGCTGCACGTTCATCATCTGCACGGGCAGGTTGTTGAACTGCTGCTGGTGCGGCGGCACGCGGTACCCGTTGAGGCCGGCGGCCGCGTAGCCCGAGATGATGTGCGTGTTGAGGTTGGGCGACACGCGCGCCGAGCCCGCCACCTGCATGTGCTGCATCGCGCTCAAGTTGCCTGCAAGGTGAAGGGTTGTTGCGATAACGATAAAAACTGCCTATTTTTCCTATCAGTGCCCTGAGAGGTTAAAAAGACCACATCGAAGCAATTCACCTAAGAAAGCTATATTGCAATTTAACATTTGCGCATATAAAAGTAAGTGCGCAATGCAAACAAATGTCTCTTTATATATCTTAGATGAATTGCTTCGGTGTGGTCATTTTAACAACCCCGTTTATCAAAACTACACATGTAAATAACATGTTACAAGTGTCATTATAAATATTTCACAAGTATATTTTACAATCCCTATATTATTTTTTTATAAACGTAATTTACACGTATGGACCATACCCCCTCTGGGTGATTGTGGGAGGCTTGGGCAGCTGTGGGACATATATAGGCTGTTTATGTTAAGAGATAAAGTGATAAGGAATGTATACTGACTGGTAGTATTCCGTGAGTTCCTGGGCGCGTCGAGCTGGTTGCCGGCGGGGTAGTACTTGGCGGCGGCGGCGTGGTAGTGCGCGGGCGGCGTGGCGGGCTGCGCCGCGTACTGCCACAACACATGCTTATTATACGAGCACTCGTCCAGCCACCACTCCGCGTTCTCTCTCTGACGCACCAATACATACATGCACACTCACATTATTATAACACTTTTGTCTCATTTGTTAGTTTTTTTTTATTTGTAAAGCTACGGGCTTAGCACCGTAAGCGTGCGACTCTTTCTCGCCTCGACATACGTCACCCGTCACTCTCTCACAATACTGCACAAAGAGAGACAGATGATCTCTGTCGCGGCGAGAAAGAGTCGCGTGCTTACGGTGCTAGGCCCGCTGGAAGCAGAACGAAATTCTTCCGCGTCGTAATGTGAGAATTTTTAGTTTCATATGGAATTATGATCACTATTCCAGAACTGGGCGTCCAAAAAGCAAATTGACATTTGCGCATATAAAAGTAAGTGCGCTATGTCAAATGTCAAAGAACAATATATCTTTTTGGACGAATTGATTCAATTTGGCCTTTGTAGCACTCCAGATAACCTTATCATTCATGACTCTCGTTTGGTTAATTTGAAAAAATCTGACGATGTTATCAGAAGAAACGGCCATTCGGATGGCATCCGAATTTTACAAATTAACAAAACATAAATCTACCCTATCTGTTCTGATTCTTCATCCATATTTAACTGAAAACTCTCGGCGTGTATGATGCGGAAGAATTTCGATTTGCTGGCACCTTTAGGTGAATTTGCGAGATGCTCCAAGTTAGTTGTTATACCTCATTAAACGTAACATGAATAGAATGAGAGGGCAACAGAAATGTATAGACTGACCCGTTTTTTATGACGCGAGGATGACATTGCCCCTTCCTGAGGCGTGTGGCCAGCAGTGGGAAGTATATGCCATTTATGTTATGAGGGCGCTGATGTTTACCCTCTCTATGCATTCTCCATTGTCGTAACAACTGTCAAAATGACATGTTGCGTGCGGCGTTAGAGTAGGCGAAAGTACGGAATTCAATTGAACTAAATGATATAATATAAACATAACATAGTTGGCCACCGCTGCGAGCCTTCTTTCGTGATGTAGACTCTAGTTCCGATTTTGGCCATACGCCATAACATACTTGTCAGTCTTATAGTAAACAGCCTAGTGCGAAAGAACCGGGACTTATGGTGGTATTAATAAACTAATCTCAGCTTTGAGGCTGCCCTCAAGATCATGTCAATGTGACAGTTCTTATAGGAAAACACGAACTTGAGCACGATCTTGAGGGCAGTCTCAGCTGAGATTTGTTTATAAATACCACCCTTATATCTCCTTCACACTAGTTGCATACTGTATTTCTGTCTTTCTCTCATTCCACAAGAAATGAATTAGTTAAAAGCTTCATCGTAAAAAGCTGTTAGCAAGGTATTAAATAGGGATATGTGAGTGTGCAAATATGTAGCATTGTCCAGCGTATTTGAATTGAGCAAGCAATAGGGTAGTTTTCCACAAGTCAAATCAGTTACTTTTTACTAAACGTCTAAACACGAAATTACTATGGAATTTATATGAAAAAATATAAAATTCATAAAGTTAATTAGAAAAAAGAAAACGTTTTTTGACGCCTTTAGATCAGAATTTCATAATCTATCTTTGACCTAGGAAACCACCCAATTATTATACATTATCATAACACAAATAAGTCTCGTTAAAAATATTATCACTGATCATTTATGAAGTTTAGAAAGGAAGAAGACAAGTTGACGAAAAAATAAAAGTATGTTACATAATTAATATTTTAACAGTTTAAAACGAATTGAAACCAAGATTATTTAAATCTTCTAACTCATTAAAGTTTTTAAACAAATAGTAATAAAGTAACAGAAATGTTTCTCAGAATTAAAAAATATTTGTTACGTCCATGAATTTTTCTTTCGTTAAATTTTCATAAGATTAGTATTTTTTTTAACCCAGACACCAGGGTTGACGAGGTTGATAATTCACCTCACAACCCACATAATAGAAGAAGAGTAATAAGGGACTCCAGCTTACGTTCTTTAAAAATCACATAGATGGCGTTGTTTAGTTTAGGAAGTTGTATTGTTATAAACCATAGCCTTTTTTGTTATTGTGTCCGTCCGACAGGCAAAGGGAACATAGCCCATACAGCCAGTAAACCATAGCCTAAAAATGAATCATAACAAAAAAAAGTTTGTTAGCAAATCTTCATTTAGAGCGGTAAAATACTTCAAAAAACAAATACTTTATGGCCCAAGAGAATGTCAACACTTCATCGTTTTTTTTTTACTTAGGTCCGCTAGCCGTACTGTCAGCATTCTAAACTCAACAACACCATCTATGTGAGTTTCTTTTTTATTGAACATAGACTTGCAATCTGGAAAGTCCATCATTTTATGTCATAATAATAACTCCGCGGCTAGTCTGCCTTCGAAACAAGAGTAGGTGGTGGGTGTGGTACCTGCGGCGTGTTGGGCGCGGGCGGCGTGTGGGGCGGGTGGTGCTGCGGCGCGTCGGCCATCTGCTGCAGCTTGGCCAGCGAGCACGAGGGCGGCCAGGCGCCGCCGCCGTGGTACTGCTGCTGCTGCTGGAACGCCAGGTAGCCGCCCTGGTAGCCGCCGCCCATGCCGCCCCCGCCGCCCCCGCCGCCTGCCACATCACACGCTGATGGAATGGATGCGACACATGTCAAACGTATATTCGTGCAAGCGTACACGGGCCGCGCGCCCTGGTAGCCTAGTTGGACGGGTTGGGTGACGTCGAATCACCAATCTAACTTCGTGTAAGACCGAAATTTCCAGACACAATAGTTAGAGGTTTGGATTTTAAAAGAACATTCCGTCTTACGACTTTGAATCTTGAATCAGGCTCTATTGAACCCGATTTCATGTGTGGATCATCGTGCTTCAACGGTGAAAGAAAACATCGTGAGAAAGCCCACATTTCTAGGAAATGTGTTTTCGGGGTATGGTTTTTTCTTTGGGCACACTCCAAACACTCGATAGAGGAATCTTGTTACCGTACCGCCTTACCGCGTAAGTGCGAGCGAGACAAACAGTCCGCGCGCGCTCCCCTTTACTCCTTAGCGGTTTACGGCCATTTAGACTAAAGTAAGACCCAGAAGGGGTGAGGTAACTCTAAATCGGCGCCCAATACGAATTGGTGCGAGGTGAAGTTATTTTAGACGCAGTATTATTCTTCACCCGAAGTAGAATCCGTGTAAACAGGATTATGCGGAAATATAGAAGTATCAGATAGATGGACCACGTACTGGACGCTTGGCTAAAACATTTAAGATGCCTAAATAAGCACCTTGTAGGTTGGGTTCTTGCGAGATCTTATCCTCTTGATAAGGTTTGAATATTTCGAGTTCGATTCAGCGAAGTTTGTTTTCGTGTAGCAAGAGATTATAAAAGTGTCCCCATTAGGCTCATAGTTTGTGGCTGACGGTATGCCTCTTGTACGCATCTTATATGTTTTAAATGGAGTTGTTACACAGCGCGTACTGTACGCAGTTTGCGGCGTCTAGCTTGGAGACTCAAGTTAGTAATACGCTACAGGAGGGTTAAAATAGCCACATCGAGGTAATTCATCTAAGAAAGCAATATTGCTATTTGACATTTGTTTCCATTGCGCACTTACTTTTATATGCGCAAATGTCAATTTGCAATATCGCTTTCTTAGATGAATTGCCTCGATGTGGCTATTTTAACCCTCCTGTAGCGTATTACTAACTTGAGTCTCCAAGCTAGACGCCGCAAACTGCGTACAGTATGCGCTGTGTAACTACTCCATTTAAAACATATAGCATGCGCACAAGAGGTACACCGTCAGCCACAAACTGTGAGCCTAATGGGGACACTGTTTTATAATCTCTTGCTACACGAAAACAAACTTTGTTGAGTCTAACCCTCCAGTTCGCCGCTCAATTGAGACGTCGCTCTGAGTCAGACAGTGGCAGACTGTGAGCGTAATGGGGCCGCGGGTATTATAAGGGTGTGTGGCTCACCGTGCGGCTGGTGTGCGGGCGGCGTGGCGCGGTGCCTCGCGGGCGGCGTGGCGCCGCGCATGGCGGGGGACTTGTCCGCGGCCGCGCCGCCGCCCTGCGCGGTGCTGCTGGGGACATGCGGACGGGTTACTATACGTGCGCGTCACATCAGTGCCGCATCAATACTTACAAGTCTACAAGTTCACAAGCTACAAGTTACTCACAAGTACGTGTAAACTACGTTAATCAAAAAAAAGTAGAGGATTGTAAAATATACTTGTGAAATAAATATTGACACTTGTGTTGTAATTTACATGTGCAGTTTTGATAAACACATTTTTGTAATAATGAAAATTAAAAAAAATGTTCTTGTAATACAGATATTGTAAGTTTTGATAAACAAAGCACAGGGCTGTCAGGGTATTTTTTTCGCACTTTTAGGGAAAATATAACTTGTTGGGAAACTTTAGGGGAAATAAGAACGTTGAGGAAAACAGCATCACACCTGTATACTTTAAGGTGTAGGCAAACGTGTATAGTATGTACACCCACTCCTTTCCAGATATGTTTAAGTCCCATATAATAGGAGGCGAACCTATTGCCATTAACCGGCCACATTATGTGGGGAAAACTTTGGGAAAAAAATCCCCGTGAATTTTTAATTAATTCTATTTTCACATTGACAATAAAAACGTAATTTTGTTATATATATTTGTCAACTACTCTGTTGTGAATCTGAAATAATCAGTGTAAAATTGCAAGACTCACCGGTTCCTATTATTGATCTTCTGCTGTTTAGGCGGTTGTGTGGGCTGCGACATGATGTTGGTCATGTGTATGGCGGAGTGCGGGTACTGCGGGCTCGGCGCCGGGTGCATGTGCATCATGGAGCACGGAGACGCCAAATCCGACCCGATGCTCGTCGGAGACTCCAACCCTAACTGGCTAACGTCCAACTCGCAAGTAGGGTACTGCACTGAATGCACTGAATTGCTTGTCGAGTCCGGAGTGTACACCCCCATAGACTGCAAAGCCGGACTCACAGCCTCGCACATTTCCTCCTTTCCGTCTTTTGGTGATTCTTCCTTTTTCTGCCGAGATTTTTTCTCAATCTCCGTCTTTTCTTGGGAGCACGGACCGTTCTGGTTGAACGGAGTCTTGCAACCTGGTGATGTGAGGACCTGTGGGCTGTGTTGCCGGTACTCCGCGCAGCTGGTGGCGACCTCTTGTTGTTTGTTCACCTGTCGCTGCATCATCTGCTTTATCTGAGCCTCAGTGCTCTGCTGTTGCGCCTGCGCCTGAGATTGAGACTGAGACTTCTTCGACTCGCACTGTGTTTGACAAGCAGTAGTTGTTTTTGACTGCTTCGCCGGCTTGCACTCGTTCTTTTGACAATCCGCCTTCGACGTCGATTTGGTATCTTTAAAATGCGGCAAACTTGTCGTTGCGTATATACCACCCGACAAAGCCCCATACGCGATGTTATGGAAATCTTTCTGGTCATATTTCGGGTGCAACTTCTGAGGAGATTTCTGCATCTGTTCCAAAGGAGGTAAGTTGAAACCTTGGAATTTATCCAAGTAGTTTTTTTCACTGTTCTTCATGTCCAGAAATCGGTTGTGGTCCCACGTGCCTTGAATCCGCGTGTGGTCCCAGGGCGCCCATTGGTACTGCGCATGCGTCGTGTGGTAGTTAGGTATCTGATTCATCGCGTAGTCGGCTTTCGGGACCAATTCATTGTCGTACTTGTATTTAGGCAACATTTTGTTCAAGTCATTCTGATCCGCTTTCAACTGCGACGAACAAGTTTTGTCGTGTTTCACAGATGTGTTTTTTGTTTCACATTTGGCGGAGTTAGATTTTTCTTTCTTAAAAAAATCTTGCTTCTTCGGCGCTTCGTTTGTAGTTTTAGTGTCTACTTTAGTGGTTGCCACGGCTGTGTTGATTACGTTTATAGGGACCGACGTCTCAGGCTTCCGCGCATTGCTTTGTTGCGGGTTGTTTTGTTCAGGAAAAAACATCTTCGGTTCCGGCGTACTTCTTGGGTTCTCATTCTTCCCCGGCTTCTTCTCAGGTTTCTCCAATTTGCTGTGAGCAGAATTCACTCTCACATCTCTCAGTTTACTTTTCTCTCTAGGTTTAAGATTCGGATCGTTTTTATCTTGCTGATTTTGATTTTGCGCGATACTCATCGACCCTCCTAGAGAATTCTGCATCGCATTACTATTAGCGAAGTTCGCTTCCAAGTCTCTTTCCATTCCTAAGTTAACAGCCGCATTAGCACTTTGACACCGAGGTAAAAAATTGATATCAGTAACATTCGGGACTTTTGGAATAACTGGGTTTATCACAGGAGACGAAATAGGGTGCGGTACTTCTAATTTGGTCGTTTTACTAATCACTGGTGCGTCAGACATGTTGTTCAATACTCTGTTTGGTTCACTGGTTTTAAGGACCTTGTCAGTCTGAACGGCTTGAGATTCTTTGCTTATGTTCACTCTGTGATTCATATAAGAATGTTGCCCAGGGTTTATCTGCTGTATCGTCATGGAATTTATCACAGGGCCAATAGTATTCTGATAATTCTGCATATTCGATTCTATCACATTTCTTGTTATAACTATTTCATCTTTTCTCATGTTCATGTTGTCGTTTCTAAAAGGGATTTCACTCTCTTTACTAGATATTGCAATTTGAAGCTTATTTCTATCTAGTTCGGGAAACGAATCCAGTTTCGGCATTTCAGGCTTCTTCAAATTCCCAGATATGTCTCTTGGTGGCTCTAAACTTTGTATGATCGAGTCAATTTTGTTAGGAGACTTTTTCTCTTGATTTTTACCATCGTCTAAGTTTTGTTGTATCACAGTTTCTTTCCTCATTTCATACTTTTTCTGCTCATGAGAGACTTCTGAATTTATCTTTTCAGGCGTCTTCTGTTTCGGGGATTCGTTTATAACAATCTTATCATTCTTCTTAGGCGATATGCTGGGTGAATTGGCAGTGTCAGACTCTCCTTCAACCACGATCGTTTCAATCTGGTTGATTTTTGGGACAATCAGCTCGACTGTAGGTCTTATCGCGTTAACTTCCTCTTGTACTTTCGGGTCTAAAACTATATGAGCGTTTTCTGTTGAAACCACTGGTATGACTTTGGACGGACTCTCATTCTCTTCAATTTCTTTTGGTTTATTCTCATTGTTTTGCTCTACAGGAACTACAGCGTTATGTTTTGGAGATGGCAACGGACAGCTTTGACTATTATTGTCATCTGATTCTGAAATTATTATTGTATCTTTGTCATCTAACGATTTTTCTGGAGATTTCATTTCGCCGTTTCTCGTTTCTGGTTTATTTTCCTCGCTTTCTTTCGTGTTTGATTCTGTTGTCTGAGTTTCCATTGGACCTGATTCTGATTTATCTGCGTCACTCTTAGGTTGGTCAGTAGTAGTCTCATTGATGACTTGATCCTTCTCCGCCAGTGACTTAGGAGAGTCCATGTGTATGCTATCTAGCTCCATATCACTGGTATGGTTGTCGGTGCTATTCTCCTCCAGCGGTCGCGGCGTGGCCGGCTTACTCACCGCGCTCCTCTTGTCCTCTCCCTCTTCCACGTCCATCTCATCATCAGCCTCACCCGACGAGTCCTCAGAACTAGCATCCGAGTTCTTTGGTTTATCCTCTTTCTGATCAGGTTTCTTTGGCGACTGATTGTTCTCAGTAGACGTAGTCTTGTCAGGGTCTTCGGTAGAATCATCAGTTTTGTAGTCAGCAGTATCATCTTTGCTTTCATCCAATTTGGCTTTCTTAGCAGCGGGAGAACCGCTTCCAGTCGTCGCCTTACCAACTTTCTGTCGCTTCTTTTGCCGTCCTCGCCACGCAATTTTTCTCTTTGTTTTCGCTTTGGCTGCAGTCACTGGAGTAATGGCGTTTATATCGGCACTGTCTTGACTCTCCTGACTATCTGATGCATAGGTTGCTTCTTTAACACTTTGCCTTCTACTTCTAGTAGTACTACTGTCCTCATTTTCATTCTGAGCTACTCTGGAAGATCTTCTCGCCACGCTTTTACTTCTCTGCGTTCTTGGCGTCTCTTCTGGTTTGTCATCAACTGTTTCTGAGATCTTTCTACTAGCGTCTCGTTTTCTTTTTCTACCATCAAGGATTGGCGTGGTTTGGTATGTAGTTTCACTGTATTTAAGCGGCCTCGTTCGTCTTCTTCCGGAAGACGTTACTTCTACTGGTTCTTCTTCTTTCTCTGGTTTAGGTTCTTTAGATTCTATTTCTTCTTTCGGCGCTCGAGTTTCAGGTTCTGTCGCCGTGTCTTCGCTTTCCGTCTTCACCTCATCGTTCTCAGTTTCTTGGTCCCCAGAATTATCTTCAGGCGATCTGAACGGATTCACAGTGGGCGCTAAAAGCGGCGTCCACCTTAGACATTCAGGATCAATTTCTAATCTCGGTCTACTCCTCAACCTCTTCATATGATTCTCGACTCTAGTCCAGTCTATACAAAGCCCCAACTTTATAGTATCATTGCTGGGAATGTACCGAACGAACCCTAGGAGTTGAAATGTGACTGCAATGTCGTTCATATGCATGCCGGTCGCATGCGCTATGTCTTCGAAAGTAAAGGGTTTATCTTTGTAGTCGTTGAGGAATTCTAATATGATAGACTTCCAATACGCGTGATACGACACTCGTCCTAAGTCGGACAGCGGTTTCTCCGGAGTGCCCGGTTGCCCTTCTTCTTTCGACAACAAATAACCTGAAACATACATTAATAAGTATTCTAGCATGTTATTATTGATTTATATTGATGGTGATGCACTTGTTTAGAAAACTTAGTTATATCAATACGGATATTCTTAATAGAAGATCTATTTAAAGAAGAATGCCTCAATCACAAGTGTTTTGGGTTAGAAATAAAATTAGAGAACTATATCGCTGCCTTATACTGAAAACTAAGTAAGCGCCTTATTGAAAAATAACATTCTGATGTGATCCAACCTCAATTTCTTTCAATTAATTTAATTCAGAGTAAAAATAGAGACCAGAATTTTATACCTGGATTAAAACTAGCTTGTCTGTTGCGAGGTTTTGTTAACAAAACTCACATCCAAATGTCATTTTTCACTAGATTAGGTTCAGGACATTAGGTTGCTTGATTTTAAGGACAATCAGCTCGACTGTAGGTCTTATCGCGTTAACTTCCTCTTGTACTTTCGGGTCTAAAACTATATGAACGTTTTCTGTTGAAACCACTGGTATGAATTTGGACGGCCTCTTATTCTCTTCAATTTCTTTTGGTTTATCCTCATTATTTTGCTCTACAGGAACTACAGCATTATGTTTTGGAGAAGGCAATCGACAGCTTCTAACAGCTTCGTCGTCTAACGATTTTTATTGCGTGGTTTTTCATAATAAAGCAACAACTTCACACCTATCCGTTAGCTCAGAACATAATCATACATAACGAGCTATGCACCACCATCAACATGCAAATATAAGCAATAAAGATTCCACCACTCACTAAAATGGATGAGAAATCGCCCGAAGCCCTGCCGCTGGTACTGCGGCATCGTCATGATACACGACACGTTATATTTCTGCTGGCAATGCTTCTCTTTGGAGAAATATCCAACGAGATGGCACCCTTTACTGTCGTTCTTTGTCAACACATAGAAGAGGAACGGCTCCACATCATAATACAAAGTTTTATGGTCGAGAAACAGCTTCGCCAATAGGCACAGATTCTGGCAGTATATTTTATTAGCGTTCCCGTCGACCTGGAAGGCAATAAAATGTATTTGGTTAACCAACATGGCTCATGCAAGGACTACATAGTTAAGTAAATAGTAGCCGGGACCGACTGCTTAAAGTGCCCTCCGATACAAGACTCTCCCACAGTAGCGTGAAACAGGGTCAGGGCGGATGATTGTTTTATGTCGTCATCCAAACACGGATAGTTACCTCGAATACGGAGATGTCTCCACAGCGGTAGATCTCCGTGGCCGGCGGGTGTCGCCACAGGCACTTGTCTAGGTGCCGCATTAGCACGGCACGACTTTTAGCGTATTTCAAGCAGAACTCGCACAGGAACAACTTCGGTAGCCTATAAAAGGTAAATTCGTTATTCCGCTTGTGTCACATAAGTATAAATATCACCAAAAAGAACATCAAATCGGAAAAGTCTGACTCGCACAGTACTTGAGAGCCCGCAGCTCCAATATGCGTGTAACTGTAGACGTGTCGGATAGATGGCGCCGGCGCCGGCGTCTTAGTCCCATGTAGGGGAGGTATACATGTCAAAATGCCTATTCATTCAAAATACATCTTTATTACTCACCTAGCGTACTCTTGGGGAAAAGGGCTGGAATACCACGTCTCGATCTCCCACTGTCCAAACTCAATGGCAGCAGGGCAACGCGGAGGGAGCTGCGGCAGGGGCGGAGCGCCCGGGGTCGCCGGGGCACCCACTGCTGGGGCTACGACAGCTGTCGTAGGCTCTTCTAGCTCCCCGGCCGCCGCCACTGCAGCCTTATAGAGGTCGGAGTCAGCCTCAGTGACGCCCGGGGGTAATCGCTTGCCGTCTGCAATGTGGGACTTCGTTAGTTAGTTGGGAGGTATGTGCATAGTTGTAGAAAGAGAACTGTAGGCACATATATCTTCTTCTATCGCGTGGGTTGTGAGGTGGATTACCAACCTCACCAACTCTGAGTGTGGTTTACTACTGAGCTGCCAAAGGCCCCTGACTGACTCATGTAACGACTACGTACGAGACCAACGGCTTAACGTGCCTTCAGAAGCACGGATCGTCTTACTTTCGGACAATCAGGTGTCCTAACCAAACTAAGGATCACAAAGTGATTTTTGTGATATATCCCCACCGGGATTCGAACCCACGCACACATAATACTACGTATAGAACAGTCAACTGAAGAGCAACTCACGGTCAACTAGAGAGTTGGTGCGTCTTACTTTAGTCTCGAATGGCCGTAAGCCTCTAACATGTAAAGGTGGGTACTGACCAGTGTTACGAGGCGTATTGTACCATTCGCAGCGAGCATGATATGTTACGTCATGTGCTTAAAATCAGTGTTGATGCTCGCTACGAGCGCCTTATTTCCCTGTACTGACAGCACGAACGCTCGCTGTGTAACACATTACGTCTCGTAACACCAGTCAGTACCCACCTTAAAATTGAGATTTTTGTATGGAGTGTCAGGGGTATGCTTTGACATATTTATTAACGCATACATACGTAGTTTAATCTCACTCAACAAACATTTTGGTGCTTTTGATAATCGCTCCAATCAAACACAACCTTTGTAGCTCCTTTAACCGACTTGAAAAACGATAGCTCTTACATTTTGCCAAAATGTTTGTTGAGTAGATTCTACTTTCGGCTTTACAGCGACATTACATTATGTAGCTGAATATCTCCACGCACACGCTTGCCAAAAACATTTAACCTACAGTTCTCTTTTCACTATGGAATGATGAAAAAGCATAAAATAAAGAAAAAAAAAGAAAATTTAAAAGCCCTCCCGCCAATGTTGAGACAATGTTATCCGCAAATTTTATAGTGCAATAATACTTACTACACTAGAAAGAATCATGTTAGAAAAAAAAACGCAAATAAAATATGCCTCCTGAAAACCTCTCTAAGAAAAGTTCACAGAAGAAAGTAATATGATGAGAAGGCACATTTTCATCATCGCAAGACAACGATACAAAATTATGTCTTGTTCAGTCTTAGTCAAATGTAACACGCGGATGATACGCTTAAATGAAAATGCGCCTTAGAACTATGATATAACGCTTCGACGATCAGAAGCGCGAGCGAAAGTGCATGTGTGGATACTCCGAAACCCGAATAACAAATGTGATTGTCATCGGCGCTCGGTGTCCGTATAAAGCAAAACAAACGCAACGCGCCCACTCACCGCACCGAACAGAGAAAGAGAGAGAAACAAAGACGGAGCGCTCCGGCCAGCAATCAGAGCGAGACGGTCATCCACCAAACACTTTCGCCGCACCTCACGAGCCGACCGCGACCTTACCCGTCTGATCGGTGGCCGGGCGCGCGGCGCCCCCCGCCCCCGCCCCCGCGCGCGCCAGCGCTACCCCGCGCGACAGTTTATCCACGTCCGTGCCCGCCCGGTGCTTGTGGACCGCCGCCGTGCGGACCAGGGCCGACGCCGACAGGCGGGGCGCTATCTCACTCTTGCAGCCCTCCTCCTCGCTAGCGACGGGGCTCGCCCGTCTCGCTTCCGCCCGCGGCCGCGACACGCTGCGCTCTCTCCAAGCCGGCCTCTCCTCGAGGGGCGGACTCCTGACTCGGCTGCGCGTGCGCGAGCGTCGCCCTGTCCTCGGCC
Source organism: Pectinophora gossypiella (assembly GCF_024362695.1). NCBI lineage: Eukaryota > Metazoa > Arthropoda > Insecta > Lepidoptera > Gelechiidae > Pectinophora > Pectinophora gossypiella. The sequence goes on from NC_065419.1 coordinate 14,727,294, forward strand.
TCGACGCTGCCCGCTCTACGCTGCGGTGCCTCGTCTTCTCTATCCTCGGCCGTGATCTGCTGCGATCTCTCAGGTTGAACCTCGGCCGGGAGGCGCTCCGCTCTCTGTAATCGAGTCCGGAATTCTGTCGTGTTCGAGACGGGCTGCGGTTGCGACTTCTGCTGCGCTCGCGGCGTAACGACGCCTGGTACCTCTTGAAGGTGCTCCTCGTCTCTTTTAGCACCGTGCGGTCCCCGTCGTCGGGCGGCGGACGGGGCCGGGACTGCGAGCGCGAGGCGTGGCTCACCGAGTAGAATTCCGACAATCCATCAAACAGCGTGGTCAAGAGGCGGTCCCCGCAGCGGCTGCGGCGGCGCGCGACCCGCCTCCTGTCGGGCTCGCGGTCGCGTTCCGGCGGGGGTTCTACCCGCAGGCGCTCTGGCCGGCCCTGTTTCTGCGCCTCAGCCGCGAAGCCCCAGGCGCCACCGGGGCCCGTGTCGGTGGCCAACCGCTCGAACACGGTGGAGATGTGCGAGGGCGTGATAGGCGTGGGCGGGACGTAGGGCGGCAGCGCGCGCTGCGGCGTGGAGCGGCCCGAGTCGTCGGAGCGGGGCCGGTGCCTCTCCAGCCGCAACTCGAGCCTCTGGACGCGGGTCACCTGGACTCCGCCCCAGCGCGCGCGGCCCTCCCAGCCCTCCCACTCGCTGGAGGACTCCCGACATCGGCGCCGCTTGACGAGGTTAAACGCGGAGAATCTGAAAAACTTTTGTTTCTCCTTGGACATTCTCTGTTCGGGCGGGAGGCGCGCGAAGGCCGCGGAGGCCGCATTACCGTCCGCTGGCTCGGAGTCCGACTGCGCCGGCCGCGGCGTCTTCGGCTTGCGGCCCTTCGGAGTTCCCCCCATCGTCGATCTGTTGAATTATATGACGTTAGTTTTCTTGCGGGATTACTCTTGAAACGGACTTGCGTGTCCAGCGACTTCGCGTGAAACTCTACTATTGAAATATGGGAGATAATCTAAATATTTTTAAGGGCTCAAACTGGACGACAGCGGCAGCGGCGCGGCGGCGGCAGCGGCGCGGCGGCGATAGCGGCGCGGCGGCCGCTGTTCCGTTCTCGATGCATTTTCGATTGTAGTACTTTTGTTTCGTACGATTTATTATGGGCACACCGCTCGACTAGAGCGCACCGCTCGTACCCCGCTCGCCGCGCCGCTGCCATCGAGAACACTTCAATATAAATCTTAGCATTTGAACGCGCCGCTCCCCGCACCGCCGCCGCCGCCGCGCCGCTGCCGCTGTCATCCAGTTTGAGGCCTAACACCTATCAGAACAAGTGGGACAAAGAAAACGACTTCAAATCGACTGGCATAAAACAATGAAAAAAAAGTAAAATAAAATGTTGCGTCGCACGCGTGCGGGTGTACTGACCGCTTGTGCGTGTGGTGGCGGCAGTCCCCGCAGCTGTAGGGCGGCGGGCCGCAGCCCGCGTGGCGCGCGCGCCCGCAGCCCGCCGCGCAGCGCGCCGCCCAGCCCGCGCCCGCGGCCCCGCCCGCGCCCCCGCCCCCGCCCCCGCCCCCGCCCGCCTCGCCGCACTCGGCGCAGCGCGCACACTCGCCGCACACCCAGCGGCACGACTGTGTAAACAGTAAATACGTCATCAAACAATCAATCAAGTCATTTGTTTCATCAATCATAGGTAAGTATTACATTCAATTCATCGTCACATCTCAATACATCATAATTTCCCTGCTAATTGCCGAGGATATGGTCAGCCCAAGTTCCCCTTCAGGTCATATGCTCATAGTAACTTAAGCGGACGTTTACTGATTGCAGATATAACTCGGAGAAAAAATAAACCTCCCTAGAGTTACCCCGTTTTCACAGAGTCCGAAATATCTTTTACTAGCCTGGCCTTTAAAGAGATCAACATAACATAAACACCTTGTATACGTCGCACTTCTAGGCACAGGCAGGCCTCCCCTCAATCAACCTCAGGGGGTATGGAGCATACTCCACCACGCTGCTCCAGTGAGGGTTAATGAAGGCATTTGGACTGGTAGGCCAGGACCAACAGCTTAACTTCCCATCACTTTTTTTTTTGTTTACATCACCTATTTACGCCATTAAAAATAATATTTATACTTATACAAGGTGTTAGTGACATCGTAACGAAAACTTTGATGGATGATTCAGGCCATGATTCCAAATTGATATCAAGTGGAATTTCCCATCGCAAAAGTATGAAAATAATTTAAAAACAAAAAAGTACATGAATTTTGCGACGGAAAATTCTACTTCATTTAACTCAGAATCATGATCTGAATCATCCCCCTCAGTATTCGTTACAATGACACTAACACCCTGAATATGGTGTTATTTAACAGCCAAAAATAAAATTTCTAAGAAACCTGGTGACATTTTTACGCTGAATTTGAAGAATCGCTGGTCTAAAAAAACTAAACATCACTGAAATGATTCACCATATTCACAAACAATAAAAAATCTATTTGAACATGCATCATAAACACTGGTCTCTGACTCATCCGATGTTCATGATAAGATGACCATGTTTACTTTGACAAATTGTAATTGTAGAATATTCTGGATTATTCGCAGAGTCTAAAACCCAACATACAACATAAGCTATATTTCCAATTTGGCTAGTCAAAGTTAAATCTACGGAATAGAAGAAAATGGATAGAAAGACATTTTTTTCGTGACTTATTGTAGATTTGCCGCAGATGGCATTAACTACTTGATCGGACAAATGGGGAGCGCTGATGGCTCTCACCCGGTTAAGGATAGAAGGAGGAGATATGAGAACCGTTATCGCCAGTTCAACGCCCTTTCTTTTACTACTCCTGCAAACAGATAACCACGATATCTCTACTGCTTCTCAAATTCCATAGCCACTTTACCGGCAACGTATATTTTGTAGATACTGCATCATCATCATGATCAGCCCATTCACCACTGCTGGGGCACGGGCCTTCCCTATGGATGGATAGGGAGATCGGGCCTTAAACCATCCCAGTGCGGATTGATGGTTATTAACGACTGCTAATGCAGCCGGGACCAACGGCTTAACGTGCCTTCCGAAGCACGGAGGAGCTCGAGATGAAAACTTTTTTTTTATGGTCACCCATCCTATGACCGGCCTTTGCAAAAGTGACTTGACTTCAACAATTGCAGACCGAGCGCGTTTACCGCTGCGCCACCGAGCTCCTCAAAAGATACTGCATACAAAAGTATTTTTTTGATAAATAGCATTAATTACAAAATTATCATACTAACCTGACCTGACAAATCTTCAGGTTAGGTAAGCGGACCCTGTGAAAAACGGGATAATGCTAGGGAGATGATAATACGCCGATCATACATACTAAGGTTTAATTAGGGATCTCCTTGCATGGTTTCCGACGACTGGGATCGCAATTACCTAACTAGGACCGCGGTCAAATCTTTAGATGTTATAGTTGAAGAAAAATCCTTTTTTATTTCAAAACATAATTTATTTATATAAATTATTTATTTCAAAAAAACAGCCTTTGACTACAGTTCTGTTATTTAAAACGTTAATATACTATCGTGGAGTTCCGTGTGTCGTAGAGTTTGCGAATGAGTGAAGTGCAAAGTTGAAGTATGAACTATTTGCTCATACTTGTATGGCGCGCGTTCTACGCTCACTTGGCCCTTACAACCTCTTTCTTTTATAATTATTCCGTGGATACATAATATCGCAATCACAAGATAATTGTACCCGCGCTTTGGTGTAAGCCTTATGTCCTATAATCAGCCTCCGTGGTCCAGTGGTTGAGCGCTGGACTCACAACCCGGAGGTCCCGGATTCAAATCCCGGAGGGGACATATCACAAAAATCACATTGTGAGCCCTGGTTAAGACATTACGGGCTGATCACCCGCTTGGCCGAAAGTAAGATGATCCGTGCTTCGGAAGGCACAGTTACTTACTGATGTAAGTACGTAGTCGTTACACGAGTCGTTCCAAGGGCCTATGGCGGCTCAATAATAACCCTGACACCAGGGTTGATGAGATTGTGGTAAACCACCTCAAAATCCACACGATAGAAGAAAATTCGGCAGTTGTAAAAACAGCCTTCACAGATTATATTTTACGGTCGTATTTAATCAGTATCTTGTCTAATGTTTATATAGGGATAAGGCGTTGCTTTAATAACACCGCGGATTAAAGATAATGACACAGCACTTTTATAATTAATGCTAATTATTTGCAGTGACGATGTTCTATTTTCAGGTTAAATATATTTTATTTCTCAAAAAGAATTACAAATTCACTTAGAGAAACAATAAAAAGTTATTATTAGCTTATTAGTAGTTATCAAAGAGTTTATAATATAGAAACATATAATAAAATGACCTTTACGTTACTTATTGTAGGCAAGAACTATTTGGTCAGACAAAAGGAAGCGCTGAGGGCTCTCACCCGGTACAAAAAATTAAGGCAACAGGCCTGAGGGCGCCCGGAAAGACGCCAAGTGTTAGAGGTATAGGTAAGTATGAAATTGTCTCATCATCTCCCTAGCATTATCCCGTTTGTCACGGGGTCCGCTTACCTAACCTGAAGAATTGACAGGTTCGGATTTTTACAGAAGCGACTGCCTTTCTGACCTTCCACCCCGCGAAGGTAAAACCAGCCCAATACAGATTAAGTTACAGGTTAGGATAACTATGAAATTGTCTAATATCGATAATTGCAATAACCAACAGAAAATGTTAAGATGACTTTTTACCGCGTCGCGCGCGATAGGCAAGCAACATGCTACAGTTACTGGACCCGTAACATGCTGCTCACGCATGAATGCGATTAAAGTGCTAACTCTATTGACTACGCGATAAATAAACCAAGTCTATCAACTCACTTATCGCACCGCGCGAGTTATGCGGGCAGCATGCTACAGAAGTAGCTTAACTTTCTTGATCAATGTCAGTCAACCTACTAACAAATCTTCAACACATAACATTAAGCTCACGACTACGGCCTCTGCGGTCCAGTGGTTTGAGCGTTCGGCTCACAATCCGGAGGTCCCGGGTTCAAATCCCGGTGGGATATGACGAAAATCACTTTGTGATCCCTAGTTTGGTTAGGACATTACAGAATAATCACCAGATTGTCCGAAAGTAAGATGATCCGTGCTTCGGAAGGCACGTTAAGCCGTTGGTCCCGGTTACTACTTACTGATGCAAGTTAGTAGTCGTTACATGAGAGTTAGGGGCCTTTGGCAGTTCAATAGTAACCCTGACACCAGGGTTGATGGGGTTGGTAATCCACCTCACAACCCACACGATAGAAGCTCACGACTATATCCCAATGTAGTCAGAGGTACCCTCACCGAGCAACAAATCTAATCTGCAAAAACTGCCCTCACCTTGATAGTGGAATGTGTGATATGTTCGAGGAGTCCGAGACAGGTGGGGTGCGCGTAGGACTTGCACTGAGTGCAGACCACGAGGGCCTCCGCCGCGCCGAGCCGGTTGCGGGCCTCCGTGCCAAGACACTCCGTGCAAACTGGCACTCCGACACTGCTGGCCTGGAAAGAAAGGATATTTAGTTACTTTATTTATACACAATAAGACATAATAATTGTTAAATTGAAGTGACAGTGGGCGGGGTGCGCAGGTCGTCGCAGAATGGGGCCGTAAGGTTCTCGAGCGGCGACCGCCGACTGGAAAGCACAGTATTGGCACAAGGTTGACCGATAACCTCCTGAAAGTCGAAGGAAACCGCTGGACACATGCAGCATATCGGTCATTGTGGTGAGGCTTGGATGAGGCCTATCCAGCAGTGGACGATTTCCGACTGATGATGAGATCAAAAAAAACTTAGAAAGAAAACAGACAGCTTAGGTGCAGCTATTCAGCTGCTTGTCTCCCAGGGCATGTAGAAGAAATCGACAAACCAAATTGTCTCTTTCAAACATGATGATACATCATCGGATATTGAAATGTCTCAGTCCCTCTCGCTATTTCTTTTGCCTCGCTCTGTAATTGAAATAAGTATTGTCCATGTTCTGCTCAAGCAAATAAACCTATATTCATTAACTATATTATGTAAAGGGTGGCACTTGAACCCTTGCATGCAAACAACTAGTAGTAAGATATCATATCCATCATAAAACTTTATCTGCAACTTGCCTCCTAATTAATTTTGGCTCTGCCCACCCCATTGGAGATTGCGGGCGTGAGATTATAAATGTAACAAAAGTCAAACAGATCAAAAGTAAAATAAAATTGTTTCCTTAACATAAGATTCCATTTGTAGTGCATAAAAAACAGTAGGTAAGGTACCAACAGACTCTGTGATCTACTTGCTAACTATGTAACAATTTTGTCTCTATTCTCTTTTTTTTTCATTCGTTTTTATCAAGACTGTGAGTGAATAACCTGTCTTTAAAAGCTATTAGGTTTTTTGCACATCCATTACCAGTTCAGTAAGTAAATGAAGAGATAATGCGCTAGTTTTACAAGCAACATATTTTACAAGTATTATCTCAGTTATATTTTGAAAACCATTTATCTCTAGGCAGCATTAGATTTATATCTAACCATTTAGGTTAAGGCTAAATTAATTACGTGTATGTCCATGTAATTGTAAATTATTATCATTTAAGGACATTCCATACACTTGTAAGTAAAAAATATCATTCGTACCATATGCGCGCGAGCGAGACATACAATCTGCGCACTCCCCCTTAGTCCGGGTTTCCACTGACGCGAAGAGCGGAGATGTGCGGATTTGACCAATCACAGCGTTCGAGAGAGCGAAAAACGAAGACACTGTGTCATTCTTTCCCTGACGGTGATTGGTCGATTCCTGCACATCTCCGCTCATCTCCGCACAGCTTTGCGTCGATGGAAATGCAGCCTTACTCATTACTGGCTTACGGCCCATTTAAGACTATAGTACGACCCAGAGGGGGTGAGGGAATTATTACAGATGGAGAGTTACCGTTCTATATGTAGCACTATTCTTTATTCTATGATTACAATTCACTATTACTATAATTGGGTAGTTTTCTAAGTCAAAGATAAATAATGAAATTCTGATTACTAAATAAAGACAGATCTAAGTGTCAAAAATCTTTTTTTTTATATATATATTTAACTCATTTATGAATTTTAATAAAGAAAAATGTAATAATAAGTGTGTCAATTTGTCACGTTTATCTATGATGTCACAGGTTGGTTTTTCATACAAATTCCATAATAATTTTGTGTTTTGACTTTTAGTAAAAAGTAACTGGATTGACTAGTTGGAAACTACTCTATTACACAATACATTTTTCCATGTTAACCTCGTAAGCCCTGGGGTCCTCTGAGAAGGACCAAATAATTGTAGTCATAAAGGCCGAAGGTTTTGAAATAGTTTGTTCTAATAATCAACGAAGGTACTTTTAAAAGGACCAAAACTTTGCCTGTCAATTTAATTCAAACCTTTGCGCCGATTGAGAAAAAAAGTATTTTGTCTATGAACTAGTTCATTCAATTTCAATTTCGTGGCTTTAATAAAAAAGAAATATGTATCACTTGTCGTAATTTGTCATTTTATTGGTAAAGATGGCGCGCACACGGCCACGAGGTAAAAAAAAATCAAGTTAATAATCGAATTTCGTAGTTTTTCATACACATTATTTTCAGAAATCGCAGGTAAGATAATAATCAACAACATGACATAGTTATTTTATCAATTTTGTATCGATATCGTTAGCAATATGAAAGCAAACTTTTTTAGTCCTTTGCAAGGGACTTTAGGTGTCATGTCCGGATATTTTTCAAAAAGTTTTTTAAATTGTTATATGTGATTAAATCATACCGATATAGACTGACTTGCTTACGTGATCTTATGATTAAAAAAACTACCGTCTTCATTTTATTTCCTTTTTCCTTCTAATGATGATCTAAACTGACACCATGAATTATTTTTTTTCCTAATAATATAAACCTAATGTACTTCCAGAGGGACTAATCACAAACTACATCATAAAAACTAAAACTCGTTACTTATTTTATATTTAAATATGTAAGTATATACACATATTTATGACGTACAAATAGGTATGTATGTTAATGAAAAAATACATAACCCTTTATAATAATAATATTTTTCAAATTTTACTAAAAGTAGTGACTCACACCGGGAGTCCTTCTGGAAGAACTAAAAAAAAAACGTATTTTTTTCAAAAATGTCTTCTGTTCATCCTTACATAGGTCTCCACTTAATTTGAACCCGATCGGATAACTCTAACACTTTAAAATTTGTACCTGAAGTGCTCGGCCTTTACGACTACAAAAATTTGGTCCTTTTCAAGGTACCACCGTCGTTTATTACTTCGAAATCGTAATTATGCTTCGGCGTTACGAAGTTAAATCTAATTCAAAAATTCATTCTTATGTATAAACATTCTTTGCCCCACTTACAACCTACTAAAATTATTGCTATACATATTTGTAGTTTATCAGAGATGTAAACAGATAAACAAACATGACTGCTTCTCTTTGCTTTTAAATAATTTTCATTAAATTACTAAAAAATAATTATTTTAATCATTCACAAAAACATATGCCCTATTAATTTTAAACAAAGGTCTTCAGTCTAACCTGACTTACCAAACCTGTCTTTTTGTTTACACTTACAAACATTTTAAATTTTAAAATTTCCAATGCAACAATAGGCTTTACTAAAGTAAACCATTATGAAAAACTTAACTAGATAAACAATAGTTCCGATTTTGAATGATACAAACTTAATTTTAAATTAGTTTGACAGTTTTAAAACTAGGTCTGTCTCTTTCTTGCACTCATAATTAGAGAAAGATAGTACTATTTTAAAAACTCTCACATTATGTTTATGTATATTAGATCAAACTCACTTTTAGGAGCTGTAAAGTGAATGTTTAACAACTACTTTCCTAGCCATACATTGTTCTGTCTAAGTAAGAAATAAGGTCCTATATTAATTAATATATCACTTCATTCTCCTGCAATCAATCAATTAAAGAGGTGATTTCACACCAGCTTAATCAAGATTGTTGCAAATACACAAAGGAATTCAAAAATTGCACCTAATTTCAAGATATACCATTTCATACACACCATATATAGGCAGGATACATATTTGGACTAAGACCTTTAAATGTAAAAAACAAATTTTGTTTAAAGATATGGAACAGGAAAATTTAATATCTCAGGATTTTAATAACATTAATGTGGGAGGGTTTGAATGATTTGCTAAAAATCCTTTGTCTCTGGTAAAGATTAAAAGAATCACAACATAATCAATTCAAATGTACATTTCCTCCATCAAAATGCAATATAAAGCTGTAAATACAGCAAGAAAACACATTGTTTACATGCTTATCATAGTTTTGTAGCAGTTATAGCTTATGCAACATTATGCAACCACTTTTTATGGGAAGTGAGCAAAGCAGTGTTTCACAACCTCTGCCTTCATTCTTGCTGAGTTCAGTGGCCTTGATAATGAACTACAGATTTGGTGGCAAATGAGACAACAAAAACAGGAGTTCCTTTAGTTATGGTTCAGCTTTTGTTCTGTTAGTCATGGTAACATGTTTGTTTACATACAATTGCCATGTAGGATAAGACTAAGGCAGTAATTACAGTGTAACAATCACATCTACATCAATAAGATAGTATAGAAACAAGATTTCTTATTCTAATTTAATTAGTATGTTTACACATTAGTCCACTTAGAGGTAACATGAATTAGAATCACAACAGTGCAAAATAGAGCAAGAGTAGATGTGAATCTTACCTTCTCCTGAGCCTCAGGCAGATGCTTCCTCTTAGGAGTGCGTTCAGTGGACGAGGTAAGCGGCCGGTCTGTCGCCTTGTAAGTTCCCGCGTGATGTGTCAACAGCCCTCTCGCCACCGCGCGCTTCGCCCCAGCTCTTATTATCGTCCGCACATCCACATCAGCTTCCACATTCACTTGGTACGCTTGCCTCAAATGTCGCTCGATAGTCTTTAAACTGGAGCCGTCACGCTCACCCAACTCACGCACTGCCTTTGCCACTGCCCGGGAAACGTCCGCATCGGGCGACAACCTTAAAGTCTTATTCTGCAGCCCCCCAGGGTCCTTGTACGAACTCTGCCCCTTATTATACACTTTGAGCACGGCCCCCTCGCGCACAGCCCGCTCCAGCCGCTCCGACACCACGTCTTCGTGATAGTTGTGATGCTGTCTGATCGCGTGACAGATCCTCTCGACACTGGGCCGCTGTTTCTGGGACCGTATCTTGTGAATAGCCTCGAGTATCCATCGCTTCCACACTTCTTTACCGACGTCGTCCGGCTCGCTCATCTTCGTCGACGATTATTTTGTAAACCCGTCGACGGAGTAACGGTACGGTATTGCAGTTCGAGATGTGTCAACACCCATCGTATTTTGGCGCCTCAAGCGAAATTCCATTTTATGAAATGGAATCTCGCCGGAAGCGGCCGGAGAGCCCGCCGCGCAACAACGCCGGCTCACAACATGTCTCCGCGCTCCAGCGGTGACACATCGGGCCCCGCGACCGGGTTTTGGCGGAGCGGCCATCCAATGGCGGCCATCTTGTAACGAGCTAAATTTACGTCGAACAAATACACGCGACGTAAATAACAATTTGTTTTCGCACTTCCTGAGTCGTTTCACTAAAACCGCTTACTCAAACTTCTCACTTGTATGATAAACAACTCTATTTTCTAAGAAAACTAAAATAAGACAAAAATGCAGCAGAGTTCTTTCCGGTTCTTTTTTTCACAAAGCGCCTTCACCAAACAATCAACACAGTATTCTTATATCTACTGAATTGAAGATATATGAAAATAGTGCATTTTACGTATGGAAATAACTTTCATATCATTGAAATAAATTAAAAAATTCTTGAAAACATTCACAAAACACCAACAAAAGGCTCTTCAAAATGGCTATCAATCAGATTTCCTTGCTATTTGAAAAAAGTATTTTATATCCTGTCCGTATTGCCATAATTTATGTCATTAATTAATTTTTTGCATCAATGAGCTCATTGTCTATGGGTGTTGTAGGCTATTCAAAAACCGATTTTTACCGGAAATATTTATTTTACAATAGCAACAATTTTTTGACCGTGGCGTGTTTTTGTGAGTATAATAATAACGCTAACAAACACAATTTCTTGTTAAATTTTGTACGATGCCATCCCTTTCTTTAATCCCAAAAAGCAACATTTTGCTAACACAAAAACACTAACATAAAAGATCAGCGCGTTTTTACGAAAAATTCATAAGAGTATTTTTGAGTGAAAAGCTATAAATTTTGGAGTGTAAAGTACATCTTTTGAAAAAAGAACGATATCTTATCCAGATACAGTGATTATAAGTTCTCTGAAACATATTTCAACAGAATTATTCCGGACAGAAATCTGACACCGGCGAATACGCGATTTATGTTTACCTTCATCCTTGATTTACTCATGCACCATGCGGTAAGTCTTTATATATTGTACAATTACCAATGCTTGTGAAGTATAGCCTTTCAAACATCTGCATTCCGCTCGTTACCTGTATCAAGTTTCATACCTTGAAAAAGTTATTACACATCTTCCTTCTAACATACTTTAGTAATTTAAGTACTGTAATGTGGTTTATATTTACAACCAACTAAAGATAATAAATATAATGATGTATTAGATAATAAAAAAAAAGATAAAGTTGATATAAAATTTATTTCACAACAATTACAAACATAAGTACATTCATAACTTCATAACTATATTTCAGGGCAAAAGTGGAAAAGAAAAAGGCGCTAAAACCTAAATGTGTCGTTTGCACGCGGCATCAATGTGTGGATGATATGGCTGTGCCTAAAGCAATCTTCAAGATCAACCCAGGGTACTCCGGAAGGATCACAAGAAGTATAACCAAAGTCCTAGATTATATGAAAGATTTTATCATTATTGAAGTCTACAGATGTATGCCTTTGTTGGGAGATGAGGAGAAAGTCCCAAACTGGGACATTCATATTGTGCATTATGCTATAGTTTTTACTACAAAAAAAGATTACTATAAAAAAATGTAGCTGGAATTTTCATATTTTTGGTATTACAGATTTTTTGACTGAAATTTTCTTGAACATTATGCTACATATTAATGATGTGCACAATTCAATTTTCATATTTTACTATGCCAATTGAGAATGCAATAATTTATTCATTGAAAAAAGGTGGTTTAGTATTTTTTTTATTTTTAAACATGCTGCTGACATAAAAATTAAAAAAAAACAACACTACTGACATTACAAAATACTTTGAAAAAAAAACAATTGTAAGGGTTGATACTATTCATCTATGCGGGAATCCCTTTACCCTTTTTCTATTTGTGAAGTCAATGTCAGAAGGATTAGAGTTGAAATACATCTGCACCTTCCACTCAGGATTGTCATTTGCTAGAGTGAGATAATCCGACCGCACGCGGCGTAATCAACGAGGCAGTCGGAGTGCAGTCACTCTCCCATTCTTTATCTCGCTCTGGCAAATGATGTTTCTAAGTGACAGAAAATGATAAAATAGAAGCAGAAGAAGCAGATGTACCCTTATATATGCTTGTATACATATTATCTAAGTGCCTTATGCATTCCATTGACAATTATATTATTATTTTAGCTATAAGATAAAGTACAACTTTATGAAACAAAAGTTACTTACTTTTAAGCATAACCTTTATCTAGTTGGTAGATAGTTTGGACTATTGTTAGGATACAAATATTTAGTACTAAGAACATAGTAACATTATGTACAAATTTAATACAGTTAGCAACAAAAATAAACTAGGTTTTCAATTGATATTTGTTGCTAACTGTAATACAAATTATGAAACCATACAAAGTGCTTTTTTTACATTATATTTTGTAAACATATATACCAACATTTTTGTATTTACCTAATGGTAACAAAGTGAATAGAAGTGTTTTTTTCTTCAAAGAATCATTCCTCTAGCATTTACTCATCTAAAAATAATATTGCTTTTTCAGGCTGTGTTGCCACATTTGTATTTCAGATCCATTTATAATACTAGTGTGAACAGGATAAGTGCCCTTTACCCCACTTTCTTAAGTAAATAATGTTTTAGTCTACCATGGTGGCTATATGTCCAAATGAAATGGTGCATAGTTAAAAATAAAAACTCAAAAAAATGTACTAATGTATATGTTACTGTAAAAGCAATGGAATTCTCATCCTGCGTCATTGTTTCCCGATACATATAATTTGTCGATTTTCAAGGCAAGAGTGAATAGGCACTATTTCGAATTTGCGTGCTCCACTAGTACGTTGCTTTAGACTAGGCTGAATCGTGGACAAACGCGCTCAACTCATTTAATAAAAAAAAATAAAAAATCCCGAAGTACAGTAATCTTTAGATTTCACCAAGTGATGGTGATAAAAGTGCGAATTGTTTTTCAATAATCGTTCATTTCGGAGTTATACAGGCAGGCACCTGGTTAACGTTTCTATATAAATCCTACTAACCCAAAAAAAAATGCATACATATTCCGGCGGTTTTTACAGTAACATACATGCAATAGTCGAAAAAAAACTAGTTATGTGTTGCCAAAGTTGATTTAAAATAAGTATTTTTTTTTGTATAAAAATAATATTAGTCAGACTATGGCAGTGAGGTGTTTAAGAAAATGTGACTAATTAATGAAAAGGAAAGTTTTAAGACTATTGTGGTCCTTTAAGGGAATAAGTGTTACTTTATGAAAATAACAAACAATTATTTACAACTGCATTGATTTTATTGCTTCCTGTTGGAATTGTCGACTTAGGATTTTCAATATTCAGTTAGAAAAATGCTATTTTCATTTCATCCATATACTTAGACTTTTACAATGCAAAGAGCATTACTACAGTGCCAAATGTGCCGAGTTTTTCGTCATCAGTAATTAATTACTGTATACTCTTAACGGCCTTACCAATAAACCTGGGGCCTGTTTCATAAAACTTACAATTGTAAATTACGACAATTTGGTGTTCATTACGTAGCTAATATGAAACTGCAAAATATTCGTGATCACACACTCCGCAATGTACATTATTATTATTTTACATTGTCATTGTAATTTACAATTGTAAGTTTTATTAAACAGGCCCCAGGTGTAACTTTTTATACCGATCATAACCTAAGAATAAGCACAATCTACAAATAAACTCGGAATAACTTATACCTTGGTGTAACATCTCATACTATCGCTAAACCAACCCTCACTCTAGTTAAAGTTCGGAATAACCTAAAACTGTCTGAAATTGACAGATGTGATTATTATGGTGATTTGTTGACACGATGGACTAATGTTATGGGCGATAGGCTGATGATCCCTTACCACCATAAGATTTATCATATCCAGCTTCCAACACCATATCAACAGTGGCTGCAAGTTGTCTTTGATTACTTGGGGCTCTGCCTACCCTATTAGGGATTACGCGCGTGAGTTTATGTATGTATGTATGTGTATGTTTTTAAATTATCTCCTTATTATCGGCTTATACCAGGTTTAACTATTCCTAGTATAACCTCGAAATAAGGATGGAATTTTTATTGGTAAGGCCGTAAAAAAGTACTAATCAAATACCTCTAACTGAATATTTAAACTTAACTGCTTTCCTTGAAGTCGCTTTTACCAGTGAAACTGCACCCCGAATGTTGTATGACATGTCTCGCGGTATACACACCGCATTCGACACACGTCCTGTACGGCTTACCGAGCACCATTTGACTTAAGAAACCGCCTACGAAGGCGTCTCCGGCGCCGTTCGTGTCGACAATATCCTTCTTGTCTAGCTTCTTGACAATGATGTGTTCTATTGCGCCGTCCTCAACGAGAATAACCGGGTTGGCGCTCTGAGTGATGACAATCACTCGTTTCCTTAAAACGTTGAGCTTGTTGTACCGGGCAGCCCAAAGGCCGATTTCTCTAACCTGGGTGTATTCCACGCCAAATTGTTTGGCGAAGCCTTCCCATTCCTGGAAGTGAAACAGTCCAAGTTACAGACTGAACAGGTATCTTGTAACATTAGCCCAAAAGAAGGTAACATTTAATCTTGTATAAATTAAAAATACATAAATACTTACACAAATAAATAAAGAAGAAAAAATAAAAACAGTAAAGTGAAAGTTCGTTTCCTCCACAAACTTATTTAAGAAAAAAAAAAGAATTCTTAAAAAAGTTATTTTAAATTATATTTGTAATGTTGCCAGGCGAAATATAATGCAATTATGAAGTTAATTCTTTCGTGTCGCTATAAAGATCAGTCTCTATATATAATAACTTTTTTAAGAATTCTTTTTTTTTTTTCTTAAAAAAGTTATTTTAAATTATGTTTGTAATGTTGCTCTTATTAATTTTGAACAACAAACATACCACAGTGTTTCCAAACAGCACGTCGACATACGGCAACAGTTTCTCGAGCTGGTCCTTATAGAACTCTGCGACGAACGGCGCGCTCAGGTTCATGATGAAGAAGTGGCCGTTGTCGTGCGCGTGCTGCGCCAGCTGCATGATGGACTCAGGGGATACCGCTACGAAGAAACCCTGGGGGTGATGGTGAAACATTACATAACTACTGTACTAATTATTATTATTGTACTAATTCTATTTCTCTTTTGTTTTGTATTTTGTTTTTTCCTGTTTGTGCAATAAAGTATTTGTTATGTTATGGTACATAACATAACATCACGCCTATATCCCCAAACGGGGGTTGACATCTCTTAACACGTTGACAGTCCAGTGACCCATATACGGGTCACGACGCACTAGCTCCATACCTCCGTGACCCATACATGGGTTACTAAGGAACGACCAGTTACGCACTAAGGGCGGGTGCTCCACTTGTATCAATTCGATTCAATTCAATTCTTTATTCATAATAAATATTTATTATTCAGAATATAATACAATAAATATTACATACTTAACCTTTTCACGGACAGAGATCATGGGTCATTGATGGTTCATAATAGGTAATATGCATATTATTTATTATTATTTATTTATGTAACCTTGGGATCGGAACGTCATTAGACGTTCTGTCCTTGAAAGTGTAAAAATAGTGAAGTGATATGCGGGACTTACAAAACTAATGCCATCCTTCACTAACAATAAGTGTAAAAAAGAGATAGATCTAGTTTTAGTTCTGTCAAATTATATTAAAATTTATAACGAATGTGTCTCCTCACGATAGTTTCCTTCACCGCTGAGAACGTGATAATCATTTATATACCCCGAACGTAAATCGACATTTCGTTATGAAACAACATGTATACGTCCTACTGCTGGGCACAGGCCTCCCCTCTATCAACCGGAGGGGGTATGGAACATACTCCATCACGCTGCTCCACTGCGGGTTGGTGGAGATATTTTACGGCTAATAGCCGGGATCAACTGCTTAACGTGCCCTCCGAAGCACGGAATCATATTATTTTTTCGGACAATCAGGTGATTGAAGCCTGCAATGTCAAACAAAGGACAGTCTCACAAAGTGATTTCGACGATGTCCCCATCGGGAATCGAACTTGGACCGTGAGCCTAACGCTCTAAACACAGAGGCTATTAGAAAAACTTACAGAAGCGTAGAAGAACTTGGCGGTTTCGATTGCCTTCTTGCACTCCTCCTTAGCGAGGTGGTCGGGCGTGAACTTCTGCGCGGCGGCCAGGTTGGCACACAGCGACCGGTGGAGGCCCGTCACCAGCACGGCACAAGTCCCCGTCGGAGCCTCTTCAGTCACTTGGTACATCACGTTCACGCCTTCTGCTCTGAAACGGGTAGGGACAACATAACATAAGCTTGAGGAGCTCAGTGGCCCAGCGGTAAACGCGCTCGGTCTGCGATTGTTGAAGTTAAGCAACTTTCGCAAAGGCCGGTCATAGGATGGGTGACAAAAAAAGTTTTCATCTCGAGCTCCTCCGTGCTTCGGAAGGCACGTTAAGCCGTTGGTCCCGGCTGCATTAGCAGTCGTTAATAACCATCAATCCGCACTGGGCCCGCGTGATGGTTTAAGGCCCGATCTCCCTATCCATCCATAGGGAAGGCCCGTGCCCCAGCAGTGGGGACGTTAATGGGCTGGTGATGATGAACATAAGCTTACGACTATACTTCCCAACGTCTACGGCTACGTCTATTATTTCCCAATTTTATTTTTTATTTTATTTATTTATAACACTTTATTAATTACACATAGAATTGGGGGAGGCGGAGGTATATCCATCGCAATATGAACTAAGTACCGACACCTCACCGAGCTTTTTGTTAGATCAACGTGATAGTGAACTGTATCGCCGTCTATAATGGTCTAGCCAGCTATGGGTGTGTGTGTGTGTGTGTGTGTGAGTGTGAGAGAGAGAGAGAGAGAAGTAATAGTATACATGGTGTTAGTGACAACGTACCGAATACTTAGGAGGATGATTCAGACCATGATTCTGAGTTGATATCAAGTGGAATTTCCAGTCGGAAAATTCATGAAAATAAGTTTTTTTTTTTATTATTTTCAGTTTCATACTTTTGCGACGGAAAATTCCACTTGATATGAACTCAGAATCATGGTCTGAGTCATCCCTCAAAGTTTTCGTTACGATGTCACACCCTGTATAAAGAGGCAATAAATTTCGTTTATTCTTATTTTTTTTATTTTAATTTAAATATTCGTTTCAAATGGTGACATGGTGTTACAGCGTAGTAAATTGCCGCTACATTGTTTGCGTACACGCAATACAATCAATTGGCCACAATTGAACAGTTGAGGCATTTCACTCGCTTGATCAATATTTGAAAGCCGATTGTGAATTTGTGAGCAGTTGGAAGATGACATCATCATCATTATCAGTCCATTCCCGTCCCTACTGAGAGATCGGGCCTTAAACCATCACGCGGGCCCAGTGCGGATTGATGGTTATTAACGACTGCTAATGCAGCCGGGACTAACGGCTTAACGTGCCTTCCGAAGCACGGAGGAGCTCGAGATGAAAACTTTTTTTTGTGGTCACCCATCCTATGTCCGGCCATTGCGAAAGTTGCTTAACTTCAACAATCGCAGACCGAGCGCGTTTACCGCTGCGCCACCAAGCTCCTCATGACATACGCTCATTTAATTCTTAAACAACGTTGGCCTAACAGAAAACTTAAGAAGCGTGGATACTTAGTCCATCTTGCGTTTGATGTACCACTGACTACCCCAAATGGGGCTTTGTGTTCCCCTAGTTTGGTTAGGACATTATAGGCTGATCAGCTGATTGTCCGAAAGTAAGACGATCCGTGATTCGAAAGGCACATTAAGCCGTTGGTCCCGGTTACTACTTACTGATGTATGTACGTAGTCGTTGCGTCCGTGAGTTCGGACAGGGACCCAGGCCTACGGGGTATAACGTAGAACCCTTGCCCAGGGATACGGGTGAAAACCACAACGGTTGCAGAGGCGGAGATAGGAGCCATCGGTAAGACATTGTAAGACGGAAGAGGCAAGTCACAGGGACTGTAACCTGGAACCTGACAGAGGGCAGCAGTAACTGACAGTACTATTCAGAGGACTATTCCCCTCCGGTTGATTGAGGGGAGGCCTGTGCCCAGCAGTGGGACGTATAAAGGCTATTTATGTATGTTATGTACTATTCAGAGGCGGAGGACAGGAGTCATTGTACGGCTTTGAATTAGACTACTCTGGGCGCCATCCCACTCGCGTCAGATAGAGTACTACGGGGCGGAAGGCAAGAGGGAAACCATTGCCTTATTTTTCCCTAAAAAGTAGCATGGCAAATGCTACACCGACAAGAGCATGGGTCTTAAATTAGTGATGACTGTTTTTGTATTGTTACTTTTGCGTCCTCTCATAATAAATACTTTTTTTTTTTTTTCAGTACAGCATAAGTGATGTTTTTGAAGTGATACAGCGAGGCTTGAGAATGTACAAGATCAAATGTTATCGCGATATCAGCCGCCGCGCTTATCACCGAGTTCTCAACTCACTCGCGAGTTACATCATTATTTACGTTACATCATATACTTATTTAGGTTAAATACAATTTTCCTGCAATTAACCTGTTACAAATTTTCCTTTGTTATCATTGATTAAAACAACAATGTAATAAAATAAAATATGTAAATATGTGTTATCGTAGCTGTATTAAAAAAACATAATTTTCCATCATTATAATTGCACAGAACATACCTAATACAAATGTATTATTTCCTTATTGAATTACGATCATGCGACAGGCTACAAGCAGTTATGTTGACGCTGTAACATCAATGTTTAATGATCTTTTTCGTAGAAAAATATGATATTTTATAATATTTATAACTATTATAGTTCACCACCTGATTGTCCGAAAGTAAGATGATCCGTGCTTCGGAAGGGACGTTAAGCCGTTGGTCCCGGTTACTATTTACTGATGTGAGTAAACGTTACATGAGCCATGTCAGGGGCCTTCGTCAGCTCAATCGTAACCCTGACACCAGGGTTAACGAGGCTGGTATTCCACCTCACAAAAGTCACAACCTACATGATAAGAAAAGGTATGAACTTCATCAAAATCGGTTTAGTAGCTTTGGTGTGAAATCGTAACAGACAGAGTTACTTTCGCATTTATAATATTAGCGTTTATGTTATGTTAGTTAACACGACACACTATCTTGAAAATGAAATAACACCTATTTACCTGAATGAAAACGGAAGTTAGTCAATATTATGCAAAATAATACAAATAAACAGACTCCGAATAAATAATGAAAGAGGTCGTGCTATAGTTAGCAAGGACAATATGATAACACATATAACTTCATCTCAAACATAAAAATTCTAGCGCTATTTATAAACATATCCATGTGGCACAAAGCAGCACTAGTACCATTACAAAAAAAAAGTATCCAAAGAAGGGCTCCGTGTTTAAAATAGGAACACAGATCAAAGCGACAACATAACAGTCATAAAACTCATAAATAAAAAGAACTATTTGAATAAGGAAAAGTAGATATCGTCGTGTTATGATTCTATAGTCCGTTGGGAAATAGGCGTGAGTTTATGTATGTATGATGAAAACCACGTAAGCGGTCTTTTTACAAAATAACCATTTATAAGTTAGGTACGTAAGTAACGGCTTCCGTGGTCCTGTGGTTGAACGTAGGACCCACGGGTTCGAATCCCGGTGGGGACATATCACAAAAATCACTTTGTGATCCCTAGTTTGTTAAGGACATTACAGGCTGATCAACTGATTGTCCGAAAGTAAGATCATCCTTCCGAAGGCACGTTAAGCCGTTAATTCCGGTTACTACTTACTGATGTAATCTTTACATGAGCCATGTCAGGGGCCTTTGGCGGCTCAATAGTAACCCTGGCACCAGGGTTGATGAGGCTGGTATTCCACCTCACAACCCACACGATAAGAAGAGACTTAGCGTGGCGGCAAACTGGATATTTGCAAAATATCCGGCGAGAATATATGACAACATACAGGGTGTTAGTGACATCGTAACGAATACTGAGGGGGTGATTCTGAGTTAATATCAAGTGGAATTTTCCGTCGCAAAAGTATGGAATTCAAGTACAGAAATGTTGTCATACAAGTTCCTGGTGTCCTAGTGAGATAGGTCCCATGGACCTTTTTTTGACGCGACTTATTGTAGATTTGCCGCAGATGGCATTAACTACTTGGCCGGACAAATGGGGAGCGCTGAGGGCTCTCACTCGGTACAAAATTTAAGACAACAGGCCTGAGGGTGCCCAATTAGGCGCGAACCACGGCTCAGGGCGTCGTCGCCGTTGCGAAAGTATTAATCGACCCTAGTGGTTCGATAGCGATAAGCGCTGAATGAGGGAAATCGTCGACCACGCCGGCGGGATCGGTATCGGGGTTCTGAAGTGTTTGGTGTCGCGTGCGGATTGGCCGCCTCTATGGCTAGAGTAATCGGGTCGTCGGGATCGTATATTACGTCCTTCGGCCGATACTTTTGAGTACCGTTCCTAAGCGGGATGTATTCGGAAGCCACAACTACCAGAGGATTTGGGTGGTGCGGAGCAGAATCAAAAAACGAAGCTAATTTGAGCCATTGGGCAGTGGTTGGTACACCTAGGTCAATGTGCAGATTTTTATTGCGAAGGAACCACGGAGCTCCCGTGGTTTTCCGCGTGAAACTATGTAGAAGATGGGATCCTATAGACCTTGTGACAAACTACAATGAACTCGCCTATTAGTTACCGTGATAAATGTGTCATAAAAATCAGTATTATCGCTCTTTGATTGACAGTATCAGTAATAATCGTATTAATGTTATCAGACTGTGAAGATAAGAAATAGGCTTACAAATGTAGATCTAGAGATTCGTGTCATTTTTATCGATATCACACGCCCATAGGCCCTATCAGGGTGGAGCAGAACAAGTCATCAAGAACTTGTAAAGAGAAAAAAACTTGAAATATGATCAAAGTAAATATAATATCATCACCATAGAGAAAATCACGTGACTTATACGTGGCGTGCGCCTTTTTGAAAAATCACATTGGGGTATGATTTTTGATTTTTATGACAAAACCTCGCAATAAATACGCTTGTTTCAATCGAGGTAATTAAGGTATTTGCGGACTCAATTTTTAAACCGAACATTGATTTCAATAATCGTTCATTTCGAAGTAGTAGGCTTTGATATAGACTACTTTGGGGGCCGTCCCACTCGCGTCAGGCAGAGTACTGCGGGGCGGAAGGCAAGAGGTAAACCACTGCCCTATTTTCCCCGAAAAAAGTAGCATGGAGAATGCTACACCGACCAGCGGGCTTAGCACCATAAGCACGCGACTCTTTCTCGCCGCGACAGAGATCATCTGTCTCTTTCTGTGCAGTACTGTGAGAGAGTGACGGGTGACGTATGTCGAGGCGAGAAAGAGTCCCGCGCTTACGGTGCTAAGCCCGCAGAGCGTGGCTCTTAAATTAGTAATGATGATGTGATGACCGGCAAGTACCTGGTTAACCTTAGGATTTACCACTGAACCATGGTAAATGTTAAAAAAAGAAATGTTTAGACGTGGTCAAGTAATTGAGCGTTGAGCTCACGATCCGGAAGTCCTGGGTTCGATTCCCGGTGGGGACACGTGTAACAAAAATCACTTTGTGGGCTTGTCCCTTGAAGGCAGGACATCAAAAACGAAAGTTTTCTTTGGAGTTAGTATGAAAAGTATGAAAGCGGTCAAACGCCGCAGTCATTGATATTTAATACATTAATAAAATTCAAAAATTACTCGAAACGATTGATTTTTTATCATCCTTTTCATTGTAATCCCCATAGTATTGATTACAATTTTAGTTATAAATGGATCATACAATTCGTGGCTGACTTTGCAAACTGTCGTATCTGCAATTTTCTACTAAAATATTTTGTGTCTTATTGACAATAACATACATACATACATAAACAGCCTATATACGGCCCACTGCTGGGCACAGGCCTCCCCTCAATCAACCGGAGGGGGTATGGAGCATACTCCACCACGCTGCTCCAATGCGGGTTGGTGGAGGTGTTTTTACGGCTAATAGCCGGGACCAACGGCTTAACGTGCCCTCCGAAACACGGAAATCTTACTTTTTCGGACAATCAGGTGATTCAAGCCTGAAAAGTCCTGACCAAACAAAGGACAGTCTCACAAAGTGATTTCGACAATGTCAAATCAGATTCATTCAGTTAGCGATTTAAGCGACGAATTTATGAGTGGTTTAGGACTCGAAACTACTGAATTCGACTTTCAAGTTTGAATTCATGTTTGGATCACGGATAATTGGTATCATGTGGTTTCCAGGATTTGTGCCCGGTCAATGGCAATGCGCTCGTCCTCTATTACGTAAGACAAAGACAACTGGCAAGGAGTGGGTGTGTAATCCATCGGTGTGTGCCTACCCCTTCGGGGATACAGGCGTCATGCTTCTATTTCTAGCCTACACTATCCCACTGCAGGTCACAGGCTTCTCGCCCTTTCTTCCACTCCTTTCGAACTTGGGCTTTTTCTTTCCAAGATGTTGCACCGATCTCATCATGCCATCTCTTTCTAGCACGTTAGGCACCCAGTCTGTGGTCTCCTTTGACCATAGTGCTTTCGGCATCTGTATAACATGACCAGCCCGATCCCACTTCAGACTCTAGCTAGACTGCAATGTTATATTTATGAAGCTAAAATTAATTATTTAAATTTTTCAACTCACTCGGCTCTGTCCTTGAGTATCTTGGCGTAGTCATCGTCGCCGACGCATCCGAAGTATGTCGTCAGTTTGGGCTTGTTCAGGATCCACTGCGCGGCCCGGAGAGAGTTCTGCACGCTGCCACCCGCTATGAACTCGACCTCATACCTGGAGACATCCAAAGAGTATTAGGGCGCCCCCTCACAACGTTTCTACACACACGTCGATGCGTCGACGCTGTGCGGATACTGGCAAGACGTTGACGCTCGAAAAACACTAATCTGGAGGCTTGATCTACATCTGGCTGCACCGCATCATTGCACTTTCCTATGCTTCTATCCTTTTCTGTCACACAGAACCATCATTTGCTGGAGCGAGATAGAGAGCGGGAGTGAGACCTCGTTGATTCCGCGACGAGAGGTCGTATTACCTCGCTTTAGCAAATTACGGTTCTAAGTGGCAGAAAAGGATAGGAGAGTGCAGTTCCAAGCTCTGCTGCCAGATGTGGTAATCAGCCCTACAAAAAATAGTCTACTATGAATTGAAATTTAATTTAATTTGGCATGGTACCAAACCTCTGTTCATCAATTATGATCATTGTCTTATCAAAATCAAGTCAAAATTATATGCACAATATAAGTAAGTAAGTAAAAAGTTAATTTCCTCTACAAAAAGAATCCATAACAAAAGACATTTGGTTTGTGCGTACAATTTTTGAGAAGAGGCTGGTGCCTAAACTAGGTAAAACCTGTCATATAGGACACCAGGTCTCCACCTCCAGATATTAAACAGTTAAATTTACAATTATGAAAAATTTGCAGAACAGCTAGTAGATAATACAGTAAAAGAGTAAAATTAAAGACAGTAAAAATAATAAATTTCAACGTGTTTGTGTGTATGTATTTTTGTATAAGAAGTTATGTTAGTTTTCTTTTTAGTAATGCTATGGGCCACACTGATCAAGGATTTTTTATTACATTTTATGGTAGCCCATTAAACATACTTAAATGATATATTTTTAAGTTATGTACTTTTATCATTAAGATTTTTTTTATTGTAAAAATTACATGATTTTTTTATTTTTAAGTTAATAATTTGTCCTGTGTAATTTCTATGTCCTTATGTCCGTATAATTTATTCTATGTCTTGGTGTACACTGTAAGTACAATTAATATAATAAAAGCTTACGTCTTCATAAGCTCCTTATACAAAGGCATATGTTTCTTTCCAGCCATGATGGCACCATCTGGTTCCAATCCATATTTCGTTAGTAATTCTGGCTCTACATTCGCTGAGATGTCCAGCAGAGGGTTCCCAATGCCCACAAGCACACCTTCGGTACTGAAAAAAGTTCAATAATAAATTTATTTACCAAAATAATCACTATAGGTACTAATACTATAAGCCAGTGATAACTTCTTAAATTTTATTATGTCCAGTCTGCTTCTTGGCATAGACTTCCCCCAACCTCGTCCACTCTTCATTATCTTGAGGTTTGACTTTATCTTGAATCATCACTAGTAGATTCAGAAAAAAACCAGCAGCAATCCCAGAAACATGATACAGTAGATGAATGAAAAGTGTTTTATAATTTTTGATTAAAACAGTAAAATTATGTAAGTAGTTAATATGTTCTCGCTAAGAAATGTAAAATAAAATATTAATAATTACATATTTATTGGATTTCAACTTTACATTAAAAGGTTAATAATTATTATTTACTTTAAAAAAAAAACTATTTTAAAGTTGTTTTATCAACAAAAGAAATATTACAAGCAGAATAAATGATAAAAAGTTGTATAAAAAATAATAGCCGAAGGAATAGACTCCACTGCATGTTATGAGGACAATGAATATTTGAATTAAGCAAATTAAAACACGCTCTCCGGCAGAGGAAGTTAATTTAAAAACGTAAATTAGCTCACCAAGTGCAAGGAGTAGTCATTATGTAATCAAGTTTTGCCGCAGTAACTTAACACCGAAATTATAATTTATTCACAGTCGATTTATCAACGAGTGTGACTACAGTATCACCACATGTTTTGATATGTAAACTGCAAACACGCTCGGAATCTGTAAGCCGCACACGGAAATGCGCGATCTGGGCAATCGCGCGTGGATTGTTTGACAACTGTCAAATTAGTTGACATTACTAAAAACCGGTAATATTTGTCCTATTACCGGTTTTTCTTATAAATGGCAACATTACCATACGGTATCAAAACGCGATATTCCAAACCTAAAAAAAGTAAAAGTCAATTATATAATAGCTGCGCCATCTAGCGATCGCATCTAAACCATAACTATTCGTAATATTCAACAGATAGCGCCACAGTCGTAGTGAATAATTACGTAAAATTGAAAAGTTTAAAAGTAAGAAATAATAAATATTCTGTATGAAATTATTATGCTGATGACATGAGAACATAAACTTCTAGTTGTATTTATAATTAAACCATAATTATTTACCTACTTTGATGAAAATCAATATATTTTAACAAAACTTAATGTTGTAGCAGTGAGGGCGCCACTAGAGATAACACTTCCGCAAATTCCGATTCGGCATATGAATTTCTTGACATGACATTTTTAACCTGTATTGTATAACCTACAACCGGCGGAGAAGGATCACGTTGTGGGATCTCAACGAGAATCTTCTGGAAATAGAGGTTCGAAGTACTCTTTTAGCGCCTTTATAGCATTCCACATCACACAAAAATGCTGCGCTTACCTCGTGTTGTTCGTCAAACTGCTGCGCTGCACAAATTCCATCAAAATTCAAGATTTTACGCCAAAGATGTGAGGTTTGGAGCTGATGTAAGAGCACTCATGCTGCAAGGTGTGGATGTCTTAGCAGACGCCGTAGCCGTCACAATGGGCCCCAAAGGAAGAAACGTCATTTTGGAGCAATCCTGGGGCTCTCCAAAGATAACAAAAGATGGTGTGACAGTTGCCAAGGGAGTAGAATTGAAGGACAAATTCCAGAATATTGGTGCTAAACTCGTGCAGAATGTTGCAAACAACACTAACGAAGAAGCCGGCGACGGCACCACGACCGCAACAGTACTCGCACGAGCCATCGCCAAGGAAGGATTCGAAAAGATCTCGAAAGGTGCCAACCCGATCGAGATCAGAAGAGGCGTAATGCTCGCCGTGGACGCGGTGAAGGATAAACTAAAGAACATGTCGAAGCCCGTAACCACCCCCGAAGAGATCGCTCAGGTGGCAACTATCTCCGCCAACGGTGACAAAGCCATCGGCCAACTGATCTCCGACGCCATGAAGCGCGTCGGCCGCGACGGCGTCATAACCGTCAAGGACGGCAAGACCCTCAACGACGACCTGGAAGTGATTGAAGGTATGAAATTCGACAGAGGTTATATTTCACCATATTTCATCAACTCCTCTAAGGGAGCCAAAGTAGAGTTCCAAGATGCTCTTGTCCTGTTCTCTGAGAAGAAAATCAGCAATGTACAGACAATTATCCCTGCTCTGGAGATGGCCAACCAGCAGAGGAAGCCCTTAGTCATTATTGCTGAGGATGTTGATGGTGAGGCTCTGTCCACCCTAGTAGTCAACAGACTGAAAATTGGCCTCCAGGTAGCAGCGGTCAAAGCTCCTGGTTTTGGAGACAACCGCAAAGCCACCCTCAGTGACATGGCTATCGCCACCGGTGGTGTCGTCTTTGGAGATGATGCTAACCTTATCAAGCTAGAGGATGTTCAATTGTCAGATCTTGGACAGGTCGGGGAGGTTGTTATTACCAAAGATGACACCCTCTTGTTGAAAGGAAAGGGCAAGAAGGCTGATATTGACAGGAGGGCTGAGCAGCTTCGTGATCAAATCCAGGAGACTACCTCTGAGTATGAAAAGGAAAAACTTCAGGAACGCCTGGCGAGGTTGGCATCAGGTGTTGCTGTCCTACACGTTGGAGGCTCTAGCGAGGTTGAGGTTAATGAGAAGAAGGACCGTGTCAACGACGCTTTGAACGCGACTCGCGCGGCCGTAGAAGAGGGCATTGTCCCCGGAGGTGGCTCAGCCCTCCTCAGATGCATTCCAATTCTGGAGGGCCTCAGCACAAGCAACACTGACCAGGCTACAGGCGTCGAAATCGTTAAGAAAGCACTCCGCATGCCGTGCATGACGATCGCGCGCAACGCCGGCATCGATGGATCAGTGGTTGTTGCCAAAGTGGAGGACCTCGGCCCCGAGTTCGGTTATGATGCGCTCAACAACGAGTACGTGAACATGATCGAGAAGGGTATCATTGACCCCACGAAGGTGGTAAGGACGGCGCTGACGGACGCGAGTGGTGTGGCGTCCCTGCTCACGACAGCCGAGGCTGTAATCTGCGATATTCCACAGGAGAAGGAGGCCAACCCCATGGCGGGCATGGGCGGCGGTATGGGCGGCATGGGAGGCATGGGTGGTATGATGTAAAACAATAGCCTAACAATGCATTTATGGTGTAAAAAGAAACTGTTGTAGCTGGTACTTTGGTACATCACCTGTTAAATAGGTATTGCAATTACTTGTAGAGTGAACTAGTTATACAAATTGTGGAATGAATGAATAATTATTTTTCTTTTATTGAGTCTGATTGTGTTACAAAGGTAGACGGCCGTCGTTAGATTTATTTAGTTTTATTATGATGTTTGCTTGATTGCGGCGAGCATGGTGTTATTTTTAATAAATACCTATAATGTTTTCTAAACTACAGTCTTTCTTTTACAATCCTTTACAGAATCTAAAACCAGTCCTACAGGTCACCAGCTTACAAGTTAACATACAAGACAGGGCACTCTCACTTAATGAAAGTGAGTGCTGAGATAAAACACGTTAATTGTAACATTTTATGATATAATTCTGAGAACTTTCTGGAAATTCATTCAATGAGATTCGCATTTTACAATGTGTAGTAGCTACCTACTCATTGCGTAACACATGACCGCGAAATACCTATTACTACGTATAGAAGATAGGTAAGTAAGCAAATAGTACGATTTGGCGCCAAAGATACCTACAATGAACAAAGTTTATGGCATGGGTAAAGATAAACCTTATCGAGAGTTCGTCGTTCAAGACTTTGAACGAGATAGGGCCCAAGTATTTTCACTGTATGGAGTAATCATTTGATAAACCGCGACCACAAACGTAGAATAAGGAATAATACTACGTGAGAGTGCCACAAGTGAAAACCATGTACCTATTTATTACCTAAGTATATTATAAAAAATATAAACACTTATCGATCAGTTCACGTAAATTAGGTAGATATAATATAACAATCGAAATAATAACTGGGATAATCAATTATATAGTTCAATAGCTACATACATACACACGAACCATGAACAATTTTCACAGCACGTACCTACCTATAAAACCAATGAAAAACCTAATATACAAATTCGCGCCCGCCGAAGTCGTTAGGTACCTATATCTCCTCATAAACCGTAATACGGTCGTACTTATTTCCTTACGGACCGAGTTATTATTAACAGTAACGTTTCAATGATAATTTCTTAATAGTTTTCCTACTAGTTGTTCCATGGCCGGACAGTCACATGTGCATTAGCCCTTATGCTGCTGGGGTTCAATGTCCTGTTACTAAGTAGAATTGCTAACCGCGCTCCATCCGCGCTCGTTGTACAATTGTATTGTAGGTCAAAACAAACTTAAGTATAATAATGGCATTTATTAAACATTTGTCTTAGATTCTGGTTCTTTTTACATACAATTACAACTAATATAAAGGTACTCATGAACTTGATATACATTTACAAAAATATTTGATCCTCATCTGAATCTCCAGCACCGTAAATAAAATGTCTTCGGATAATATTATCTTCTGAGATTGCACTGTCCTCAACAGCACCGCTATTTTTACAAGGAGTGACTGGGTACCTCACTGGTCCGAGCCACCGCCGTCCTAAACCAAAGTTCCGAGGCAACGGAACAATTTTTGACGACCCACTCTTCACTGATTTGTCCAAACTGTCTAGCGACGACTGGATCGATTTAAGAGAAGACTTCTTTAACAAAGCGCTGTTGTCGTTCAAAAAGTCCGCGGGCAAGTCGACGCCTGACGGTATACTTAGACTCAGAGGTCGCCGTTTTGGTCGAATGTTCCCCAAACCGCGCCAAGTGTTGAACTTTTGGGCATTCCTTCTTTCGGGAGTACTTTCTTGAGATGAGCAGTTCCCTACATCTGACTCCTCATAAACTTTGTTTTCAGAAAAGCATTTCTGTAAATTACATTTAACAGGGGTTGTTTGCCTGCTGCTCTTGTCTTTCATTCTGCTAATAACTTTTTCTTTCGTTAATTTTATTAACGCGTAGATAGTTTTCAATGCTTCCTCATTCAACAGCTCATCATCAGTTAAATCTAAATCTAAGGCACTAGCGACACTATCTCGTATACTCACTTTACTTGCTAAATTAGAAATAATATTGGTATCTTCATGTTTCTTGTTATCATACTGAAGGTCTAAAATTGAGTTTTTACTTGTATTTTGCAAGACTATAAGCTCTACTTTCTGTGGAGCCGATTGCAACATCCCTAAAGCTTTGTCGTACTTAACATTGAGTAAAGTTTGCCCATTCACAGATATAATTTGGTCCCCTGGCGTCAGTTTCTTGCACAAGTCTGCAGGGCTTCCAGAAGTAATTGATTTAATATACACATTCCCATCTGATCCTTCAGCTACTTGAAGTCCTAAAGCATTCATTGTATCTCTTTCTAATGCAGCAGTCACAAATACTCTTTCTCCCTGCACACATCCCATATTATCCAATTTTTCGAATAGAGAAGTATTTAAAACAGATTCATTGTTAGTTGCATTGTAATTAAATATTTCTGGATACACTTTAGGAGATTCTAACACGTAGGCTGTCGGCGCAGGGGACAAACTCTGGTTGTATTGCCTCTCTGGCAACAACTTCATACTATTCACATTGCAATGTTGTCTTTGCTCCGAACTGAGATCATCAGAGTCACTATGGGTAGTGGCTAGGTCACCATCTGACCTGAAACAGCTGATGGGACTTTTTATTGGGGATGGTGGATACCTGTTGTCTAAAACCGACTTACTGAACACTCTTGTTCCCATTTTAACACCATGTCTTCTAGGAATACTACAACTTTCGGAGGATGAATGCCCATCATTAGAGGAGTCACCAGCCGAATTTACATTTGATGTAATCAAACTCTCATCGTGAGGAGGTGGAGTCAATATCTGCCGAAGTAGTTCTTCAGTGTTAGGTTTTTCGTTCTCTTTGTTTTGAGCTTTTTTGTCACCAAAAATGTCCACTTTGAACCTCCTCCTAATAGGCCTTCTCACGCGAACTGGGTTCCTTACAGCCAAGTTGTAGCTATCCTGATAATTACTACACTCAGATTTCTTTGGACTTCCATCTGGATTTAATGGACAGTTTAGATCTTCAGACAAGTAATTGAGGAAGTCATCCTTGGCATATAATTTCAAGTAGAGTCTGTGATGCAAGGAAGCCAGCCAAAATGTAAAGTAACTTTTGTTGTCTAGCATTTTTAACTTATATTTAACTCCAATCTTTGACAAACCTGAGTAAGAATTAGGCATGATGTACAGGCTTTTCTTGTTATAATAAAATGTGTGTATATGATGCCAAGGTAAACTCTGCAACACTATGCGATTTGTAGTGTTTGTAGACTCCTCAGAGACACGGTTATTGCGGGAATAAATAGTTATTCCTCTTGGTCCAATAGATAACCATACGTCTCTACAAAATCCATCTCGCGTAGCCCAAATAGCGGAGTAAAAATGCGCTCCATAGTCACGAAAAGTTTGGGCTAAAGTTATGAAGTTGATCATTGCTTTATTCTTGTCTAACCCACGCCTAGATTCATGAGCTCTCTTCATACGAAGTTTTACATCGGCCATATCATTTGTAATAGAAGATTCTGGCAAATAATGCTCCAATAAAAAATAATCGGCAGTTCCATGTTCTCTATAAGAGAACTCTCCAAATTCAATATGCAGAGCATAGCCGGTTAATAATATGAGATTCTGGATTGTAGAAGTCAACTGACCTTCAACTGTGGCCCTCCTGAGTTGCAGATATACTCTGTACCTCCATTCTCCACCTTGTATATTAGTGGCAACATTTTTAGGCAAGAAAAACTTTATCCTCAAAAATACTGTTATGGATACATCTTCCACAATTTTTTTCTTGCTTCCAGTTTTATACCAGCCTTCTGGTGCAACTTTCTTTATTTTGTAGTCATCTGGCAAAAATACAAAATCTCCACCAATCAATATTGCCATCCCAAGCATAAAGTTATGTTCATATTTTTCACTATGAACCAGGGCTTCAAATAATTGTCCAGCAGTAATTGTACTGGGATCACAAAGGACTTCTACTCTCTGCCCATTTAGCAACACCACATTGATGATTCTCTTATCTGAGATAGCTGAGAGGGTGAGATCCAAGTGTTTTACAGGCTGTGAAGCTCTCACAATGAACTCTGGTCCGGTGCAGCACTCCTTACCTTTAAACCCTGACTCGGCTTTGTACAGTCTTGAAGCTGCTCTTTGTACAGGCTTTCCTCTTCTAAAGTTTGCACCCAAAGGTGCTTGTCGATGAATTTTATGGTCACTTGTAATAGCAGCCATGGATACTGCATTGGTTTGAATCTTAGATTCTTCTATTTTAGTACTGCAGGCAATTTCTAAAGTTGAGTGGGCATTACTCAGGCCTCCCATTCTGGGTGTGTCAAATAAATTGAACACAGCTTTTCTATGATGCCTTGGAAGCCTGCAGCTGGGGAACGGGTCACATTCATCAGGGGATTTGATGAGGCCTGTGCAGCTTCTAGGGCGCATGCTGACTTTTAAATCGGTGTT
Organism: Pectinophora gossypiella; assembly: GCF_024362695.1. Taxonomy (NCBI): domain Eukaryota; kingdom Metazoa; phylum Arthropoda; class Insecta; order Lepidoptera; family Gelechiidae; genus Pectinophora; species Pectinophora gossypiella. Next base: position 14,759,389 of record NC_065419.1, read on the forward strand.
GGTACCTGTGTCTTGAGTTTTCTGTCTCCTTTTGACTTGGATTGGTTCAGAGTCCATGTCGTGGTAGTCCATGATGGGGCTGAGGCCTATAGAGGCAGCTGAACAGGAGCTGCGCCCCGAGTCCTCGTCGCAGTTCCGCAGCATTGCTGTTTATCTGAAAATGAGGAAATGATCTTTAATAGTAAACTAAAATGCCTATTTATGGCTCACACCTAGTATAATTGTATAAATAAAGTTATATACTACCATGTAAGTTTCTAGCTACAGCGAGAATTACGTGTTTGGCCTTAAAAGCTGATGATTAAGCGCAAATACCCTGTCTATGATGACTAATCAAACCTAAAGAATTGCATGTAGTAACCAATCACTGATCACTGTTCCTAATTAGTTAGTGATTTAAATGACGTCGTTAGCTTCTTACACGAAAGTATCACGAAGTAACTACTGGTACTGGTAACGCCTTCTAGTCTGTCCAATGATCACATCAACATGAATTAACCATAAACGGACATTATTTATTCAAATATGCGTATTCTCAGCCAATGCTAACACGGTAGGGAAAGTACTTGAAACTGTTTAACGAACTTTAAAAGTTTTCTCGAATGTTTTATCAATAGTTTCAGTTTTGTTTTCAAAATTCGCATAAACATGAAACACTTGTTGATTACAGCAGCCGAAAAACTTCAAATGTCACAAAAAACTTACGGTTTGTTATTACGGCCGAAACAATACGATTGCGCGTGATGCACTGCACATATGAATCACTTTTCCATTCACATTACTTTACAAGAGCTTTTACTTTCGTTTATGAGAACTTTTATCAAATTTTTGTACGTCCAACGAATTATTTTTCACTTTTTTCTTTGCCTCTCTCCTCCCTTCCCCCACTACACTACGAAATGCAATGAATTCTTCCCTCAACTTCGACTCCCACGCATAAGGACGTGTTCGATTCATAATTATGTATGTGCTCAAAATTTTAAGTAAAAAAGATATTTGTCATGAATGGCATACAAGATAATAATTATAAATATTTATTTTTTATATTATGTATCGAAGAAGAACGAAACTAAAATAAATGTATGTAAAATTTAAATCTTAGCTAAGAAACGAACAGGCTTCTTAGCTGTCAAATGTTGCGTTTTTGTAATAGGCTTTTTTCATCACTAACAATGTCAGAAAGGAATGTATGCAGAATGGAATTACTGAGTTTAGCAGATGATATCTTTCTTTATATTATCTGTAAGTGCTCTTTGAGCGTTTCTTAATCACAAGAAGAGTGATTTTGCGTTTACGTGTATTGTTTTATTTTTGCAAATTATGGGAAATTAAGTGAAATTGCGCTATTATTACAATACAATTACAATGGCTACATTGATCCAATCTTATGAGCAACAGTACTCTGTTCTTACAGCTGATATTACAGCTAAAATAGGACGTTTGAAAATAGCTACTGAAGGTTGGTAATTTATTGGAAAATGCAATAAAATACCGAAGTCTTGAATTGTTTTTAATACATAACACTTATAATTCCAGAAAACCGAGATCAACTTTCAAAAGAAATTCAGTCAAATTTTGAGGAGGCCAATGACTTGGTATGTTTGATCTATTTTTGCTTATCATAATTCAAATGCAAGTTTCTTATAAATAATGCTTGTTCTTCAATAGAGCTATGCCACTGTACATACATAGATAAACACGTCTGTAAAAATAAAACATTTGTTTGCCTTATTACTTTGGCATATATTGTTTAAATTATTAAATCAATCAATCAATAATTCTTTATTGCACAAAGACATGTACAAACAAATAAAATAAGCACAATAGGAGGCCTTATTGCTAAACAGCAAACCTTCCAAACCTAAACCTTCTAAACCTTTATAAAATAAATAAAGTTCTATAAAAAAAATTGCTGAAAATAATCATATGATAAAACTACAGCATGAGGAGCTCGGTGGCGCAGTGGTAAACGCGCTCGGTCTGCGATTGTTGAAGTTAAGCAACTTTCGCAAAGGCTGGTCATAGGATGGGTGACCACAAAAAAAAAAGTTTTCAAGCTGATGATGATGATGATGACAGCATGAATGAAATACAGCAAATATGTGTATTTATTCCATTATTTCTTTATAGGTATTTTAATTTAGCAGCAGGAACGAAACTGTTACTTATAATAAATAAATGTTTTTTATTTTGTAGTTGGAGCAACTGGAGCTGGAATGCCGTGGGTCGGGCGCCGGGTCGCGGGTGGAGGCCTACCGCGCCGAGCTGAAGCGGGTGCGCGACGAGTACCGCTCTGTACTCACTAACAGTGCCACGTGTGAGTTGACAATCAATGTTAACATAAGCCCATTGCTCAGCACAGGCCACTTCTCATCGATCTAAGAACAGAGAGGGATCCACCAGAACGCCTACTGAGGGCTGCTAAAGAAGCAGAAGCTGCAAAACGACCAAAATAAAAAGAAAATTTTACTCTACTCCCTGTTGGTGCAGAGTGGTGTAGGAGTCATCCATAATTAAACCATGCCAAATGGAGTTAAAACTCATTTATTTATGTAGGACAGCCACATTTAGGGTGGTATTAATAAACTAATCTCAGCTGAGACTGCGTTCAAGATTATGCTCCCCTGTTTTTATATAAGAACTGTCACATTGACATGATCTTAAGACCAGTCTCAAAGCTGAGATTAGTTTATTAATACCACCCTTAGAGACCCCCTACACTAGCGTCCTTCGAACGTCGTCGTCAAGCCAGCGTCCGCGCAACGTCCACATTGTTGTCACAAAAAAAATATATTTAAAAAATTCAGATACATAATCCTCTATGGATACCCGGCGGGGTCTGCACAGCAACCGTGTTATATCGACTATTGGTCGAAGCCCTGGTATAATGCGTGTCGCGCGTTTGTCGTCCGTAAGGGCTGACGACAGTGTGTTAACAGGTACTTTTGTAAAACACATCACTCTTATACATACTTTAAGCGAAATTCCAATCTTATGCGATCAGATAACATGGACACAGAAGAGTCATTCGACGACTGGGGTGGCGCCAACGAGCAGCGACAGAAGCTTCTAGACAACACGGAGCGTTTGGAGCGCACTGGCAAGACCCTCACTGAGGGGTATCGTGTGGTGTTGGAGACTGAGCAGATAGGTAAAATATACATTGTTTTAAGTTTGGGGCTGTCCATTAATCATGTGATGTTTTTTTTGGCATTTTTAACCTCCCCCCCCTGGTGATACATGGTGAGATTCAAGACTCCCCCCTATCCTATATTACGTGTATTTTTTAGTACCTACCAAAATAATTGCACGAAACGCCGCTTTTCGGTTCACAGTATCGCGCGTTTGCCGAAAAAAAAAAATACTCGTGATATATTACTACACCCCCCCCCCCTCCCCCTTTATGATATTTCGTGATTTTTTCATGGACCCCTCCACCCCTCTCGAGCCTCGCATGTTTAATGGGCGGCCCTTTCACGCGGTTATTTCATAATTATTTGCCAAAAGGCAATGGTGCTATTTCGTGTACACACCATCTATTTTTGTGTTAGTTATACCTGACATTTTTTTTATCCGCTGAGTAAAAGGGACGGCTAATCGACAGGCATAAAATATATGGAACACAAGTAAATTTTAGGCAGAAATCTAATACAATCCTCTAACCCGACAGAATTAAGTTGACACACGTCAAACGGGTTGCATACCAGCGAGATATCCATTTGTTTCGCCCGGGTTATCCGTTAATTCACTCGTTTATTTTCAAATTAACAGCTGTCAATCATCCGTCTCTTTCCTTTTTGGCGAATAAGAAAATGACAGGTATAGCTTAAATTAGATGGTGTCTACAGGAATTAGCACCAATAGATTCTAGGATATTTTTGCGTTGACCACAGGTATTGATCCACCCAATAACGTATTTGATTGATAGGCGCCGCTGTGCTGCAAGACCTCAGTGGACAGAGAGAAACCTTACAGCGCTCCAGAGGACGGGTGAGATTAGCTTTCCGAATAATATTAACTACCTATCACACATACATAGTATGTACTCTGTCCCAACAGTCTTCTGTAAAAGAGACAAAATTCAAATTTCGATTTTAAAAAAAAAAAAACATGTAAAAAGAAACACATCATTACACCCGAATGTATAACTGACGCCATATTGGTGAGTTTCACCGGCCTGCAAACACATTTAGCAGGGCTAACATGCGGAAAACGTGATAAAATTATCGATCGATTCAATAATTTTGTCGAACTCGATAATTTCTTAGGGTTCGCCTGATGTGATTATATTGTCTAGTTTTAAAAAAAAAGTTCTAAGTTTGAATTCTGTTACTGCTACCATAGATTAAGTTTAAATTGTTTCTAAATTATACACTATGCTACGACCACGCTATGATGGCCGTTTTCACGTGTATCTCTCTCATCAAGTCTTCTAATAATGAATAACTACATTAAAGGAGCGAATTGCTGTAATTTATTTTGTCAAAACGCTAATTTAACTTTAATATGAACCCATAGCTCCATAGTTTAGAATAAAATAATTTAGTTGAATTACCACGTTCCAGCTCCGCGAAACAGACGAGCAACTGAACAGATCATCGCGTCTCATCAACTCGATGATGGTGCGCGCGCTGCAGGACAGGTTCATCCTCGTGATGGTGTTCCTGGTGGTGGGGGTGTTGTTGTGTTTGGGGCTCTACTTCTACGTCACATAGCCGGGGTGAGCCCAGTTTTATTTGTCTATGGTCACTGTGAACACAGTACTCTATTGTTACGGGCCAAAGGGGCGGGGGGAGGGGTCAATTGCAGTTTTGAGGAAATATAAAAGTGAATGTTTTCATCAATAATCATGCCATAATCCCACAAAATGAATTATAGGTTTTCCGTTTACACAGTTATCTAAAATGGCACGGAACTGGCCCCGATTCTTGCAGACACCTCCTAATTTTGCTTTATTATACCTGTCATTTTCTTATCCGCCGAAAACGACGGATGATTGAATTAATGAATAACCCGGGCGAATCAAAAAGGCATGTCGCTGGTATGTATTTTGGATATAAAAATATCACGTTAAAAATTATCGCGTTCACGGTAATGATATGAACTTAAAGGTTGTCAAAGAACTACCAACCCCCTTAAACTTTTCCAAATCAATTGCCAATAACTATAATAATTTTGGTTCTTAATAAAAAGCCGATTTAAAGGCAAAATGTGATTATAAATAGTAAATACTGCATTCCATTGCAAAAGTGATGTTGAATTCATTCTGGTGTTTAGTTTAAGAATTTTAATTTGACCCAACATCTTAGCGTTAAAAATGCCACATCGAAGCAATTCATCTAAAAAAGTGATATTGCTATTTGACATTTTGTTGACATTGCGCACTTACTTTTAACCCTTTAACCATTGATGGTTCATAATAGGTAATATGACACCTTGGAATCGGAACGTCATTAGACGTTCTGTCCTTGAAAGTGTTAATATTGCTTTTTACATGAATTACTTCAATGTGCCCTTTTCAGACCCCTTATCTCAGTTTGAGGCTTTATTTCATTGTTAAGTATATTTTATGTGTAATCAATTTGGTATTAACAAGGCGGATGCTATAAATATTATGTTAAATCGGCGTACAATGACTAAATAATAATAAAAGGACTTCACAGAGAGAGTTTAACATACTTACATAGTTAATGTTGTCGATTTAGGCAGTTTCAAGGAAAAACTTACTTGCAAAAGATACGTTTTAACATAAGTTTTAGAAAAAAAAAATCATATTCCCAATTCGGCTAGTCAGGGGTACATGTACAGCCATCGTAAAATGAACTGAGTACCTACGGTTCACTGAGGCTTCTGTTAGACCAACGTGGTGGGTGGTGAGCCGTGTAGCCGTCTGGTCGAGCCAACTGTGTTAGTGAAAATTAATAACTCATTGATGTAAGTCCTGCACCGGGGTTCGAATCGTCTCCCAGTTTGACAGCAACCCGGTGATCACAGTGACTAGTTTTAGTAAAATTAAAATTATGTTTGTGCGTACCTACCAGGTTGAGAGCAATGAGTTCTTTAAAAGCAATATGTTGCGCGGTGAAATCAAACATATGGTGATGTATGAAAGCATTCGTGCAGATTTTGTCACGCACTTTTTGTTATAAAGGTCATAGTTCACTTACACGAATCTGCTTTAACACCGCCCTAAATCAAAACGCCTGCTGGCGGTCAACTACAAAGGTGTCTGCTAATTTATGTTGTCAATATAAACTATCACAAGGCCACGATTTATAAACCCATATTTGAATGTTATTAGTCGGTAGTAGCAGAGTCTATGTGGGCTATGAACTTAATGCCACTCTACTCCTCGCATCATATTAAGTACTTGTAAGAGGATACGCCATTTTAGCATATTATAGTAAAATGCGATACTTATAAAGCGAAGTGGGGACTAAATATTATTACGTATATCATGTTTTTATAAGAAAAAATAAAGTAACTACAAATGCTTTGAATCTTTGAGTTGTGTAGTTATTTTAATTGAAATTAAGTAATTTTGTGAGACTGTTATGTATTATAAAGTAGATAGATTTATTTAGATAGGTCAAATGTATTGTGTAAGTCTAGTTTATCGCCTAATTTATAATTAATTATGACAAATAAATTGTATATGGAACGCTTTCAAATTATTTAAATATATTACCTAGTGGATATCTTAAGGATGTACGGGAGTTGCGTGCCCATACACGCACACATGCACTCACGCACACATATACAGGGAAGCACCCACGTTCGTACATACGTACACAAGAGAACTTACAACCACAATAACCGTTGGGAGTAATATCATACCCCGGATAAAAAAATAAATAGGTATCTCATTCTTACCGTGTACCGCTTTACTTTTTTTTTACGTGACTTATTGTAGATTTGCCGCAGGTGGCATTAACTACTTGGCCGGACAAATGGGGAGTGCTGAAGGCTCTCACCCGGTACATCGTTTAAGACAACAGGCCTGAGGGTGCCCAGTTCGGCGCGAACCTCGGCTCAGGGCGTCGTCTGAGAGGAAAAAATAATTGGAAGAATTAATCGACCCTAGCGGGTCGATAGCGATAAGCGCTGATTGAGGGAAGTCGTCGACCACGCCGGGAACTTACAACCACAATAACCGTTGGGAATAATATCACACCCCGGACACTCCAAATAAATAGGTATCTCATTCTTACCGTGTGCTTTAGCGCTTAAGTGCAAGCGAGAGAAACATACCGCACGCCTCCTTTCTCCTTAGCTACTTACGGCCATCTAGACTAAAGTAAGACCCAGAGGGGGTGAGGCAAATCTAGCTCCGCGCCTGGTAAGAATTGGTGCGGGCGGAAAGTTACCGTTCTATAAGTAATATTATGTTTACGGCAATGTCTTAAAAGACTAATTTAGTAAATGAAACAACAAATTAGTTACAACAAAATCTTTACAATATATTAAATCATTCACATCATAATTTACAATACTATAATACAATTCAAAGGGAGCTTCAAGAAATACTCGTAAATAAAGCGAAATTAAAGTGGACGAGCTTCATACAACATATTTAAACAAAAATAATGTTTATAAAACATTTATATCATTACGGCCGATTTCTCAATACTCAGATAGTGTTCGTCTTAATAAAGTGTTCCAAATTTGAAATTAAGTATAATATTATAATTATATTTTTTTAAGAATAAGAATTTTTTTTTGTTATTCCATTCCTTGCAGCCAGTCTTAACTTTGATTTGTAATGATGCTACATTACAAATAAACGATTTTTAAATGAGTTTATAACGAAAAAATATGTATATTGGAACAGCGCCACCACGAGAGGGAACTAACGGAACTTTTACACCCATATTTATTGTTAAACTAGGTACGATAATCTGGTGCTTAGACTACTACTGTTAAAAGTTATGGCGATTCTAGCGGTACCTAAAGGGTATCACCACAAGCGTGTGGAAATATAGGGTGTTAGTGACATCGTAACGAATACTGAGGGGGATGATTCAGACTATGATTTTGAGTTAATATCAAGTGGAATTATCCGTCGCAAAATTCATGTTCTTTTTATTTTTTGTATGGCAAATTCCACTTGATCACTGAATCATCCCCGTTAATTTTCGTTACGATATCATTAACACACTGTATATTTTATAGCTATTGCACATATAATTAATTAGTCATCCGTTCTTCGGAGGGCACGTTGTAAACCGTTGGTCCCGGCTATTAGCCGTAAAAAAACATCTCCACCAGCGCATAGTGGAGCAGCGTGGTGGAATATGCTCCATAGTCCGAGATTGATTGAAGGGAGGTCTGTGCCCAGCATATGTAAGTATTTAATTTGTTATAGCATGGAGTAATATGACTAATATGAGACACCATACAATAGGTGTCGGTCAGACAGCATAGATCGAAAAATGCGCATGGACTGGATGAGAACCTGGTGGTCCCAGCTCAGAGCTGCTGGTTCAAATCGCGGCCGAGTCAGACGTGTCCGTTTCAATTCTCTCTTTGGGAGTTCTCCTAATCAATAATATAATTCAATCATTAATAGAATTACTTTTAACAAGAAACTAAAAAATATATTTTTAATTTTTATAAATAAATTACAGTATACTGTTAAAAAAATATAATTCTACGGAATACGTTACGGAAAATAAGAATAAACGTGAATCATTGCATAATTCACGTTTATTTTAGTAACTTCTTTAATATTGACTATTACATCATAATATAACATCATCATAAGCTTACTCACGACTATATCCCAATTGGAGTAGTCAGAGGTACATCCATCGCAAGATGAACTAAGTACCCACACCTCACCGAGCTTTTTGTTAGACCAACGTGGTGAGCCGTATCGCCGTCTATAATGGTCGAGCCAACTGTTACTATTAAAACATTACAATAATTTACAAGTTCAACTTTATAACTTGTTCATTACTTTCATTAGTAATATACAGTAGTATACAGGGTGTTAGTGACATCATAACGAATACTGAGGGGGATGATTCGGCTTATTATTCTGAGTTAATATCAAGTGGGATTTTCCACTTCATATCCCCTTTATTTAGTATTCGTTACGGTGTCATTTACACCCGTACAAGTACGTAAAGGCAGCCATACGAGTACGTATGGATGTTAGTGACATCGTAGTGAATTCTGAGGAGGATGATTCAGACCGTGATTCTGAGTTGATATGAAGTGAAATTTCTTCTATTCATTCATGAAAATTTGAGTGATTTTTTAAATTATTTTCAGTACCATACTTTTCCGACGGAAAATTCCACTTGGTATCAACTCAGAATCGTCCGTCAAAGTTTTCGTTAAGATGTCACTAACACCCTGTATACATCTTACCACGTGTGTACGAGCGAGACAGACAGTGCGCGCGTGCTCCCTTACTCTTTAACGGGTATGAGGTATATCAAGCTCGATGTAAGTGTGGGTGCGGAGGGAGTGTCCTTTCTATACGTAGCCGGGTAATTTCTTAGGACAAATATAAACTATGAAAAGTTTAATAAACAAAAATGTAATAAGAAGTGCGACATTGTCACATTTTTCTGTGACGTCACAGGTTGCTTTTTCATACAATTCCATGGTAATTTCACAGCCTCCGTGGTCTAGTGGTTAGAGCGTTAGGCTCAAGATCTGGAGGTCCGGGTTCGATTCCCGATGGGGACATTGTCGAAATCACTTTGTGAGACTGTCCTTTGTTTGGTAAGGACTTTTCAGGCTTGAATCACCTGATTGTCCGGAAAAGTAAGATGATTCCGTGCTTCGGAAGGTACGTTAAGCCGTTGGTCCCGGCTATTAGCCGTAAAAACACCTCCACCAACCCGCAATGGAGCAGCGTGGTGGAGTATGCTCCATACCCCCTCCGGTTGATTGAGGGGAGGCCTGTGCCCAGCAGTGGGACATATATAGGCAGTTTATGTATGTTATGACGTTTAGTAAAAAGCAACTGATTTGACTAGTTGGAAACTAGCCTATTGTTTTCTATTACATTGGTCCATGACGAACAACTCGTAACCAGTTTTATTTTGTTTGCCTCAGATAGCATTATTTGGCTGGACAAACGGTGAGCGCTGAGGGCTCTCCAGTAACCTCCTACTCAGTGTACGAGGTAGCCATAGTTCTCGACATTTTAAGGTTGTTCCTGCGCGCCCCGCACGTTTCCCATCAGACGATTGCGTATGAAAACACGGCTTAAGTCCTATTGGGATATTGCTGCGGCCACTCTTATGTCGTACCTTGTAAAGGTCCTTTGCACAGATCAACGGCGACATACCCTTAGCACTGAATTACACGAGTACGCACGTCCCTTGTCTTGTCGGCGTGTGACGCCCGCACCAAGACATTACTGGCTAGACCGCTACATCGAATTACACACCGTTCATTGCGTAGTAACACAAGCGCTAGTTGTTGTTGCGTCATACCAAAGAAGCAATGAATGACGTGGATAGTTTTATAATGCGATCGTTGCCTCATAATATGCTCATTTTGTGCATATTTCGGTGCCACCGGCTATGCTCCCGGGGCTCTCTATAATAAGAATTCTGTTGTCGTTTGCTTGAGAAAAAAAGAAGTTTTATTACATAGCACACTAAAATACTTATTCGAATCAATAATCTTTCACAAACAAATAACACTTTAAAAAAGTGAAAAACGTCATATTTTTGAAGCAAATATATTAAACTTTTTATATCGATTTCTATATAAAAATTCTAGTCGACAAATCTATTCAATGGTAATATTCATTCTAAAGTCAAAATCACGCGAAAAGTACACTTTTGACAGCTGTCAGGGTCGTATAAACGGAAACCATTTTGGGAAATTGAACCTTATGCCTATGACGTTAAGGAAACGTCAAAATGGACTTATCTCGTGATTTTTACTGTAGCAAGGTACATTATACTTCTAACTATAGACAGTTCATACATTCAGTCCCTTTAGAAGCACAAGTTTCCAAAATAGACTTTATATTTATATAAATATTAAACTTCTATATCTTAGAGCGATATTACATCCAGCAATCATTGTTCAATCATGACTTAGGATTCAAACAAAACTCCATCTTATTATCACTGTACTGTGATCATTATTTGTAGGAACATATATGCTGTTTGTGAGAATACTGACAAAAAACCATGGTTTTCGGCAGACAGAATATTTCCTTTAAATTCAGATCACAGTACAGTCTTCTATCGTGTGGGTTGTGAGGTGGACCAACCCCATCAACCCTGTCAGTGTCAGGGTTAGTATTGAGCCGCCAAAGGCCCCTGACGTGACTGACAGTAATATATATATATATATACAGGGTGTTAGTGACATCATAACGAAAACTTTAGAGGGATGATTCAGACCATGATTCTGAGTTGATATCAAGTGGAATTTTCCGGCGCAATTTCCGGTAGGATAATTAATGAAAAATTTTTTCTTTTTTTATTATTTTCACTTCCATACTTTTTGCGACGAAAAATTCCACTTGATCATGTGGATCATCTCAGAATCATGGTCTGAAACATCCCTCTTAGTATTCATTACGATGTCACTAACAACCTGTATAAGTATACACAAATACGATTTTTCTCAACTTCGTCGGCTCAAATTTTGTTGGTGTTTGAAAGATGTAATAACGCTCTTATAACCTTCGACCGTGTAGGTATATTGGTAGATGCACTGTTGCCAACATAAAATAAACCTATAACTGAGATTACGATGCGGAAAGGAAGGAAAGAGAGAAGGCCTATGTAGCGACACATTTAATACATTTTTGTTATGTCAGCATTTATGGTAGCAGCGCCTGCGTGGCCCCGCGGCTAGCCAGTCTCTCCCGTTCCGTCACCGGGCTAGCTACTATGCCCGACCTTAATTACCGTGTAATATTTTCGGTGTATCTAATGTTTCTTCAAAATTGTAATTGTTAGTCCTTTTAAGTGAATAATATAATTTCAGCAACTTTATATAGTTATTTTACTTTCGTGATCCTCCTGATAATTATTTATAGTCAGATGATATATTGAAGTGCGGGTCATAGCGCCTTCCTAGTAGAACTTAACAAAGCACGTAAATAAAATAAGACCCCACACCTATACCCAGCAGTGGGTGGATAATGGCCCCGATTCCTGCAGACATCTCTTAATTTTACTTTAAGTTATACCTGTCATTTTCTTATCCGCCGAAAAGGAAAGGGACGGATGATTGACAGCTCTTAATTTTAGGAAGAATGAGTAAATAAATGAATAACCCGGGCGAATTTTTAGACGGTTGTTTTAGATTTGTGCTTAAAATTGACGTGTGTTCCATAAATTTTATGCTTGTCGATTACCCGTCCCTTTCCTTTTCGGCGGATAAGAAAATGACAGATATAACCTAAAATAAAATTAGATGGTATTTACAGGAATTAGCACCACTGGCTGAGTAGATAGTAGAAGATAGTGACAACAATGACCACGCGGCGCTCGAATACCAACGAAACGAGGCGCATCGCTGTTATAGCGCCCCTGTTTGAGGGTATCATTTTAACCAACTGAAATAAAGAAGGGGTTATTTAGGTGGCAACATTGCATTTAACGATATACATAACATCATAAGTTCATAACATAAGCTCACGACTATATGCCAATTAGGTAGTCAGAGGTACATCCACCGCAGTAAATTAAGTAAATTAAATTCATCTTTTTTGGGGTTATGTATACGTTTTTACAATAAAATACCAGATAATATTTTAAATTTGTCAGAGAACAAATTTAAAGCTCACGTGAAGCTTACTTTATGTAAAAAAGCCCATTATAAGATTAATGATTACCTAAATGATAAAAATGTCTGGTATTGAATGTGTTCCTCTAGTTATTAAATAACTTGTAATGTGCCCTCATTGATTTAAAAGATGTGCTGCTGTTGCAGTTTCTTGTCATTTCTTCTCCTCAGCCATAACACCTTGCGAAATGACGTAAATTCAAAAATGTTACATTGACCTTCAACAAGTTTATCCATGATAATTACGTTGAATAAATGATTCTGATTCTGCAGGATGAACTACATACGTACACCACACCGAGCTTTCTGTTAGACCAATATTAAATGTACATACATGTTCGAAGGCTATTTCGATATATTGACAGAAGTTATCATTTTCAACTAATCAAAATTCCTACGATTTTGATTATGATAGAGACAAAGTTAACACGATTATGGTGCCGATTCTATAGAACACAACTTCATTTTATTTTAGTTTGATAGCACTAAAAATAGTGCTGTCCTTCCTTTACAACGAGTGTAAGACAGAGACAGAGCTAGTTTTAGAACTGTTAACATTAACTAGAATAAAAAAATAAGTTTCTGTTGCCAGCGTCGGCACCATTGAGTGCTTAGCGCTGCTTACTCCCAGCGGGGGTGGCAGCGTCACAGGCTCACAGCTCGAGGCAGTGGCAGTCCCACGCGCGCGGACGGACGCACTAGGCGGGCTGCGGGGGCTCCGCCCCCGGGGCTGCCTCCTCCTCTACTGGGTGCCCGAGGGACAGGAGGCGCATCTTGAACTCGTTGATTTTTATGTCCTGTGAACAGAGATGGGGGACCAAATAGGAATTTAAATTTTATTGAGAAGAAATGTTGTCTTACTAGCCATAGACTATACGTAGTCGGTCCCAAAGTTCTGTCATATATGAAAATAGTGATAAAATAAAAAGTACCAATAAGTTTATAAAAATTTATATATCAATTTAAAGTATATTTATTAAGAAATGAAAATAACTTAAAATTATTCGAAATGACCTCCCTTGTTTTTAATAACTTCCCTCAAACGCCGCGGCCAGTCATCTATCGCAGCACGCACCATATTCATGTCTATTTCAGCGACGGCTTTAATTATGGGTGACTTCAGGCTCGCCAAATTTTTGTGGGGTTTAGCACAGACCTTGTTCTCTAAGACCTGCCAAATTTTATAATCCAGAGGATTAAGGTCCGGACTGGAGGAAGGCCAATCTTCGTGTCTAATAAAGTCAATTTTTTGATGGTCGAACCAGGCTTGAGTAGTTTTGGCTTTGTGTGCAGGCGCAGAATCCTGCTGGAACACGAAATGATGTCCTGAAAATAGCGTGTTGGGCAGATCTTTGACAAGCCGATTCAAAACCGTCTCTTGGTACACTTTTGCACTGGTTTTGACACCTTTTTCGCAGAAATGAACCTCCGTTGGCCCATAGTAAGAGACACCTAACCAGACCATCACTGAAGATGGATGATGTCCATGTTGAACCCGCGGAACTTTTTTTCCTGCTTCTTCAGAGTTCTCTGCGTACACTCTATCGTTTTGCTTATTGTACTTTTCTTCTATATCAAAAATTTTTTCGTCTGTAAAAAGTATGTCACGGTGTCGGTTTCTCGCGTACCGTTTTAATAACAACCGGGATCTTTTGAGTCTAATTGCTTTCAGGCGGGCATTAAGTAAGTGTCCACTCTTTTTCTTGTATGCTCGCAACTTAAGGTCTTCGTTTAAAACCTTTTTGACTGTTTTTCTACTGACCCCCATCTGCAAAGCCATCAGTTTCTGTTTTCGGACAGGATTTCTTCGTATGCGCGCCTTTATCGCTTTGATCACTGCTGGTGTTCTTGCGGAGCGAGGCCGGCCAGTTCTTTTCTTGTCCTCAACACTTGAGACTTCATTATACCTATTTATGGTACGATACACAAACCTAAGTGTTATTTTCAAATTTTTGAGCAACTTGAAAATGGTACTCGGCGAGTGTCCACAGCGATGCAACGCTAAAATTGCGATTCGGTTTTCTTTCAAGGTCCACTCCATCGTAATAAATCACGGCAAATGATCATTTTTTGTCTTAAAATAATTGTCAAACATTCAAAAATGGAACGCCATAAAATATTTCTAAAAGCATGTTCGAAATTTAAAAATAATGTGCCTGTGACAGAACTTTGGGACCGACTACGTAAACTAAAGTATTGCTATAGCTTAAATATAAGACCTTGGTCATAGACAGTGGTTAAGCATCATAAAATGTGTACGCGACTTTAAATTTGATTATATTGACTATTATTTTGCGTTAGCTTGGTATATAATTTTTGCATGCCAAATTGCGGCAAAACATGAGATTCTCAGATTTATTGTAAAACCTTTATTGTACCATGTTTTATGAGTAAATAAATAATTTTGAATTTGAATAGCACGAATGGATAAGTATTGAATATTATCCAGGACCTAATTTATAGTACAGTCATGAGCAATATAATATACCCACTTTAGGACTCTGTCGCACTAACATATTTGACATTTAGTGAGATTTACAGTTCAATTTGTCTAAAAGTTAATGTGACATGATACCAAAGTGTATACATATTAATGCTCGTGACCGTACTTGTAAAGGTCCTCTTACCTGATCAGCTAACAGCTCGAGTAAATCATCTTGGTCCTTCCTCAGCTTGTCCAGCTCCACCATGGCGCGAGTCTCCCCCTCCCGCGCCGCCCTCAGCGCCTCCATAGCGCCAGCGAGCTGCGCATCTAGTTGTTGTATCCTGGCTTCGTATTCTTTCACTGCAAATTAATAATTAAAATATATATTGGCCCCGATTCCTGCAGACACCCCTAATTTAAAGTTATAACTGTCATTTCCTTATCCGGCGAAAGGAAAAGGGACGGATGATTGTCAATTTTTAATTTGAAAATGAATGAATAACCCGGGCGAATAAAATAGGCATCTCGCTGATAGGCAACCCGTTTGACGTGTGCGGTTATTCATTTTTCAAATATCGAACATCTCTAACTGCGACGTAACTCACGCGTTCCCCGAACTGGGCCATCTGCTTCTATCGTGTGTACTGTGAGGTGGATTACCAACCCCATCAACCCTAGTGTCAGGGTTAATCTGACATGACTCATGTAATGACTACGTACTTACATCAGTAAGTAAAAACCGGGACCAACGGCTTAACGTGCCTTCCGAAGCACGAATCTTTTTACTTTTTGGACAATCAGGTGATCAGCCTGTAATGTCCTAACCAAACTAGAGATCACAAAGTGATTTTTGTGATTTGTCCCCACCGGGATTCGAACCCGGGACCTCCGGATCGTGAGCACAACGCTCAACCACTGGACCACGGAGGCCGTTGGGCTATCAAGGATTCCTTGTGTTGATGATGTTGTGACATACCTTTGTCGTCCTGAGCCTGTGCTGGAGGCTGCGTGTGCGCCTGCGCTTGAGGCAGGCTGTGTGCGGCGGACACTTGCGCCTTGAGCAACGTGTTCTCATCCTTGAGGAGCGAGTTCGACGCCTGGGAGTCACCCAGAGCGCCCTGGAAGTGGTAAAAGGGAACATTCACATACAGACCTCGCCTGTGAGTCATCCCGTGGCACTTGCAACAGTGTCGAAATATCGGGAGTCTCATATCCCTGATTTAAACGTGGTAAGAACCCGTTATTATGTGTTTTAATTATTCACATACAGAGTGTCAGTCATACCGTGACGGCGGGACGGCCTGACGGTGTCCGTGGTCCAGTGATTGAGTTGGACTCACGATACAGAGGTCCCAGGTTCGAATGGGGGTCCGGTAGGGACATGTCACAAAAATCACTTTGTGATCCTTATTTTGGTTAAGACATTACAGGCTGATCACCTGATTGTCCGAAAGTAAGATGGTCCGTGCTTCGGATGGCACGTTAAGCCGTTGGTTCCGGTTACTAATCGTTACATGTCAGGGGCCTTTGGCAGCTCCACAGTAACCCTTACACCAGGGTTGATGAGGTTGGTATTCCACCTCAGAACCCACACCGGGAATCGAACCCGGGACCTCCGGATCGTGGGGCCCAACGCTCAACTACTGGACCACTTCATTTAAATACGTAACCCTACGTACCTGCAGCGCCTGGTTCTGCTGTATGAGCGCGTCCACCTGGGTCATCAGCTCTTGCAACCTCCCGTCTTGTTGTCTGATCAACGTCTTGTACTGCTCCAAGGTGTCCGACTCCGGCGTCGCGCGGTCCGTCTCGCCGATTCCGTTCTCCTGCTTCTCCGTTAGACTGTGGACTAGGATACCTGAAAATTATGTAATGTAACATTTAATAAATCATCACTAATTCCAGAGCCACGCTCTTCTCGGTGTAGCATTCTCCATGCTACTTTTTAGGGAAAAATTGTCGCGAGTGGGATGGCGCCCAGAGTAGTCTATTTCAAAGCCGTACTAGGACTCCTGTCCTCTGCCTCTGAATAGTACTCAAAGGTTGCCTGGACGAAATTGCTGCATGAGCAATAAGGCCGCCTGTTGTGCTTTTCTGTATTGTGAGAAGCTGCAGTAGTTTTAGGCGGATGAGACGTTCGTTATGTAAAATTGACGATTCAAAGTGTAACTATGTTACCTATTGAATAAAGATATTTTTGAATTTGAATTATGTCTTGTCCTTATCTCTGTATTTTGTGTCCATTGTGCTCAATCTATCTCAGTATCCCGCGATATGCGAGTATCAGTATGCGAGGTGTGCCACCGCACCGGGCGCCGAAATACGGGGGCGCCAAAATCAACCAAGACTGGTTCACCCTGGCCGCAAGCTAACTTCATCGGGTTACATTGCTCATACCGGGTGGCCGTAAACAACATTTTATATTTTGAGGGGTTGAGGGGTGCAACTTTGAGGTCTCGTACCACCTAAATATTTTGCTAGCGCCGCCACTGATAGTACTGACAGTTACTGCTGCCCTCTGTCAGGTTCCAGGTTACAGTCCCTGTGACTCGCCTCTTCCGTCTTGCAATAATAAAGAATAATAAAAAAGCTTGCTCACTCTCTAGAACTTTGAAGAGCCTGCAGAACTCGTAGTCAATGAGGATCTCGGCGGAGGACTTGACCCTCAGCTGCGGGTGCTTGGCCGCCTTGTTGTACAGCTCGTGCTTGGACACCTCGCTCAACTTCGCTACGAACGTCTCCATGCCTGCAATGGAACCGTTGTTAAACCAAGACTAAAGCCTCGTATCCACTAGGCAACAAAGCAACATGCCCCGCGGCTTGTTTTTTTTTTTTTTCTTGAATGGCTTCGCCTTCGCATTTAGCCAATCACCAAAGTTAGGGAAACATGGATATAAAATTAACGGAAAGGACACGGAAAAGGATTAGTTTGGGATGATATCATAATAATAAATAAACTTAATTACATATTTAAGGAGTGGGTATTTACAATTTTATATTATTATTTTTAATAAAATGTACTAATAAAATACAGTAAACAAATAATAGAGGTAGGAAAGGGGACACGGATTAAAAGAAGTTGGGAATCAAAAAAAATACGATTATACTGAGGACATGAAAAAAATATATGGTTTAGGTCCCCGTATTCTCCACAAGAGCACGTGGGATCAGTAGTTATATTGATCTAAAATAGATGGGCTGGAGTACAAACATGTCCGCGCGCGGCTTGTTGTTTGTTTAAAGAGCATCGTTAGTTGAGCATCAATTGTTGTCGAGTGGAGACGTGACGCGTAACAACACTGGTTCCTCTGGTGCCATGTTGTCGACGACAGACGTATATTAGATGCGTAGACAAGACAACCTTATCAAACAAAAGTTCCGCGCTAGCTTTCAACATGTTGTGCAGTATGTCGCGCGCCAAATGTTGCCAAGTGTTAACACGGCTTTAGAAGGTGAAGGAATGTGAATTCTGTATTGAAAATCGAGACATCAGGCCACCCTACTCACCTATCCGTTTAACAAGCAGCTGCTTCAAGGAATCCTTCGAGTAATTCTCAACTGAATCATCGTTGAAGTGTATGCAGATGGCGAGCAGGAAGGCGCAGAGCCCCTGCAGCAGGCATTCGTTCTCGTCGTGCTCGTTGGAGCACGTCTGGTTGACGAGGAAGCCCACACCGCCGGGGACCTTGAGGAACGCGCTCACAGCCGGCGGGCAGTAACTCATCCATTGCGATAGGAGCATTAGGAGAGCTACCTGGAAAGGTATAGAGAGGTAGAAATAATGTCTGTTTATTACAAACATATGTAAGATAATAATTGCTGATATAGCAATAAAGTCGCCTATTGTGCTTGTCTTTTTTTTGTTTATTTCTGTACCTGTGTACTCAATAAAGTATTTATTTATTATTCTTTGCATGTCGTTTCCACATTTTGTGCCCATAGTCTTATCATTAAACATTTATGTAATAAGTATAATAGTTAACACGATTCATTTATAACAAACATTATAGAAGGAAAAATTGAAGGGAAGAGAGGAAGGGGTAGACCTAGGATAACATTTATGAAACAAATAAAAGAGAAGGTGCAGGTCGTGTCGTATCGGGAGGTGAAGGTTTTGGCGGGAAGAAGAGAGGAATGGCGGTTACTCCACCGACAAGAGCGCAGCTCTTAAATAGAGAGAGATAATAGTTAATACAGCCAGGTATGCATAAGACCGCGAAAAATGGAATGCCTTTGCCTTGCAATGGAATCTTGTAGGCTAGATTAGATTAGGTATAATACTTAGCATTTTTTTCTCTCTCTATTTGCAAAAAGACACAAAATACTCTGAAATTTACCCCAAGACATTTCTTGGCTATTTCATGCTTTGTATTAAGTCCCGCCTTCTCTAGAACGGGGAACCCGCATCAAACGTCATTGGTTGATAGGAATAGGGTAGTTTCCAACTAGTCAAATCAGTTACTTTTAACTAAACGTCAAACCGCGAAATGACTATGGAATTTGTATGAAAAAACAACCTGTGACGTCATTATCGTCGTTATTATTACATTTTTCATTAAAATGCATAAATAAGTTAAATAGAAAAAATAAAACTTTTGTTTTTATTTAGTAATCTGAATTTTATAATTTATCTTTGACCTAGGAAACTACCCAATGCCTAATTTCAGCAAGGCTGACACCGTGGATACGCAATTTTAAAAGGTGTGGCTTCAGGTGGGGAAGTCAAACAGTAGCCAGCCTTTGGGCAAAACTTTAAATAAACTATGGTAGGATCTTGAGCAATGGATGAGACTTGCACAGGACCGGAAAGGATGGCGTGAAAGAGAGGAGGCCTGTACCCAGCAGTGGGTGGATACAGGCTGAGTAGATAGATAGAGCTTGATTTGGGTACGGTAGTCCACCTAAACTATGTAATGCGACGTTCACCGCGTGTACTTCGGTTATCGCGCGGGATTTGTCTTTTCTCTTCCCCTTAGAGGGTGATTTTCGGGATAAAACTACCCTATGTTCTTCGCTACGTCTTAAACTATGAATCGGTTCAGTGGTTTAAATGTGAAAAGGTAACAGACAGACAGAGCTACTTTCGCATTCATAATCATTAGTGTGGAAAGCAGTTTGTATTTTATACTTTGAACAAACTGTCAAATATCACCGGAAAAAAATAATTAAAATGTCATACCGGCTTTATCGCGACCGGGAGGTTTTTAAACGCATTTAACGTCAGTTGCATTCTTATAACATCCGATTCATATTTCGGCAGAATTGGTACAATTACCTATGTGAAAAATTGATAAATTTAGTGATATGTGTTATACCTATATATCTCACTAATACGTCGGTGTAATTACTCAATACAACTTAAATAATAAAGACTTGTTTAATTATCAAACGGCGGGAAACGTAATAGGCAAAATAGTGTAGCCTATTGATAGGCCACTATTAAGTCTATCGATAGTTTAAAATAACAATAGTATCGATAGTCCTTGCAATAGTCAGAAGCCAGTGGCGGCCCTAGCAAAATATTTAGGTGGTGCGAAACCTCATAGTGGCATCCATAAGCTCCTTAAAATACATTTTTTTCCATTAGTTTACGGCCAGAGAGAGACGGCAAGACAGAGAGAGGTTGGAAGCGTTTGAGATGTAGTATTGGCGAAGGATGGAGGGTATAAGCTGGACTGAAATGGTGTCTGAAACGATAGTATTGATAATTTTCAAGATCAACAATCGAGTCTAACTATCGATAATTTGGCAATAGTAAATCAAAAACATAATTTATACTTTTTTTTGATTTGTCTTCTCTTCTTCTCTCTCTCTCTTATGCTTATCCGAGGGATTGGCGGGAGATCGCGCCAAGTCGAAAGGAGTGGAAAAATCAAGGGGAGGCCTTTACCCAGCAGTGGGATCGAATAGGCTAAATAAGATAATACTCTTAAAAAAAAAAAGTACTATGTAACATAATTATGCTCTTACCTTAGACTGCAACTTAGTAGTCTGTTGCAGCAACAACGTACATTGATGCAGCAACGTTACTGGCGAACTTCCGATATTCGTTGCTAGCAACACCCTTAGCAACTGTTCCTTTTGCACAGGATTATCACACAGAGCTCTTAACAGCGCCGCGGCCGCGAACCAGTTAGACAGGGCATCAGAGCTAAATAGCCCGCCACAGAGCAACTGACCGCTTGTCAGACTGGACACGTCGGTTGACGATGGAAGTAAAGTTTGGACTAAGCCCGCTTGGCTCATTTCGTTGTGGTACAGGTAGCACTGGAAACAGTAGAGCACTGCGCATCTGGAAATGAAATTTTAGTAGGTTTAACTTTTAGCTTTCACTTTTTTTTATTCAGTGAAGGCCTTTCCAGACTACATTCCCCAAAAATAACGAAGATGGCGCTGTCGACATTTTTTTTTTACGCGATAATTGCCAATTTTTCATTACTTGGGTACATAATTATTCAAAAAAATATAATAGCAAAAGCATATATAAAAATAATTGTTGCTTGGTATTTGCATCACATTATGTATACGAGTAGAATTATGTTTCTACCTATATTGTTTCTCTTTATTTTGACCAGAATAATAATGGGTGAAGGATGTGTTGTGTTTCATGGATAACATAATTCGGGCTGTTTTTTAAGTCCCTCATTACCTAATGAGGGACTTTCCAGGCTATGTTCCTCAAAAACAATATAGATGGCGCTGTTCAGATTTTCCTTATTTTTTTTATTGACATAAATTTTATCCATGGTCGCGACGGGAATTGAGAACTTTACCCATTGGAATCGAGCATATCATACTGCCAACAGAATAATACGAAAAATGACGTCATGGCTCCACTCATTCTCGCTGGAGTGAACTCAAAAAAATCAAAATCTAAAGTGTTTTATTGCAATTGTACAGTCCAAAAAAAGATGTCATAGTTACATTATAAAAAGAAAAAATACAGTTCTTAGGTACAATTTAACCCAATCGGGTGCAATATTACATAGGTATGTACTTAAATATTACAATATTAAAATTTAATTCATAGTCAATCGGGCGTGCATCATTACATAATTATATACACTCGAGATAAGGTTCAGGCGACGTCTATGAATACGAATTTTGAGCTGAGTTCGAAATCTCCCTTAAGATCGGAAGGACAGAGTCGAGGAGGTGTAAAGTTCGCTTTATTTCGAGCAGAAATGTCTTCCAGCAGATCGTAATAGTGATACAGCGACATCAGGAGAATTCCATCAATATAAAACCCCGGTTCATGATCTGCAGGGCAGGCAATTAACGATCGATTCAATACATTTTGTCGAAATCGATAAGTTTTATTCCCCAACATTCTTGTCACGTGATCTTGTTCGTATTTTGACAGAACGACATGACTTATTTGGGTATACATATTAGCACCAATCGAGAAAACGGCATAATTATATCGTCAAAATCTATAAAATGACCGGGACAAAATTTTATCATGTTGCGCATGTTAGCCCTACAGGTTGGTGCGGTCGGTCATCGACCTCACAAGTCTCAACCCACACAGCAAAACGATAGCAAGTAAAGGCACATTCGTGCAGTCTCGTTATCAGCTATTTTCACGCATTACTTATTTTCTAACTTTTCCACATGCAAGTAAGAACGTTTGATAAGAATTTATTTTTATCAACATTTGTAGGCATATTGGAATGAAGTGGGTCAATAGCATTAACAGTAAATCATTCGTGACGAAGACTATTCTGTAACCGAATACTTTTGTGAATGGATGAAAATAATGAACTCAATCTAATAATTATTGTAAGAAGAATTCAGGAAATAAAAAAATCAGAGTATTTCTACGTTGCGTTGAGCGGCGGCGTATCGCGCGGTAAATTCAAACATATGGCAATGTATAGGAGCGTTCACGCAAAAGCATTGCACACGCGTTTTTTGATATCCTGTGTCGCGCGTCCAAAGAAAGGCTGTATCGGCAAAATAATCTATGTATAATAATAATTAATAGAAAAAATAGCTTTTTACTTTTTAAAGTTATTTTGTGCAATAAATTGTATTGTATTGTGATTTGTGATTCTAGAATAAATCATATAAACAGTTTACTCTTACCTTAAAGAAAACGGCTGTTTCTCATTGACCATAGACATTAGCAGCACCACAATGGCCGGTCGCGGCGGGTTCGACGGCGCCATCACATTGCCCAGGTAGTCCTGATTGGTCACATCCCCCCGCACAACCTCCCCAACAGTGTTTATAGTCTCCGTCAATATGTCTGCCGGGACCCCACTCGCCATCAGAATGTTACACAGCCCTTCCAACAACCCAACATTCTTTATTATCTTCTGACAACTTGATATTATATGCGCTGAGTTGCTAGGTGATACTAAGGTACGCACTATTTGCAGCATGCAGTGGACATTGGACACCTTCTGTGGTGACCATCCTAGCTCCTCAGACTCGTCAGGTGTATTGAACATCGGCAGCATTTTCTGTATATAACTGCCTTCTTTGAAAAAGTTAATATTACTACTGTTATTCTTTAACAAGTTCAACATAAGAAGTAAGCAGTCCTCTACAATGATCCCACCATCAGAATAACCCTCAGATGAAACTATTTCAAACAGTCTATCGAATGCGTTTTCGAAGGCAACTATCTTCTGTATATTAGCGTTCCCTTTTGTTAATTTTATAAGTAATAATAAAGTTTCGTTACGTATCACTTCTCTTGTGTCTCCTAGTAAGTCCATCATTTTGGATACTCCCATCGGTTTGACTAGGATAATTTCTTGGATGTCTTTTGGTCTATTGGTTAGGAGTGATGTTAGCAACTGCACAGTTGATAGTCTGACTCTGAAGTCGTATTCATCTAGTAGGTCCAACACCAGTTGTATGTTGTGTGGGTCTTTGATGAACATTTCAGTGAACTGTTCCCCGATGTTCATGGGTACGTGCGGGTTGTCTTCCTCCTCTTCAAACTGGGCTGGAGACATGACGTTGTTTAAGGTGTCTAGAGCGTAGTTTATTGTTTCATTGTCTGCTCTGTCTAGTTCTAGAACCTGAAAGTTATGAGGGAAAATGTTAGCTACTTCAATCAATCAATCAATAATACTTTATTGCACAACAACATATACAAAGGACAAAGATACAAAGGCCTTACTTTTTCATCGTGTGGGTTATGAGACCAATAATCGACTTCATCAAGCCTGCTCAGGGTAACTATTGAGCCGCCAAAGACCACATATCACTATTAGGCTAACAAAGTCCTATGGCGAAAGGAAGATCATTTTTCCTTGGCTGGTTTTCACCAAATGGAGAGTACCTACTTAAGGCACTCAGAAAGAAAGGTAACAAAGAGCCGCGCATTGCGCTTTAAAAAGGGCAAGCAGCACAGAAAGCACAATGATTCAAATTCAAAAATATCTTTATTCAGTAGGTAACATAGTTACACTTTGAATCATCAATGTTTACATAACGAACGTCTCATCCGCCTAAAACTAGTGCACCTTCTCACAACATGTATAGCCGGAGAAAAGAAGCTGCAAGAAAAAACTCGGCACAGGGCACTAGACGTTCTTTGAAAATTATTATAAAATATTATGTTATACAAACGAACCAATACTATTAATTTATTTGTCGCGTAGCTAACAGAATAGGTTTATTTATCGCCGCGATATGCGGGTGCCGTGCTACTGATACAGAAGGGTGGCTGACTCATAATTGGACTAATCAAAATATTTTTTTATTTTTTATAATCGAACTGTATAAAGCTGACAAGATATATGAAGAAATCTCCCTATGTTCAGTTATGTTGTAATGTTTTCTGAAGTATTCACATTCGCTTTTCAATAAGGATATCACAAACTAATTGAGTGTAAGGTTATTTCTATTTGTTGGCGATATTCCTAAGTGCGACATTTGTACAGTTTAGTGCAGATAATTTGAAATCTTGCCAATGATGGTAATAGATTGATACATATGGACGTATGTCGATATTGTCTATTGACATGGGCTAGAGCATCAAAATATATGTGTGAAGGTCAAATGGGAAGATTTCTTTAAGTTTTAAGGTCCAATTTATCAATATTTTCCAGTCTGTTGATGTATAAGGATGTGCTGAATAAGAAATTACATGATTAAACTTATAGTTGAATTATTATATCAAAAAACGAACACTTTTATATTCTATATTTAAGTATTTTAATTTACTTTTAAACTAAAAAATAATTTATTTACAAAAACTTAACAATTAAATATTCGTAAATTTAACATTACAAATAATTAAAACTAAATAAAGAAACAAAAGAATAAAACTACAGGCAAAATTAAAAATACTCCCTTTTACCACCTCTCGACCGAAAGTGCCCGTCATGCTCGCAGCGTCACCCCGTTGGATGGCGAGGGAAATTACATTTACATTTGTAATTTAAGATTTATTGAATTCATTACAGGAGATTTTTATAGATACAAAACATGCTAAAATAAATAATTCATAAAAAATGCTGGATGTGTCAGTGCAAAAGGCTTTTAAGCTTCCTGTACATTTTTTTCTGTGTAAATATATCTCAGGAGCAACACAGACATTTTTTTTGCCTTTGATGGGTTTGCTCTTGGGCCCCAGACTTGCCCGAAGGCATTGACGAGGCCTAAGTAACCTAAGTAAAGTAACTAACTTACCTGCTTTAGAGTATCCATGCCCTGTGCACCAACCTCGACACGGTACTTGCGGGACATGGCCTTCAGTGCTCGGCACGCGTCTCGTCGGTCTTCTAGTAATGTGGAGTTGGTCACACGGTCCACCAGCCGCTCCACCTGTGGTCAGTGGAACAATTCAATTTCACATAAGCTGACTACATCCCAATTAGGGTAGTCAGAGGTACATCCATTGCAAAATTATTTAAGTACCCACACCTCACCGGTGGTTACTGTTAGAACAATGTGATAGTCAAGCTGACTATGTTAGTGAAAACTAAAAACCAACAAAATCAATTTAAAATAAATATTAAAACAAAGATGCAAAAAAAACATGAATGCCCTTTTCATCTGATGTTTTGATTTTAAGTTTATGTTATAACATACTTATTTTTAAATAAAAAAAATAATACTGTTATTTACTTGTTTTTTGTAATGTGGTAATTATAATAATAAATTAAAATAATTAATATTTTTATGATTAATAAATATTATAAAACTCTAATTCTAATAAAAATGTTTTATGTCATGTTGTTGTTTATTTATTTATTTATTTTATTTTATTTTATTTGGGTAGCTTACAGCCTTTTTTACAAAATGAATACTTATAAATACAAACAAATGCCAATGAAAAGCTACCACAAGTGAACATTAAACATTTTAAAATGTCCATACAGACTCAGATACAGCCAGAAATTAAATTAGGTTCCTAAGGCTACTTAAACATGGCTTGGCTTTTGGGTTGTAATAGTTACTTTAATAAAAAATATATGTATATTATTGTAAAGTTTATTTTCAAATTGCAATAAATTGTTAGAATTTACTATACTATTACAATGCTGGTAGGCAATAAGTAATACTTTATCAATATGTTTTTATCCCACATAAATAAATAGAAAAACAATTTAAGAATAGTAACATTACTAAGCCAACTAGAATAACACCACTGTTAATCTCTAAATCCCCATTCATTACAATTAGGTAAGAAATTGTTATTAGTAATGAATATTAAGTTAACAGGGGTAACTTTGCAATGCACACACTGAAAAAACAAATGCAATCACATTCCATTTTCTCATTAAGTCCAAGCAACCAAAAACAACCATGTATAATCAATCACACAGACTATTAACCATGAGCTTAGATATGTAGCCAACCAACTTGCCTCATAGTTTACAAAGAATAAAAAACCCAACATGAAATTAAATTAACTCAAACAGAAGTTTATCCTACTTTCAGAGTCAAAACAGCATAGATTTACATAATGTAATAAATGCATAACCCATGCCTGCTGGCAATAAAGTTTGTCCCAACGAAATGGAATGTCTAGCAATAAAAATAACAGTGTTTCAGCACATCGTGACATTTATTCAAGGATATTATTAAAAATATTTATATCAAATTACTACTCTATTAATTTGCGTAATTACTACCATATGGAAAAGCTTGTAGTATTTTAATGGGAAGTTTCTGAAGGGGTTAAACTAATATTAAATTAGAACGTGAGAAGTAACGTGTAATTTATAGTGTAATTGAAGAAAACTTACGGTTTCTGCGCCCGATGGTTGGTGACCAGGCTCGGGAGCCCCCAGCACGGTTTTTAAGCCGCTCTTCAAAAAATCCATTTTATATCTGTCCCTTATTTCTATTTATATCACAAAACACTACTAGAATTACGAATTCATCACATAAAATAGAGAAACACTTGAAAATTGAATTACCCCAAATACGGGACACGTCAAAGCATTTTGACAGATCAATGAACTGTTCGTTTCATGCATGAGCTCAGTAACTTGTTAATGATAAACATTTGTTTAGAAAACGAACGTTTGCCTTGCAGACGAAGGCGTGCACATTAACTTTTCAAAACTATTGGAATCACTCGATATTTTAATTACCTCGTAGCCTCAATAATGTTTTTCTTTATACATGCATAATTATTGTCATATAATTTTTTTTTTTTTTTTGGTTATTTTGTCCGTAGGACAGGCAAAGGGATCATAGCCCATACAGCCAAGTCATGTGTTATATTTATTTATATATTTTTAGTTATAAAATTCATAGAAGGTTTAAACCAAGTCTGGCGTATTTTTACAAAATTAAGGCCGAAGCCAATTCTTAGTTTGATTTCAGAATTAAGGCCGAAGCCATGTCTTAGTTTGTTTTAAAAATTAAGGCCGAAGCCAAGTCTTATATTATTTTCAAATTAAGGCCGAAGCCAAGTCTTAGTTTGTTTTCAAATTAAGGCCGAAGCCAAGTCTTTAATTGTTTTCAAAATTAAGGCCGAAGCCAAGTCTTATATTGTTTTCAAATTAAGGCCGAAGCCAAGTCTTATATTGTTTTCAAAATTAAGGCCGAAGCCAAGTCTTAGTTTGTCTTCAAAATTAAGGCCGAAGCCAAGTCTTAGTTTGTTTTCAAAATTAAGGCCGAAACCATGTCTTATATTGTTTTCCAAATTAAGGCCGAAGCCAAGTCTTAGTTTGTTTTCAAAATTAAGACCGAAGCCAAGTCACAAAATCATAAGTCAATAACAACTACAAGTAATCAAGAAAGGCAAAGGGTAAAATCCAAGACTAAAACACTAAAACAAAACAAAACGTATGTCGGTTGACATCTCATCTGTCAACACAACATTGAAACAAAAACAAAAGATACACAAAAGAAAAGAAAGTCAAAACGTAAAAAAGAACACAAATATATTCAAATTCAAGTTATTTCAAAGCAATAATCAAAAAGAAAGAAAGAATGTTTAGACAATCAAATATCTCCAAAAGTTGCTAAAACAAATTCATAGAGGGGCTTATAACAGTCCCTGTTTTTGAGAAGTTGCTGAAGGGAGAGCGGGATTTCTTCAGCTGTACGATATATGTTCAGGAGGCGGTCTATGAGAAGCAATCTGGGAAGAGTGAAACTACTGCAATCAAAGAAAAGATGTTGCAAAGTCTGATCAGCAGAGTTACAGAAATCACAAGTAGGTGATGTGAGAATTTTGATTCTATTTAAGTGGGCATTAAAACGGCAATGTCCTAGTCTAAGACGACATATAATTGAATAAAATTTTCTACCGGGGTACAGAGTACCTTTTGTAAACCATGGTGTTGATAAACTATTATTAATTTCGGCATACCATTTGCCTTTAGTTTGAATAATTTCCTGCCATGTTTCATTAAATTCATTTTTCAACTTTGTCCTGACAATAGCTACGATGTCAGAATCAGGAACTAAAACATTTTTAATGGGGTGAGACTGGGAACTATTTGTTATGGATCTGGCAAGAAAGTCTGCTTGCTCATTACCAACCACACCAATATGTGACGGTGTCCAAGTCAATATTATATTTTTATTGTTTATTGACAGATTTTTATATTTTTCCCTTATGTCATAGATTATGTAGTTGGTATTACTAGTAAGGTTGGGATTATTAAGAGCTTGAAGAACACTCATACAATCTGAAACTATTAGCCACTTGTTGCCATCCTGAGACTCAATATAATCTAAAGCTATTAGAATAGCCAAACATTCAGCTGTATAGCTACTGACAAATGAAGGCAGTTTATACCCATGTCCCCCCTTAGCATGGGCATCATAAATTGCAGCAGAAACAGATTTGCTATTTTTGGCACCGTCAGTATAAACCTGATGATGATCAGACCAACCATTCAAAAAAGAATATACCTCTTCCTTACATTTCAAAGATGAATTTATATCAATTTTCATTGGAAAGAATTTAGAATCAAAAGAGTTCTCATAGCAAGGCCATAAAGAACTTGAATACAAATTAAAATCTTTTTGTAAATTTATAATTTCAGGCAGAAGCTGCCCAAGGGAACCAAAATATGAGCTACTAATTCTTGAGGAAGAAGACTGCAACTTCAGAAGCAAAGGATGATTTTTAATAGAAGAAATTTTCAATAGAAACTTAAAGATGAGATATTTGAACCTGCTTAACAAAGGAGGTACATTACATTCCACCTGCATCGATATGATGGGGGTGGAGCACATTGCACCAAGAATAATTCGTAAACAACGATTCTGGATCTTTTCTAATTTTTCAACAAATTTATTTACACTAGAAAAGCAAAAAAAAGCATATTCAAAATGACTCCTTACAATAGATTTATAAAGAATCAATAAAATTTTGGGATCTGCACCCCAGTAGGTACCAGTTAAAGATTTTAATATATTACAGGATTTGGATGCACGAGTTGTTAAGCAATCGACATATTTTTCAAACTTAAAATTATGCTGAAATAAAACACCCAAAAACTTAACTGTATTATCAACAGGCAGCAATCTATTATTATAATAAAGTTTAACACTTGACGTTTTAACCATTTTTTTAGAAAAGATAACTACTTTACTTTTGTCAGTGCTGATCTCTAAACCAAGACTTTCAAAATAAGTCTGCAAGTTTAAGAGAGCAGCATTAAGTTTCCCTAGAATATCAGGCAACTCAGTACCAGAACAATACACAGCCAAGTCATCAGCAAATTGTAAATTTTGAGTTTCACTGCCTAAAACTAAATTTAATTTATGAATATACAGTATGAACAACAATGGGCTTAAAATCCCACCTTGAGATACTCCTTTGAAGGAATTTCTAGGACCAATTAACTGATTATCATGTTTAATAAAGATTTTTCGACCATGCAAGAAATTAAATATCCAATTAATTATTTTTCCAGGCAGCTGCAATGAAGACAGAACAGTTGTTAAAATATCCAAATTAACATTATTAAAAGCGCCAACAACATCGAAGAAAATACAACCCAAAATCTGATCACGAGACAGAGCATCACGGACATCCAGACAAAAGTGACTCAGGCTTTCCCGCGCCGACCGCCCTCGACGAAAGCCAAATTGATTAGCTGGTAAGATACTATTGCTTTCAATGAAGAATTCCAAACGCTGTTTAATCAGTTGTTCAGCTATTTTACCAACACAAGAACTTAGTGTTATAGGACGATATGAATCAGCATGGCTACTATCCTTTCCTGGTTTTAAAATAGGCACTATACAATCTGTCTTCCATTGTTCAGGGATTAAGCCGTTTTGCCACAGATAATTTAGTAAATTCAAGAATAATAACGTACTGGATGGATTTAGTAATTTAAGCATTTTGTATGACACCCAATCCAGGCCACATGCTGTATCCTTACGAGATCTTAAGGCTGATTTTAATTCTTCAATAGAAAAGACTGTTGCCAGAAAAGAATTCGTGGAACTTAATAATATATTAAAGTGATTGTTGTCAGACAATTTTTCAGCTGTGTCAGGAGTATACTTGCGCAAAAACTGAAATACCCAGGCTTGACTAGAAAACTCACTGTGTGTTGAAAAGGTTTTATTAAATTTCCTAGTTTTAGACCAAATTAGTTTCATTGGTGTTAGTCTGGAAATAGATATACAAAAATTTTCCCATGACGATTTACGTTCCTGCTTTAATGTGCGTTTTTAAGGGCTTGCGCTCGCTTGAAGTTAATAAAAGTATCGACACAAGGATTTAATTTAAATTCTAAATATGCTTGTTTACAATTATTTACAGTTTTAGTACATTTTTCGTTCCACCAGATTAGAGGGATTCGATTTTTAGTTCTATGTTTATTATTATGAGAAGTTGAGGGTGAATTAACTTTGGTAGTACTGCCAGACCTTGAACATACTACACATTCATTTATAGTAGAAATGATGATATTGCAGAAATTGTTATAGCTCTCAATTAAATTACAAACATCAATTTGAAATTCGAATAACAACTCATTTACACGTTTCTCATATAGCTCCCAATCTACCATTTTCAGGTTGGCGTGAGGCGGGATGTTCGCCGAAGAGTCTGTAGCAACTGAAGGAGAAGATGTAAAACAATACTTCGTCAAAGTGGGTAGATGATAGCTACCACCTAAGGGATCTGACATGACCTGCCATTCACATGACAAGGCCAGTGATGAGGAAACCAATGTTAAATCAAGGCCATTTGGCCGCCAACTAAGGGTACCTGTTGTCGTTGCACGTCCGTCATTCAAGAGAACCAAGTCATTCTCATCCATGGAGTCCAAGACGCTTCTGCCTCGTGTATCAATACTACCACACCCCCAAATGGTGTGATGTGCATTGAAATCGCCTGCTATAATCAACGGTTTTGGAATACTACGAATCAAATTGTCAAATCTACCTTTATTAAAGGTAGGGTTACAATTACCTGGACTGTAAAAACTAGCGATAGATATGTATTTTTGATCAATTTGAACCTGAACTACAACGTTTTGTAGTGAGTCATCAAAGAAAGTGTCTAATTTACGAAATACTAGACTTTTATGAATTAGAATGGCTACTCCATTGTGGTCATTGCCGCAATCATTACGGACAGTGGAGTACCCTTTAATATTAAAAATTGTACAAGATTTAAACCAAGTTTCACTAATAATAGATATATGTATTTTATTATCAAAGAGAAATTTTTCAAATTCATGTCTATTACTTAACAAACTCTGTGCGTTCCACTGCATTATATTTATTGTTTGGGCTGAGAATTTGAAGAATTTTTATTTTTATGCTGAATAGTTTCTTTTATTGTGTCTGTTATCATTTGAGAGCTAATACTTGTGTTGTTTACTTTGTTTAATGTAATAACTTTTATTATAGATTCTGTGAGCAAAGTTAATGCGTTTTTATTAGATAGAATTAAATTTATTAATTCCTGACTGTTTTCTGTTTTGCTGAGTGATGGAAAGTGTTTATTTTTATTGCTGAATAAATCTGAAAAAGGTGTCGGCATAACTTTATTTTTATTTTCAATTATTTTTTGTTTCTTTATAGGACATTGCCCCGAAATAGACAAGTGATTTCCCTGACAGTGGACACAGATAGCTTTGTCTGATGAAGAGGTGCACGATTTAAAATTGTGCTGGTCACCACAAATTGAACATCTTTCAGAGTTTTTACAGAATTTTCCCAAATGACCATATCTTAAACATCTGAAACACTGTTTTACCGGGGGGATGTAGGGTAAAACAGGGAACCTCCACATTTTAATAAAAACATAGTCTGGCAAAGAAGTCGACGCTGAAAATGTAATTGCGACCGATTGGGTGGGTTGTAGTTGGAACGACTCTCCAACTTTCTCCCTTCTCATAATTCGTCGTACACAGATTACTTTTTTACAATTTGTACCTAGACCCAGTTCGTTAAATATTTTTTTGTTTGTCATACTGGTAGGCACTGAGTTGATAACGCCAGTCATTTCAGTGGTACCAGCAGGTATCGTCGCTTTTAAATTTTGGTCTCTCAAGAATGTAGAGTTATCCAAAAAAGCATTTGCTAAATTTGGGCGATCAAAGACTACGCCAATTTTAAATTTATTTATTTTTTTGAGATATTTAATGCCTTTGACTACTCTGGTGAAACAAGTGCTTAAATTCATCATATCTCGTGTCCCAATCGGTTGTTCAGTGCTACTTTCGATAAATACAACAAATTCATAACCTGCTGCGCTATCTTCTGGATACCGGCGACTATAATCAGTCACTCGGTATGGAGCATATTTGTCTTCTTCAATCTCCGTGTCCATGATCCTTGGCGGGTCGGTAACGTCCGAGTCAGAAGACTCGGGCTCAACAACCTCACCTGGTTCATCCCGAGACTGGGGCTGCTGCTTGCCTCCTTTTGTTGCCGAATACTTCCGCTTTGCCGGCTGGCCAGGCATCTTGCCCGCCGCGCGGGTCCTTAGCGGACCGCCTCTGCTACGGTTTTTTATAAAAACTTACCAAACGATAAATATTTACATTCAGATATGAAATAACTATATATACAATAACTTAAACTAAATAATTATGTACAAATTATGCAAATATCTACAAAATTTGGAAATAAAATTGAAATTAAAATCGAGAGCTTAAAAAATCCCGCCTAACTTGTTCGAAGGTTCCCGCCCTTTTTTCAAATATTGTCATATAATCTAACGAACGATTCCACTTGGTCATCGGTCAGTTGCGCTTATTTGTCACGTCCAATTTGCGTCAAATACTTAAAGAGAAAAAGTAAATATGCAAACTCCAAAGAGCTCCAAATCTCAGAACAATAACTAAAGCATAGAAGGAAGGCTAAAATAGCAACAGAACTCTATAATTCTGCTCTACTTTATCTTACGGAACCGGCGTAATGTTAGACAAAGACGCATATACAAAAATTGTTTCGTAATTTCGTAGGTTGTCACAAGTTTTTCATTGCCTAGTGTTGGGTGTCACTTTAGTAATATGTCGATAAAATTAAATTTACTTACAATTAATGTCGATAAATTTTTTTTACAAGATTTCTTTTTGTAGGATGCAATTATCTTCTTCTTGATGAAAGGAGACTCTGTCTCTGATAGGTAAGTATCTAACCATTTTTGGATTATATTGTCTGGTTTATATTAGTTTGGAGCTGCAGCTCACATTCAGGAAGGAAAGAAAATAGCCAACTGTTATCGTTTCATCGGTAAGTATTTTGTAATATTCGAATTTATTTATGATGTCATCCGCCGTGCACTGGTGTCGATCGACGTGCCGTGCAAATTGGAACCGCCGCCGCCGGGTCTAAGCCGCACAGACGGTAAGAGGCCCGATGGGGTCACGCCATAGACATAGAAAAGAGTATGGACTGGAAATACCTACAGAAAAAACGTGCCACTCTGTAAACATAAAATGGCGGTCTTTACTAGGGCTACAAGCTGTTTCAATACTAGGATACTCGTACCTACTAGATATAGCATTATACTTAAAAAAATACGGCATACAAGTATTCATAAGAGAACAGAAAGGGAAAGTAAAAGGTAGGTAGGTGGTGTACTGTATCTTTCGTGCAAAACTTGTAAGTATTGTATGTTGTGTGCAATAAAGTATATTTGTATTTGTAAAGGAAGGTTTAGTCAAGATTTATCTAAGTCGCTTACACAAATCTATAACATTCATTACATTCTTTATTGGGCGCAGTTCGTATCAACCTGGAGTGTTGGAGTAGGAGTAAATAAGAAAAGGAGGTAAAATGAAATATAAATTAGATCGTAAATCTGTTCATTAGCAAGTATTTATTTCACACGTTATTAATTATGTACATTATATTTACAATAAATACAAATTTATTAATTTCTAAACAGTGTCAATTTGCTTAGAAACTGTCTTTGTGACACCCTGTCACATTGTTTTTTTTTTTTTTTTTTTTTTTTTCATTAAGTCGTTTGATCTTGAGGCGGGACTTGTTCAGCTTTTCTTTTAAATTTTTCATCTCGTCTTCTTGAACTGACTGAAATAAAGTTTAATAATAATGTTAAAATAGTATATGTACAAAATAATCTATAAAAATAAAAGTAAAATATATCGGATTTAAGTGCATTGTGCAGCTGGTTGAATTATACACTCTATATATGTATATCATGTTAAAAATATAAAAAAAGAAAATTATTTGATATACCTTTTCATGTAAATCCAGTCGACACTTTTGGATTTAATATCTGAAATCAAAGATAATAATAATTTACTTATATAAAACGTGTACAACTCATAATTGTTTAGACATAAAACAACTACAGACTTAGTATATATACTAAGTTTATTAAGTACATAATAATATGTAGTTGAATGATAGATAGTATAAACGTGTTGTGATAACATGATACAAATATCTTATCTATCTATCCAGCAGTGAGATGATGCAGGCTAGGCTGAAATTTAAATTTAAACACCATTTCATCTGTCTGATCTATAATGTTCAATGTAGGAATAGCATCGTCTCGAAGACGCCTCCACTTTGAATTAGGAACACACATAAATGAATCCGCAGTAAAATGTTTCGAGCAAATACGGCTGTACTTATTTGGAATCCAATTTCGTCTATTAATGCGAATTATCCATTCTTTCTCTTTGTTATCGTCTACAGGAAATCTAAAAATTAAAAGTATCGATAATTTTAGTACATCACTATGGACAATCAACATAACCTCAAATCAATTCCGTATTCATCGATGAAACGTATAATATAATGGATATCTCAAATATTTTATGCTACAAATCTATTCAGCAAAACATATTACTTTCCTAAAATTGTTCAGCAGTTCACATTTCACTAGAAAATTACAAAAAACTTACCGATGAAACGACAGAAGTTGTTGGCTATTTTCTTTTCTTCCTGAATGTGAGCTGCAGCCCCATACCACACAAGACATAATGTCACACAGTCGAGACACTCAATTATTTGATATAAATAAAAGTTTCTTTCCATTTATTTGGAAAAATATTGTTAAATTATCACTTAAAACAATCTGAACACAAGACACTCGTAAACACAGTTGACGCGACCGTGTCAAATAGTTCGATAAATATAAGTAAAATCTTCTTATGTATGTTACTATGTATTTGGCCGAGTTAAAATGAGTCCAATAGGTCCAAATGACATTTCATGTTGTGACAACCTCGGAAAAAATGAAGCAAAGAGCGAATCATTTGTCCTTTTCTCACTCATAGTTTGTGTCGTAAGCTAGAAGAGAGCCGGTTTATAGTTTCTGAATTCTTATTTTAGCCTTCCTTCTATGCTTTAGTTATTGTTCTGAGCTCCAAATATTCATATCTCTTTCACATCCTTCAATTGTAGTGAATTTCATTCCGCTTAACCTACTATTGACACTGCTGCTAATACTACTGCGAGTGTTATTTCTTGAATTTTTCATTTATTTCACTGGATAAAAACCACAATGTCTACTGATCTCGGTGCTAGTTTTAATGAACAATATATGAACATAAACACGAAACTGAAAAAGTAAGTTGATATGTAAATATTCATCCGAGAAGTTTAGCCTTTATTCTACCTATGTTACGCTCTATTTAGATTTATTTTGCTATTATATCTTTATCATAACAGCATAATAAATGGCTTTTAATTGTATTCTAGGCGTTTTATGCGGAAACCGAATATATCTGAGGCGACAAATGAGTTTATAGCACTGGCGATACAGTGTGAACATTCTGAGCAACCAGCGTTTGCGGGACACGCATATGTGGGGGCTGCGAAATGCGAGGCGAGCGCGGGAAACTTCCTCGGTGAGGCGGAGCACTACCTCTCTGCGGCCAGACAGTTCATGAAGGCGGAAAAGAAGCTGAAAGTCCTGAAGTTTCACAGTCCTGACAGGGAGAATCTTGAGGTACACATTTGTTTTTTTAATTCAGTATTCAACAGGATGGCACATGCTGTTGGTCCTGGCTACTATTTACTAAAGTAGATATATAATATTTTGTCATATGAGCCTACCAGGGTTAATAAGGTTGGCAATTGACTTCACAAGTCACAACCCACAATATGATCTATTTGATAAGTTTGTATGTAGGAAACTTAGCTTTTATAGGTTTTAAATTACTTTGATATGAATACAGTTCTATCACTTTTAAATACCACAAAATTGGAGTTGATGTGCAACATCATCAGGAGTACCAACATTTTCATCCCTAAACTAAAACTATACTATAGGGAAGGGCATAGAGGTAACAATAGATCTTACAGGTTGCAGTGGTACAGTACATGAAATAAGGCCTGCATAGAACCCAGCTTCAAAAAATCACCATTTTATTTTTTTTAAGTGGTAGGGTTGGAAGAGGAAGGTCTAGGCATACATACTGCAATCTGATTTACGATGTTTTAAAGAACGGTCAGGTCAAAAGTATTCTAAACTGGCGAGCATGCATGGAGTCTTTGATGAGAGTGGAAGAAGCAAAGGTGGTGTGTAGTAAGTGGAATTCTGTGGTCTCTGCTTACCCTAACGGGAAATAGGCGTGTTTTTATTTATATATTTTAAAATTTTCAGGCAGCCATAGGTTGCTTCATGCAAGCTTTGAGCAAGTATCCAGAAAGGTCTCCAATCCGCACATCAATACTGATGGAGCTAGCTGATGGCTTAGTGTCCCTGAACCACAAGTTGGAGGCCGTATCATACTACGAACAGGCCTTGGAGTTGGTTGAGGATAAGACCAGGAAGCTCATGTTCTTGAGGAATCTGTTAAACTTGCAGATGGACTGTGGTGAGTCGAGTATAGTCAGAAAGAACTAACCTTATAAGTAAGAAAGTGGTCAAAGTGTGGAATAGATAGATTACTACAAATTTGGCTCCAGATGATATACCATCTCGTTGTGTACATGTAAGGTGAACGCGCGCCTAGACGCGCCACAGGAGCCGCACGCGCCTGAGTCGACTTTACGGCGAAATGCGGGTCGTGCATTTATAAAATGCGAAGACTTCGGCGCGTGCGCCACCTGTGACGCGTCTATGTGCGCGTTCACCTAAATAGCATTATTCAGTTGAAATATTATCTTTAAATCTAGTCTATTTGATCCCGCTGCTGATCATGATAAAAAAAATATTTGAGACTACTTAATTTTTGATTTTGACTTTTTAATATAACAGTTTATTGTACATAGAATATGACATATAGACAATTCGACTAATATGAGACAGACACACATTTCTTAGTAATTTTTATTTGTTTTTACAGACTAAAATCAAAATAATTATGCACTTTTATTATGTTTCAGGCAAGTTTGATATAGCCCTGGAGACAGCAAACACAATGTGTGATTTACATCCGAATATACCAGAGGACATTCTCTCAGAGTAAGTCATTATATTACTTCAATCAGGAACTTTCCAGGCTATGTTCCCCAAAATTAATATAGATGGCGCTGTCTACTTGTCGAAATACAAAAACGCAATGTAATGGCAGTAGCATATATAAAAATATTTATTGCTTGATATTTGGATCACATTATGTGTAGAATTATGTTGCTACCTATATTGCTTCTCTATATTTTGATCAGAATAATAATGGGGGAAGATGCTTCATTTCCCCGGCTATACAGGTTGTGAGAAGCTGCAGTAGTTTTAGGCGGATGAGACGTTCGTTATGTAAAAATTGACGATTCAGAGTGTAACTATGTTACCTACTGAATAAAGATATTTTTGAATTTGAATTTGTAATTGAGCTTGTGTGTATAAAAAGGGTAAATGATGACCCTTTTTATACACATCCAAAAACAAAGCTAAAAGATGCATGTCTGTTATCCCTGAAATTAAAATGTTAAATGAAGGAAAACCCAATAAACAAATAAATAAAATTGTTGCAGTGCCATCTATATTGTTTTTGAAGAATGTAGCCTGGAAAGTCCTCATTTGCAATCGTCAATTCAACTTGGATGTGCTGATGCCAAAGTATATTCAAAATATCTTCTTTCCATTTAAAAGTGGGAAACTTTTATTACCACCACAATCTAATAATAGAGCAAAGCGTTATATTTTCAAAACTCCCTTATCATTGATTAACTATCATTAATACCATAATTCATACCATAAACAACCAGGTCACCTTATCCTTCCATAGCATATTATCTCTTACTTTCTACTCTCCTACAATAATAAAAAAACGTGTTTCAGAGTACAAATAAACAGAGTGCTACTGACCCTAGTGGTGGAGCCAGCGGAAGAAGACAGGCCAGTTTCCCTAATGCAGTTGTTCACCAATTTACTAAGTGACAATGAAAGTGATGGTGAGTTATTCTTAGGGTTAAACAACATAATGTCCACGCCGCATCGCACTTTCCTATGCTTATATCTTTTTCTGTCACTCAGAACTGCCATTTGCCAGAGCTTCTTCTATCGTGTGGGTTGTGAGGTGGATTACCAACCCCATCAACCCTGGTGTCAGGGTTACTATTAAGCCGCCAAAGACCCCTGACATGGCTCATGTAACGACTACTTACTTACATCTGTAACTGGGACCAACAGCTTAACGTATATCAAACAACTCTTATTTCCAGCAATACCGTTCAATACGGACGTGCAACTGAAACTCCAGTCCATCGTGCTGTCGTGTGCGACTGGCGACGTGTCTTCACTCATCAGCGTGGCTGCCGACACCAGGCAGTACCTCACCACGCAGCAGAATGATCTCCTTGATGCTCTACTTAAAGAGAAGAGAGACCAACATTTGTCCTTAGTTTAGATTTAGACTTGACTGAGATATGATTTTTGGTTTGGATTTTTTTGTGAGACTGTCCTTCGTTTGGTAAGGACATTACAGGCTTGAATCACCTGATTGTCTGAAAAAGTAAGATTCCGTGCTTCGGAAGGTAGCTAAGCCGTTGGTCCCGGGCTACTAGCGCAAACACCTCCACCGACCCGCAGTGGAGTAGCGTGGTGATATGTTCCATAGCCCTTACGGTTGATTTAGGGGAAGCCTGTGCCCAGCAGTGGGACGTGTATAGGCTGTTTGTGTGCTGTTATTATTTTCGGGGCGTATTTTTGCAAATCTGGCTACCCTCATAGACGATTTGATTCAGGCGAAAAGATGATCCTAATAAAAGACGACCGATAGGGTCAAACTACATTTGCTAGCACGTTATTACACTTTACAAAACTTCTATCAGCAATAGCATGCGTGCTTACTCGCGCTATGTAGTGCTGGCAGATATGGTTCGACCCTAATGCGCAATTACGCTCTCTGAAATGATGTATAAATTATGTGCGAATTCAATATAAATCGTGAAGGTGTTGCATAGAGACTAGTACAAGGTTGTTTAATTAACGAAATATTTTACAAGACACTCATAGAAAATATGTTCTTTTTTTCTAAATTTTTGTCAAGATCTAGATAAATGATCTGATGGTAGATCACGGAATAGAAGAGGTTGAAAGGGCCAAGAGAGCGCGCCATGTGTCCCATACAAGAATGAGCAAATATTTCATAGTTCAACTTTGCATTTCACTCGTCCGCAAATTTCACGACACACGGAGCTCTTATGTAATACAACATTCAGTAAACGCATTAATGTCACAGTATTCTTGTTAAGTAATTTATTTATTTTCGAATGAAATGATTCTAAAACGTTGGTTGTTCGATGGCGCTCACCGAAAACGCTAAATACTACAGGGGAATGTATTTTCAACCAAAACGTTTCGATGTAGTTTATAAACTTTTCCATTCGTTTCAAACTGTGACATTCTGATTTTATATAATGAAATCCTGGTAACACCTCATCAAGAGGTAGTAGTGGTAAGGCGGCAGTGAGAGCTACTATTCTCCTTTCAGGTTTATTTTGCGTATTCTTCAGGGATTTCGCCTTTTTCCAAATATTGCGCACCCAATGATAATAACAACCTTTTAAAGTAACGTTAGGGAATACTTTTAAAATTGCGTTCATTGCCGCTATTTCATAATCACTGTGAACTTTATAATCATAGATAAATAACCATACGAGTACTTTGTCACATCATTATGGTGGTATGGTTTGGGACCCACCCTACCACCAGGGGTAGGGCTAGTGGTATGGTGGGTCCGCAATGCACGAAAATAATATTAAAAATGTCGTCTTATGCATTGTAACCTTCAGGACAAGGCTATCAATCACAGGAAAGCTGAAAACCTTCTCGAAAAAATACTTTTTTTTTGTATGAAAAGAAATGTTTAAAATTGCAGCCTATCACATAAAATATACATTGCCGGTAAAGTTGCTGTGGAATTTGAGAAGCAGTAGAGCTATCGTAGTTATCCGTTTGCAGTAGTAGTACAAGAGAGTGGAGTTGAACCGGCGACAATAGTTCTCAATAGCACACATTAGGGCATTTCCAATCTTTCTCTTTTTCCATGAGGTGGATAATAAAAAGAACTGCTTATCATTCCGTTACATAATTTAAAGAGACTTCCTTTTCAAAGGTCTAGTCAACACTTTGTCTTACAAAGTTATTAATTTAAGTTTTTAATATTATGGTTCTTATAAAAATACAAAGAAATAAAATAATCAAAGTACATATGCCACTTTTATTTCATGAACAGATAAACATTTGATACCAAGTATATTTTTTTTTTGTATTTTCTATGAACAACACATATAGCACTAGTATTTTGTTTTACTGATTACCATTATTGCATTATAAAACATCATAAATATAGTCAAAAATATGTATGTTGATACCTTAAGACTTTTTATCAATGCCCCTTTTATGTATATCTTGTTGTGGCTTTGGTATAGTAACATTTAATTCGTTACCAAAATTGACATTATTGTCAACGATGTTTGCAGTTTCTTTTGACCCCGTAGCAATAGGAACTACATTGCCAAAATCTGCTGCAGTGTCAACTTTGTTTTTGATGGAGTGTGTCCACATTTCTTCAAACTCATCATCGTCATCTTCAGACTCTTCATTTCCACTCTTATCACTCTTCTTTGCTTCATTACTCTTCACCCAGCAGTACTCAAATGGGTAGCTTGTGTTCCTGTTATCATCCAAAGAGATCTCAAAGCGGCAAGACAGTGAGTTGAATGTTGTGTGGACGCCTTCAAGCAGGTTGACATCAACTTCTTCAAAACCTGTTATTGATTTGAACAGTTCGTCAGCTGACTTCATGTCTTGTACTCCTTTCTTGTCAAAGAACTGAAACAAAGAAATAAAATATTAGTCTCTCTTGTTGGTTCATTTTGTGCATGGCATGACAACCACATCAAACAATTTACAAGTGTCCTTACATTGCAAATGTTACGGCAATCTCTCAGCAAGAACTCCAGTCCACTGGGATGATCAGGTTGCACAGATTGTGATACGTCAATGAACCAGCATTTGTTCTCCCACCACAAGATATTATACTCTGATAGATCAGCATGTATTATATGCCCTACATTGTACATCTTATGCATGTTCTCCACAACTTCATTATATACGCTCTGCCATTTCTCAGGCTTCAGGATAACATCCCTGAGTTTTGGTGCAGGCTTGTTGTCTCTCCCAATGAAGGACATCACCAGAATATGCTTCTTCAAGCACACCATCTCAGGACAGTTCACCCCAATTTTCTGCAACCTCATCATATTGTGCATCTCCTTCTCAGCCCACATGTGCACAATCTTACGTGGGTTCTGTTTAGAGAAACGGTCTTTGAACCTATAATCCGCTTCAATATACTTATCGCGTGTTTTGAACTCATTCAGGGTAGTTTTAAAAACTTTGATTGCACATTCTTTTGGTACAGTAAGATCTTCATATGAAGTATCACCATGAGCATGCAAAACTACAGATTCCTTCCCTGTAGATATTATACCATTAATATTTTCCAACATTCCATTGTTAATCAGTTTGAACAAAATAAGTCTGGTTGGTTCATCCAGACCCATCTCAGCAGTGGCCTGCATCTCTTTACGATCCAACATTTTATGTTTACGGGACTGATGGTGTCTAGTTTGCTCTTTTAAATGATTGAACACAGAGTTTGGCAGTTTCATGTCGAATCCCGCGCCGTCGCCAGTACACACCTCGGGGGGGAATGCCATAACTCTGCAGGCATTCCTCCTACCAGAAATTACACTGTCATGTTTAGTGACCATCTCTCCATCTCTCATAGCATATCCTCGTTTAGGAAGACTCGCGAACTCTTTCTCATTGGTCTCAAAGCGGTCCCAATCTTTATTCTCAGCCACTTCAACATCTTCATCTTCAGAATCTGTATCATAGATCAGATTTTCTGGTACAGTGCGGTAATTATCATAAGATACGGATACCTTCGCGTCCCCATTGCGTTTCTTCTCCACTCTTTTGATTTCTTCGTCGTATTCCTTATCGAATTGACATTGCAACACTTTTGCAATAATTGCGTCTGAGTCACAGAATTCTTTTAAGTTGGCCTCTTCGATCTGCTTCAGCAGTTCTGGATCAATATCATCAGACGTGCTTACATGTTGGTCGGATATATGCTCAGCAAACTTCAATTCTTCTTTCACCTGAAGACCCCTTGCATACTGCTCTGACATAATATCAGAAAGGTTTTGCGACTGTAGAGTCGGCTCAGTAACTTTTTTCCACGGATTCGACATTTTCAATAATTTATAACTATATCACAGAAGTTTCACTAATAATTAGATAATTAAGCGTAGTTTTAATAAAATTATTATTTCACAATAAATTCGCTCACACACACACGATTGAGATTTTCTTTTCAATTGTCAAATGTTTTTTTTCTTTACCGGCTCTGGCCAAATAACTTTTTAAGCCTTGAATTATTTATTTTTTTTGGAAAGGGTTTAACGGCTCTGGCCTAGTAGCGTTATGAACAACAGTGTTACCAGGGGGTGTAAGCTATTTCTTGGCTATTTCGGCCGGATGCCGGCACTGCCGGTCAGTGGCATGGCAGCATCAACGCGCAACGGTAAAATTAATTTCTCCAACTCTCCATACATGGAAACGAAACATATTTCAGTTGTGATGAAACAACAAAACGACTTTCAGTTTTTTTTCCTTTACTTCCTTTTTGCCAAATTTTGATGTTGAGGTCTATGGAAAATTCAGTCCCCTACGAAATATATGAAAATAATGCTAAAAATAGCTGTACTTTGGACTACATTGATTTAGAAGCTTTTTTTAAACAGCTTCAAGAGAGACACATAAATAGTAAATGTTAATTTCAACCTCATACCTCCACGCGTTCCCGTAAAACAGGTCCTGACAGACGGACGGACAACAAAGTGATCTTATAAGTGTTCCATTTTCCTTTTGATTTAGATTCGGAACCTTCAAAATTCGGATTCTTATCCGATCCTCATTCATAATTAATTCTTGATTCGGTCCCAGAATGACGGAGAGTAGATAATTAGTATGAAATATCGGATGGATGTAGTAGTGCGCAAACTACCATACAAATAGTACTATCCGCTACTTGACGGATTCGGATTGGAGTAGAAAACGTCGTGGGAACCGAAGTGGTCGGTGGTAGGAACTATTTGTATCACG
This sequence comes from Pectinophora gossypiella, assembly GCF_024362695.1. Taxonomy (NCBI): domain Eukaryota; kingdom Metazoa; phylum Arthropoda; class Insecta; order Lepidoptera; family Gelechiidae; genus Pectinophora; species Pectinophora gossypiella. Next base: position 14,804,046 of record NC_065419.1, read on the forward strand.
TCAGGTGGGTATCTCACGCACTCCATCCGAATTTAAATCTTTATGTAAATAATTTTCTACTACCCGTCATTCTCGGACTTGGATCGGTTGTAGTGTGAAGACGCCAGTTTCATATAAAAAAGGAGCAAAAATCGTCGGGTTTCCAATAATCTGGTAACACTGACCAGTTTAAAAAAAAAGATGATTTAGCCTGGGATATAAGGTTTTTGAGTCACTTCATAGTTTTTAGAACATTTCTGTAGTTTAAAAAACTTTTTATCTAGTACTGCCTGCCAACAAATCCATTGATAATCTAAACTAGGTACCTACCATAGCATAGGTTTCGTATAAGGTTTTGTCAACTTAGAGTATAAATAAAACAAAATGTGATTTTTTCACTTTTTATTTATACCTAACAAGTCCTTCATTTCGTGGGCTTCTTGCCGCTGCCGCCGCCGCTCTTGGCGGTCGCCTGCTGGGCCTTGAGGACCTTGACGATCTTCTGTTCCTCAATCAGGAAGGCTCTGACAATGCGCTGCTTGACGCACTTGTGGCAAAGGACTCCTCCATAGACGCGCTTGACGGTCTTCTTGCGGTAGCAGAGGCGAGACCTCTCAGCGGGCCTGGCCGGCTGGATACCGCGCAGTTTGCTCTTGCACTGGCCACATCTCGGGATCTTCTTGGGCTTCTTAACGTACTGGTACACTAGACGGCCACCAGGGGTCCTTACTCTGCAATTGATATAAATATTGGGTAAATATTATATGTAAATGTGTGGAAACATTACTTATTATGAATCCTTACTGTTTTACTACATCATGTCTATTTCCTATTTAATAATACAGCAAAACTAGTTTTTCCAATAAGAGCAAGGACATTTTGCACTGCATCTTATCCGTAAATGACAGAAAACGAAAATTACTTAAGAGATATTGAATGTAGTGTGAAAGCTACTATACAAATAACTCTACCGATTTTTGCAATTAACATTTGTCAGTTTTGGGATAATCTAATCTGGCTAACTAGGGGTAAAAAGTGATCACTTCTTATCTAAATGTAAAACTATGTGAGTAACAATAACTATGGTTAAAAACACTACTGATTATAACAATTTTGTAATACCAAAATAGTTGTAGAGACCAAATAAGTATAAATAAGTATAAATAACTTTTCCATATTGAAATGTGGCAGACAATGTGCTTAGACAGACATACAGTTTCAAAACTTTTCACCATGAGTTCTAGGTCAATAATACACTATGTGGGTAATATTCTACATCCATAAACACTTGAAAAACAGCCACATTTCTTTCAATCAATTTGTTAGCGAGAAATGAGAGTGAGAGTGTCTTTGAATAAGAGACCTGGTGGCTATAATATACACAAATAAGTAAATAGGTACCTATAATACTTTCAACAGTATGGTGCTTAAATATTTATCAATACTGAAGGAACAATGTGTCTACTGAATCTGTTCGAAAGATTATTGCATGGCACTTAAGTATCCTGCCACTATTTGAAGTATTTTGTTCTGCTACAACTAATTCATAGCGAATGAAAATATAGTAAATATCATTCCTCCGAGGCCCAAAACTAACTAGTTTCCCAGAGCAGGTTATATGACAATAGAGGGTTATACGAGTAGTCAACATTCTTCAGGACCTGGACTAATACTGATGTTTGAGGTTATGTTTGAAATATCATAAAGATGAGAATTTTACAAAAAAATTAAGATATTATGCTTGAATTTTAATAGCCCCAGTTATAAAGCACGTGTTAGTCATAAATAATATAATTTATACTTACATTCTCCTCTGGTTTGACTTTGTATTGTACGACAAACGTCGTCGGAACGTAAGCCGCTGTACCATTTTGAAGCTGAAATATAAGATAAATTATAACTATCAGACACTAAACACTTAATATCACCATGAATTACACAAAAAATATATGAATTTGGGTGAGATTATAATAGATTTCATTTATTTTCATAAAACACACAAAATCCCAACCTTTTTGACAGCTCTTGACAAGGAAAGAAAAACAAATCTTATTTTGGCAACACTGAAAGATAGCGTGTTTTCATTGCACCTCATTCAAAAATATTAAAGCAATTTTTTGAGTTCGTGGGTCGTCTAATTTTGTGTAGAGTGTAATGTAAAGTGAGAATACGTTTCAATTTTACAAAATCGTCTCTTAATCATAATCTCATTTTGTGAGGCAGTTTCTATTTTTGCTAAAACATGGTAGATTAATTTGATTGTACAACCAAAAATGAGTCTATGTTACTAAGACACGTTAAATTGCTGGCCAGAACTACAAAACTTAACTATGTATGACCTAACTTGCAAGAGAAAAGGATGCAATTATTGCTTTGCTTGGTTTTTGATTTGTTATACAACAATTTACTTTGGGAGCGTTGGTCGTGATTCTACAGACTTCAATATAAAATATCCCATGATGATGATAAGTCAGGGGCCTTAGGTGGCTCAATAATAACATTGACATCAGGGTTAATGAGGTAGGTCATTCGCCTCACAAGCCACACGATAGAAGAATGTAAAATATACATATTTTTCTACGTATATTTATGATAGGTACCTAAACACAGTGCTAATGCCAGCCAGTGCATATGTTCTGATCAAAGACCTTGTATAGAATAGACGGAGCATATTTAAGACGAAAGAAAAACATAGGTTTTGTCTTTCGCACTCATGTGAGCCGTCATAAGTTAAAAAGAGATAAATATACTATCGTCGTAACGTCTTTTGTACTCGTGTAGCGGGTTTGTTATAGAAACGTACCTATAGTATATGTTTTTGTATCAGAACCACTAGTGCCGTTCCATGTCTTTATCGACATTATTATTGGCTAAATATTTCATGTTAGTCCAAGATCTAAAAAATATACATTAAAAATTGAATGATTAATTAAATACAGAAATAACGACCTAGTATCCATACCTGGGTGGGTAGAACCACAAGTAAATTAGTTAAAACGATACCTATTTGTACCCTGATAGAAATATACCTAAGAAGAACCGTACGTTGCGGTGACAGATTCAGAACCACTTATTCAACGTAATTATCATGGTCAAACTTGTTAAAGGTCAATTTATCATTTTTGAATCTATGTCATTTCGCAAGGTGTTATGGCCGAGGAGGTCGAGGACGGTCCATCTAGTCCACATATACTATAGTATCATTTTAATACGACATTGCGGCCACCCTTTGGTTGCTATAAATCACATACCTACCCTTTTATAAAAATTAAATACTTACACGTTTTTCATTGACTTGACCGGAAATCGAATCGGCTCTCGATACAAGAAGTAGACGACCTTCTAGTATATTTCGGGGATTATCTCAATGCGATTAAAGAATAAAAGCAAATACTTCTTTATAAGATTTTTATTCAATATAGTTAGAATACAATGACTACGAAGCACTGAACAATTCCGACTTTTGGTGATAAAAAAAAAATATTTCCTCTTGTTCACTTTCTTTAGAAGTGTATAGTGTCGGCTCTGGTCGTTATAACTTTACCTGCAAGAATGGCACATATTAACGTGGAGCACACAAATACACAAGCATTGCATGTTTACACATTGCACATAGAAGGAATAATCACAGGTAATTACAAAAATAGTTATTCATACTAATTATTTATAGAAGGAATAATCACAGGTAATTACCAAAATAGTTATTCATACTAATTATTTTGTGCAATAGAGAATATTTGTATTGTATTGAAATATTTTTTCCATGCTAATGTAGAATACAAAAACGAAATAGCTGCAAATTTATCTATAAACTTATAACTAAACTTAAACTCACCTTATGTGAGATATGTGAGTGAATATTGTTGGTACTGCATCTCTATGTAATATTTTTGTTTGGTATCCTGCTCGATAGAAAGCAAGATACATCGAAATGTAATTAGCACAGACTTAAATAAGGAGAAGGCGTCCTTCAGAAGAGAGAATTATCTCGTTTCATGGTCTGAATCTAATTGTTTCTTAATTTCTTGTTTCGTAAATTAGGATATTTAGGAAATCTGGAAAATACAATATCTTTATGTAATCTTCATCCAAATCGGAAACAGGTCGAAAAATAAATTAAACGTGAATAGAATAACGCAACATGTAGATGTTACATTCAAACATAATATTATGTTATCGATATCAAAGGACAACACTACTTATAATACTTTGGGTACATGATCTGTCAAAGCTGATTAACGTAAAATGTGAAATCAATTATTTGTACAAATGTGACGGCTTTGCTGAAAATATGCGTCTGCATCGTGTTTAGGGCTCAATAAACTTTACAAAAACCAGACCAGGTAATGTATTTCTTGCACACAAACATGTATTATGTGGTCGATAACTTACCCATGGTGAGACATTGTTTGATCGTTCTCCATTATAACACCCATTCTACTCTCACAACCAATAGCTACGCAAGCCATGGTTCATAATGAATAACTATTTCACAGATTGTTTATATAAAAAGTTAAAATAATGTCCCAAAACACCAAAAAACTAACGGCAGGTTTGGTATCCAGCTGACTACCACAACATCTCAAAACGGTAAACACTGACGTTCTAGACAGCGGTGTTTGTCTATGTTTGTTTCTTTTTTCCACAGAGATTGTTGCCATAGGGAAGAAAGAGAGCTGTGATAGTTTGATCGTCACTCTAAAATATTATCCGTCTATTCTATACAAGGTCTTTGGTTCTGATTGATCGTTTGATGAACTGTACAGGGTTTTTTCGTTTACAGATTGATACTTTTAACTTTACCTTATTTTGTACTCTTATCTTCTTAGTTAAGTACCTGTTATTTTTATATAACTTCCCTGATATACTCCTACAAAGAAAAAATATGGAAGTAGTAATGGCCTGTATGGAAGTAGTATGATGTTTTATTTCCTTTTGTGAATCCTCCCACTGAGAAGCACAAACTCCCTCAATGAACTGGAGGGGACATAGAGCTTACTCCTGTCAACGTACTGTTTCAGTGCTGGTTGGTTGGGCTGGTAGCTTGGGGTTAATGGCGTAACATGTCTTCTGAATCTGAAGCAAGGTATCATTTTAGTTTTTCATACCATCAGGTGGTTTCTTAGTAATAAACAAAAATTACTGAGAACGCGAGTTGCGAGCGATATGCGGACAGCATGTTACGGAGACCAGTGTAGGATTACCCTGTAGATATGTAAATGAAATAATAATATTTCAAAAATATGAAATGTTCCAATTGCCTCTTTTCATAACCTGTAAACACGACTTATGTGTAATATAAAACAGACCTCTTGTGTCAATGTATTTTTTTAAGCTAGCAATATTAAAGTAAGATGGCTGCTGCTGTGTGATGTTTGTGGTGATGTTATTCTGTTTATAATATCGAATTGTTGTGGTTTTTCTAGTGAATTTCAACAACAATGGGTAAGTCTTCTTTTCATTACACTTCTACCTTTCTTATTATGTATAAAAAATTGTAGGAAGCTGTTGTTTACTTATTGTTTTTCGGTGGGAGACATCAGATGTTGAGCTGGTTGAGAATCTTGACTATTTTTCGTGTTACGTTTTCTCGTTAATTTTCTTTAATTTGTTGAAGTATTCGCTTTTATTTACTATTATGAATCTTAAGTTTGATTGAGAAATTCGATTACTTCATAAACTTCTCACTGACTGTAGGGCTAGGTACTTATTTTTTTTTGTTTTATCTAACAGTCTTGGGGCTTTAGGAATGCAACGTTTATCAGGGAACGATTCCGGATAAATATTGTATTGTTAAATTGTTCCAAATTTCAAATAAATGGCTAAAAGGCGTAATTTTATGCACATATATAACCAGTAAATTGTCGTTTTCTCTTATCTAGAACTTTTTATATCAGTTTTTGTCATGTTGGGTACCTATTAGTTATAGAAATCTTACTCTCTTATTTAATGTTTCCTGGTAAGTGTTACAGCTGCTAAATAGAGCATTTCAGTATTGGGAGAATTATGTTTCATATTGTATAATAAATAACATTAATAATACCTAAATATATTTTTATGATATTTGTAATATAATGTTGCTATCAAAAGTGAAATAGGTATACCTATTAGTACTTTATCACATAATAATATTAATAAAAGGGGATTCCCTATAATTATTAATATGATTATGTATTGAAGTCTATTATGTTTACATTGTATTAAATAATGTAATATTATAAAAATAAGAGATAACAAAAACACCCCTCATTCTTGCACTTGAGTTGATATGATATACACATGAAGCCGACTTTCCAGTGAGAGTTGGTAGACAAAATATTCTACTAATATAATCAATATCATTTCTGCAAAAGGACTTAAAACACTATCCAGTCAAGTAAAAAAACCATGGAATTAATTTATCTGCTTAAAATTCCAGTTGTGTTGAAGGAGTAAAAAACCTAAATTTTGAAATGAAGGTGCATAAAGTTTCCCTCAGCAAATTTCTTCCTGATTACACTTAGGGTAGTAATAATAAACTAACCTCAGCTGAGACTGCCCTCAAGACTGCTCAAGTCTCTGTTTTTACATAAGAATGTCACAATGACATGATCTTGAGGGCAGTCTCAAAACTGAGATTAGTTTATTATTACCGCCCTTAGTTCCAAGCCTTATCTCTAGATGGCAGTTGTAGCAATGTTTTATGATTAGATTTATTACTTACTTAGAAGGTAAATATGTTGTAGGTATTTTAGATTACAAACAAGAGGGCCATGGGTATTTCATACTCTATATTATAGAGAAAACAGAGTAATATAGAGTCTATATTATGTAAATAATAAAGGTACCTAGTAGTTTATAAATATTAACTCCTATATGCCTATCAGGAGGGTAGTAAAGCATCTAGGGCTTGGCACTGCTATTTTACTAGACTATTACAAGAGTGCAAAGACTTAAGTTTTTACAGCAAACCATAATATAACAGATAACAGGCTCCATGGTACAGTGGTTGAGTTTTTTGCTCACGATCCGGAGGTCCCGGGTTCGAATCCCGGTGGGGACAAATCACAAAAATCATTTTGTTCCTAGTTTGGTTAGGACATTACAGGTTAATCACCTGATTGTCCAAAAGTAAGATGATCCTTGCTTCGGAAGGCACGTTAAGCCGTTGGTCCTGGTTACTACTTACTGATGTATTGTATGTAGTGTCAGGGACCTCAATAATAACCCTGACACCAGGGTTGATGGGGTTGGTAGTCCACCTCACAACCCACACGATAGATAAAGAAGAATATAACAGATTATATGACATGTCAGCTATGTCCTAGGTACCTACCATGTATGCCTTTCCGCCATTTATTACCTACAATTTTTTTTAGGTATGTTAATGAGTTTATATTTAGGTTATTATACAAATAACAACAATTTTTAAGTTTTTCAAACCAAAATATAAAAATCCACGCAACAATACAATCCTAATATCCAACCTCACATAAACTCATCTTAATATCCTCATTTGAAATAAATCTTCGAATCCAATTTGGACTCCCATTTTGTGGGTGCCTTGCGCGCGCGCATTCGTTATACGCCATGTTTCATTTGAGGTGTCAAAAATAAGCTCTTATAACTGGTTAAAGGCGCTTACAGTACGAGTTGAGCGCCTGATTCCGAGAACTGATCGACATTGAGATGGGTCATTCTGTAATAACAATAGCGGGTGGGTTAGGGTTGAAACTACGGAACTTAGTCTTAAGTGTTTTTTTCTCGTTCTGAGTTTTATAGACCGTATGAGACAAGAATTTATTATTTATTAAAGCGTTTCCCGTGCTTCGGAAGGCATGTTAAGCCGTTGGTCCCGGTTACTACTTACTGATGTAGGCAAGTAGTCGTTACATGAGCCTTGTCAGGGGCCTTTGGCGGCTCAATAATAACCCTGACACCAGGGTTGATGAGATTGGTAATTCACCTCACAACCCACACGGTGGCGCAGCGGTTAATGCGCTCGGTCTGCGATTGTTGAAGTAAAGCAACTTTCGCAAAGGCCGGTCAAAGGATGGGTGACCACAAAAAAAAAAGTTTTCATCTCGAGCTCCTCCGTGCTTCGGAAGGTACGTTAATCCGTTGGTCCCGGCTGCATTAGCAGTCGTTAATAACCATCAATCGCACTGGGCCCGCGTGATGGTTTAAGGCCCGATCTCCCTATCCATCCATAGGGAAGGCCCGTGCCCCAGCAGTGGGGACGTTAATTGGCTGGTGATGATGATCTGGGTACAGTTTTTTCCTCATCCGTTACTACAGTCCAGCCTACTTTGGTAATGAATGGTAGGAAACGACACGCATGCGTCATAAGTTGCTAATTATAATGCGTACACGCGAAAACGTCACGTCACATGACTCCTTCACAGTTTTATGAATGAATAATTACATTTGTTTGTTTTCCTTTCTGAGCACTAACTGACCTAATAACAATAATCTATTGTAGGATTTCGCGGAACGGATTTTGAACTCTATGCTGTGAAACAATAAATATATAATCATCATCACCAGCCCATTAACGTCCCCACTGCTCGGGCACGGGCCTTCCCTATGGACGGAAAATATAAATAAATATATATCACCTAAATATATAATACCTCCTTGTCGTATCCGACAACGGCGAACTCACTCTCTTCTCTCGTGCAAACGAATGTGAAGGACTGGCAAAGCCAAACTTTATTTTGAACACCCGGTCACATTGAAGGCAGAATAGCTGTCCATCCGAGTTGAAAGTGAAGCTATAGAAGGGTGGAAACAATTATACTATTTAAGAAACTATTTATTAGAAGAATGCATTACACAAGTTATTTTTCTGACGTTGCACGTGGGAAGCCATTTTAAGAGGGTCGTGAGGGGTCTGCACGGCAAACTCGCCACCAATACACACAGCGATTGCGATCTACTGTAGATAAACGTCGTACGGCCATTGGTCGAAGCCCTCAATTTAATTTGCGCGACGCGCGCTGCGTTTCCGTGCCGCGAGGGCTGGTAGTATTGTACTTGGGGGTTTGTATTTTTAGCTGCTGCCTTTCCTCTGTCTATTCACTCTAGGAAAGTACCTTTACTAGAAGACGCTCAATGCTATTTAGTAGGTAGATGAACGTAAGTCTGACTATACGTACCTCTGATGGCCCAGATCCGAGAACGTGTGGCTTGCATCGTCATAATGTCACTCCATACTAGTGTATCCCTGCTCGGGCTGTAACCACTGAATTCATGAGTTTGGATCATAGATAATATTGATGTCACATGCTTCCACGATTTGTGCTCGGTTAATAGCAATAAGCTCGCCCTCTATAACATGGGACTTAAATATAACGAGTGCCCCAGTACAGGCGTTAGGTACAAGATGTTATGTTGTTTTTGTTATGTGTAGATGAACGTAGTCAACCTTAGTTTGAATCGTCACATTTAATCACGTGACATTTCAATCAAACTTAAGCCAATTTTCATAATTAATAATTTCCAATATTGGACAGCCCTACGCTTCTTTTACTTTTTCTCCGGCGCAGCCGACACCTCGCGACAATGGTCGTGCCCTTCGAACGCTGAAACCATGTCGAATCTAACTTTCTTGCTTACAGACTACGACTTTTGAGCCTTTCATGGTTCATAGACTTATTTTTATTTGTCGTTGGTCTGTGTAATATTTCATCTCATTGTAAGTGACAATGTGGCCTAAGATAGTAACATTCAAGTATAACTCACTTTAGCTTTAAATAGAATAGGCAGGGAGAAAGCATTGGAGCTTACAAAATAATTAGCGCTGATTTTTTTTATAAAATTTATAAAAACCCCTTTTTTCTTAACCCCTTGCACCCTTGACCACTATGGCAAAACTATGCCAAATATATCAACATCATCTTCTTGATTTTCACCACTTGAAGTGTTAAGTAATTATAACATAATGACGCTGTATTCTGTATTTCATAATGACATATCACTTTCTAAATGTATTGTTATTTGAATACCATTCTTATATAATTTTTCCGTCCTTGGTCCTACGACAATGCCATCCGCCTCCGCGTCACAATGCTTGATGCTTCCATTGTTGCATTCAGAACGTACCTCCCGCACCAATGACGACTATGAATTTTATTCAGGTATTCGAACGCCCCTAACGCTTATAAACGCGTGTTCCAAAAAAGTAATTCATGTAGAACGTTCAATTTAAATTTCGTATTAAAAATAAGTATTAACATAATTTTGAAGAAGCTAATTTCTATTGAATGGTACAATATAATATCAGGATGGATAGGGCATTTAATGCCCAGAGAATCAACTTTATATATGGAATGTTGGAAATAAACCGTGGATAAATTTTGATAACCTCGAGTTGTAATGCCGGCTATCATTCATCCCTAATGTCCTGCCTTCCATGACGAATCGAAAACTCGCTGTAATGCGCTCACGTATGAAACCACTTCCCAATCATTATGTTACTTTTATTTCTGTATTTTTACACCGAGGTCGATTTAATCACAATGCTCATCAACGTCAAACCACTCTGATGGATTCATTGATTTCAGATCATATCGATTTCGTATCGATCTTTTGTTGCCGCTAAAAGCCCACAAAACGATGATCTGTTGCCGTATCTATATTCGGCTGATGCGTCTAATAACCAGACGTTTCAAAATAGATTTTATCGATAAAATATTTTGAATTTCATTCGAATGACAATGCAGAGAAAGTTGAATCTTATCCAAATTTTTGAGACGTTAGTATACGCTCTATAATAATTACATCAGGAATTCTTACGAGTATTTTCAGTTGGAACTACGAGCCGCGTTTGTTTACAAGTCGACGACCCGAGCAGAAAATACTAAGGCGTATTGTTATAAGTACAACAGTTTACAATCTAGGGCATTACCCGTCTAAATTGAGGTATTTGTTTAACAACATCGCTTTGTTTAGCTTTAACAATGTATCGCATTCCGATGGATTTCCTTACTGCAGACTCGGTCAACACTTGGCTTGGTAAATATTAAATGTTGGCTGTACAGCGGCTGCTTAGTGAATCAGTTGCGTCAGTCGCCGTTTTCTTTCTCCCTTTTCGCTCAATCTTACAAACTAGACCTCAGCGCTCCCCATTTGTCCGGCCAAGTAGTTAAATAGTTGCGGCAAATCTAGAATAAGTCACGTCAAAACAAAACTTAATAATAAATCTATCACACTAGATAGAGCACGTGATCCCGTAGTCGACTTGCCCGGAATAATAGGTACCCAACTACCGTGAAGCAATCATAGCCTTTTCCTTTTAATTCCGTGATTAAATTAGAACGAAACGCATTAAACTTCACACTGTAATTTAGTTAGAAAAGCCCTTTAGATCTAGCTTTAGATTTACGTTAGTTCGTACAAATTACGCCTACTGATTCTGGCGGCCGATGTTGTTCTTAACTGTGAAGGCCATCGATTTGAATTTTAATGTGGTCTATGCAGGACTCAAGTAGGCGGGTACAAGGTGCAGACACTTGCCACAGATCCTGTGATATTTGTGGACCTACATTCGCACAATACCCCTTTTTCAACAAACATGCTAGGTAAAAGTTCCTTTCGTTAAATGATTCTTACTCAAAAATTTTCCTTTTGCAGGACTTTGACTTTTATTTCTTTTTTTTTTATTTTTATAACACCACCATTTTGTACAAACACATGGTCGCAATAAAACATTTCTATTCCTAGATTTTTGTGCCTTACTAAATAGCATCTAAAATCTCCGCGAATATGAGATATAATAAAAAAAAGGAAGTCTGTGCTGTGTATGTTCGCCACTGAATGGATTTATATCAAATTTTTACGCTAATGATCTGCATTTCTCTGAGAATAAGAACTGAGTTGAGTCGTTAGTGTAGTTATGTCTCCTTACGACCCGGATTTCCAGACACAATTTACAAAAAAAAACGTTAATTTTTTTAAATGACTTTGGGCTTTAAGATCACATAGAATGTTCCAATTCCAGTAGAGCTGATAAAGTCCAGAGCCCCGAAGGTAATTGTACTTGATAATCAGGGTGGTATTAAATATCCTGTGCGTGGGATGTGTGAACGCATAGCGCACGTTGACGCTATTAGATTTGACTTGATGATTACATTATGGAGCTGGTTTTCATATCTGATGCGGTTAGGGTTACCATGGGACTTATTATGGTTTTAACAGGCGTGAAAAGGTTTCTGTTTTTATTTAAATGTTAATGGATTTTTGCTTAGTAGCATTCTTTAGGTGCATTCTATTGGTGGTGTGGTTCAGTGTAGCAGTGAGGGAAGATTACGAACAGCATCACGCTTGTATCCCCGAAGGGGATGGCAGAGGTGTATTCTAGTATATACACCCACTCTTCGCCAGCTATGCTTACGAGCGAGCCTATTTACCAAATATTCTAGAAACCACGTGATATCAATTATCTATGAGCCACTGACATAACAATGTTTTCTGTACTACTTAAAGCACGGAACCTGTCTTGAGACTGAGAAGATTATAATCTCCAGTGCACATAATATAAAGATAGGATCTCACACAAAAATACGTGGATTCGACCTCGTTAACCTTCCAAACATCTGTTGAAGCCAAGAAGGATGCAAGCATGTGCGATGGTAAGATAATCCAGTTATTTATTCACCGTACCCCTAATTAAACGAGGACTAAGCTCTAATGCCCACGGATTTGGTGGAATTTGGGGCTGCATTGAACTCGTTAAGCTCTTAACGATCTTTTTCCGTTTTGGTATTACTGGGTATAACTTACATGTTTTTATAGGGACCGATTTGTATTGCTTTCTGTTGGGATGATATTGCTTATTGCAATGGAAATCCTGCATGTTTTTCTTACTTGTTGCGCTCTTAAGCTGCGTGTTCACTGTACCCAAACCGGATCGTATAGATTTATCGTTTTGCATATTTTTTTAATTTACTATCTCCTGGAGTTTACAATTCGACGTACAGTCAATGACCAGGTTTGAGCACCATAGTTTAGGATGGATAGATTATGCATGTAGATGAGCTTTCGCTTTAATTAAATGGAAAGATTCCCTTTCATGACGGGTACAGAGTCCTGGTAGACCTTGAAAGAGATGGCGCGACTACTGACGCACTAATGGAAAGTCTTTGGCCAGCAGTGGGATCTTGTAGGCTAGATTAGACAGGATTTATCCGTTGCCAAGGGACGATAGCTTCCAAAGATAATGATGTTTTGGAAACAGACTGGGTGTGTCACTGCTATCGCCACTTTTCCTAGTAGTGTGTACTTGCACATGCACACACACACATAGACTCACGCGTATAGACGACATATTTATGATTGGGCAATGAAGGTACTATAGGAAAGAACACTAGGTTCTTTACATTTCATCTGAATTGTCTGACTACATACTTACAGTCGTTACATGAGCCATGTCAGGGGCCTTTGGCGGTTCAATAATAACCCTGACACCAGGGTGGATGAGGTTGGTACTCCACCTCACAACCCACACGAAGAAAATCTAAATTGTCTCATTTTTCACTTAAGACATAATTTTTGTTATCAGTTTGTAAGTGTATGCAAGTCTACTAAAAATCATAAACAGAATTGTACCCCAAGGAAGTTGCGAGACATTCCCAACACAAGTATAGTTCACTAGTTGTTAAATGCAATAAAGTAAAGTATCCCTTTTATTGGATTACTTAAAGGGAAGCCTCGATTTTATAATAGTTTAAATTTTTCTTAGAAATAAAAAAAAATTAATCATTTATTTATTAAGACTGCGCCAAGTTGATTTATAGTTGATTTCTGTAGACTGCTTTCACTAGTCTACAAATCTGCTCCCTACACCGCTTACTCTGAACCTGCTCCTATGTACGCTCAGCATAATGGTAACTTCTCTCAATAACGACTTTACCATCACGATCGAAGAGGCTAATATTTTATTTTTCTATATTAAAATGTAGCAAGCATATGGTGTTTTTATATTTTTGCATAAGATAGCTTCTGCAGTGTGTTATTATTGGTACGTGAATGAAGCTTGATGTCTGCAGTTTCACGTTACGTGTTCAGCGCAAGTGGCCGATTCTGTTATGCGTAGTTAGTATTATTTATATTGTGGCAGAAATAAGACTATTTAGAAAGCCTATGTCATAACGAGCGTCGTGTCGTTAGCGTTAGGCTCACGACCTGGAGGTCCGGGTTCGTTTCCCGATGGACATATCGAAATCACTTTCTAAGCCTGTCCTTTGTTTGGAAAAGACTTTGCAGGCTTGAATCACCTGATTGTCCGAAAAAGTAAGATAATTCGGAGAGCACGTTAAGCCGTTGGTCCCGGCTATTAGCCGTAAAAACACTCTACCAACCCGGAGTATGCTCAGACCCCCTCCGGTTGATTGAGGGGAGGCCTGTGCCTAGGCCTAGGCTGTTTGTGAATGTATGTTATGTCATAACATAACATAGCATTAAGCCTGTATCCCCGAAGGGGTGGGCAGGGGGTGTACTTGTATCAATAAAATTATTATTGTTATGTTTCCGCTCTTTCTTACATACATACATTACCTCTTCAAAGAACTAAATGCCTTTTAAAATCCAAATCCCATTGTATAACTGGAAATCCGGTTCGTACGAGGTTAAAAGGCATGAATAGGTCGTGAATAGTATCTTTCTGTAGGATTAAAAGGATGAAAAAAGCATCATCACCAAACGTACCTCACTAGATTTTTCTAAAGACAATTCTCACACGTAATTCCCTTGTACGGCGAAGCGTACCAGAATCCGGCCGCTGTTCACCGCACGACTATTGCCCGCAATTTGCCCGTACGTGCGAAGTGGGATTGCCCTCCTAATTGCAGCCCGCGCCTGCGCCGGCGCACACCAATTTATTTATGCAACACTAGTCGATACCTGCGGTTTTGCGCACATGGTTTCCACTGGCGTCTGTCAGTCGCCGCTGGATTTTTTATAATGTTTTTATAGCTTTTCTGTCATGTCCATATGGAGTTAAGTTCAAAATACATTTTGGGATCAACCAAGGTAATGGGGGCAATCACCTAATATCGCAATTTTGCTTATTTCAGCGCTTAGGTACACTTCTATCGTGTGAATGGTGAGGTGGATTACCAACCCCATCAACTCTGTGTGACATGACTTATGTAACGACTACTAACTTACGTCTGCAATGTCCTAACCAAACTAGGGATCACAAAGTGACTTTTTGATGTCCCCACCGGGATTCGAACCCTGGGCCTCCGGATCGTGAGCCCAACGCTCAACCACTGGACCACGGAGACCAAAGTCCCCGTGAAACGCAGGTACTTAGTTCATTATGGCGGTGGCTCTACCTCTGGCTACACCAATTGCGCATATAGCCGTAATGTTATTTCGATGTACAGTCCGTTACTAGGGCAGCAATTAAAGCAGGACTTGCAAAGTTATTCGAAATTGTTTTTGAGCTTGATTTTACGAGCTAATACAGTTTATAGCAGCTTTTACTGTTTATTATGATGAAGAGGATTCAGTTAGAAGTAAGAGATTTCTTTGTCATTTCATTAATCAGTAGTTCTATAATAATATGTATAGCACATAGACGACATATTTAAACAATGAAGTTTGGATTTTAAAGGGACATTCGATTTTACGACTTTATATGGAACTAGGGTCTGCCCGCGGCTTCCCTCGTGTTAAATTCGGGGTAACACGGATCCCCTTTCCTAATATACCAAAATTTTACTTCCTACCTACTGCGAAAAGTCCCATATAAAATTTTACCCTCTCAAATTTCCACAAAAATATGCCGGGCTCCGTGAGGTTGAGCGTTGTGCTCACGATCTGGAGGTCCCGGGTTCGAATCCCGGTGGGGAATTAACACAAAAATTACTTCGTGATCCCTAGTTTGATTAGAACATTACAGGCTGATCACCTGATTGCCTGAAAGTAAGATGATCCGTGCATCAAAAGGCACGTTAAGCCGTTGGTCAGGCACGTTAAGCCGTTGGTCAGGCACGTTAAGCCGTTGGTCCCGGTTATTACTTACTGAAGTAAGTAAGTAGTCGTTACATGCGTCATTTCAGGGGCCTTTGGCGGCTTAATAATAACCCTGACACCACATGATAGAAGAGGAATTTGATTTATGTACGAAGTATGATGTATGTTGCGAAGTACCAATACGTATACTCCTTACGTACGTATACTAAAGAGCTAAGAGGTCTGCCCCTGCTGCGCACCGCATGTACTTTTTATTATACTATTACAGCAGAATTCGTGCAGTCCCTTCTACGGGCTAGGTTTAACTATGGATATAATGGGGGTCAAATAGAGCAAAACCTTTTCAAACATTCATATCTTATAATGTCTCTATCCTTATCGGCATCTTGGTTTGACAGCCCATCGTTTCTTGCGAGTTGGATGCAAAATGTAGTTTGTCCATAAAAAAAACCGTTTCTTTTTCAATAGTTAAGTGTAAATGTGTAAGTAATGTGCGTGAGGGTGTCTGTAAATGTGTAGTGGGTGTGTGTGTAGGTGAATCGTTTTATCTGCCAATGTGGTACAGGGGGGTTAAAAAGACACATCGAAGCAATTCATCTAAGAAATCAATTTTGAAATTAAGTGCGCAATGCAAACAAATGTCAAATAGCAATATTGCTTTATTAGATGAATTGTTTCGATGTGACCATTTTAACCTCTCAGGACAGGAACAACCTGGTAACTTGTGTGTTCCCTTTTCTTAAAAGCTAGATTGAATAGGCATTTACTAGGTAAGAGTCCCCACCTTACGCTATATCTTCACTCAGGTGAGACTGTGGTCAAACGCGAAACTGAATGAAAAAAAGGAATGACTGAAGGTGCAACTTAAACACTAAAGCGTCCAATAAACAGCTCTGTCTGTACGCTTTTCTACGTAAAATAATTCTTCCAAGCGATCCAAACACTATACATGTAGGATCCGACAAAAACTAATTCTTTATTCCTAGAATACATCCATCCATTCCACCATGTTCAATCACACATGGTCATTGCTTCCCGCTTTCCATATTCGCAGTGTTTTATTGAAGCGATAGTCGTGTTCCTATTAGGGCTGACCAGGTTTGTTGAAACTCGCTTATACGGCATTAAAGGCGCCGACTGTGAGGATTGACTTCCAATAGAGGTCGTAGGTATAATAATATGTAAGGATTTGTGTGAAATTGTAAATGTTTCTTATTCCGGCAGGATATTTGTAGAAGTCTCGAAAACCTTTAAGGAACTATTCTTCCAGGTATCAGGAAGCGTCATAACTCTACAAGGTGTGACAATTACGCGAGGATGCACGGTGCCAAGAAGCGAAAGCCGTACAGGGTGATAGTGACACCGTAACGAAAACTTTGGGGGATTCAGGCCATGCTTCTGAGTTGATATCAAATGGAATTTCCTGACGGAAAACATGAAATATTGGGATTTATGTAAAGCTGCATGGAACCCAAAAAATAAAAACGACTGAAATTGTTAAAAACCATCAATGCAGATCGAGCAATGTGAACACTCGCTAGACTACGTATAGTTTTGATTAAACATTTCCGACAAGAAAAACATCTACCATCGTTTTTTATTACAAACAAGTAGACGTTCTAATTTTTTTCGATACGGTGTCACTAACAGCCTGTATAGAATAAGAAGAAATAAAAGGAATAGAATGCGTATTGCTTTGTGAATGTTTCTTAGAAATTGTATTACTTGCCCTTCATTTTATAACAATAGCCGTAATATGTGGCGATATTTTATTAGTCCAGACTTTAGTGTTTCCGTCGTACGCGCATTCAGCCGCTAGCCCTATAGTACTGTGGTTAAGGGCACACCATACAAGTTTTTTGTTGCAAACGAAATTACGGGCCGGGCGGCGCCGCGCGGGCGCACCGACTCGTCTTTTTGCCGCCGCGTCCAATTTTATTATTTTCATTTAACACCTGCGCGTTGGTAATCTCTGTTCGACGATCTCCCGAACGCTTAACTCTTTTTACGACCTTTTTGTTCAAGATTTATTGGACCGGAGGTTTGTCCGAAAAGTGTCGTTTAATTTTCCATGTCGCGTCGACAATCGATTATGTTCGCTCTTGATTAAAATTCTTTTTTATTGCGTTTAGAATCTCTTTATCCGATCGTGGTTTTGGAGGTGTATGTTAATCTGGATCATTGTTATTTATTGGGTTGGATTTTTAAATAAAAGCCAATTAGGAAAAACATATACATATTCACAAAAAACATATTCATCATCCGGACTCAGAGCTCTTATTATTACGATCCAATAAATATTTTTGTTGAACTAACCCTGTAAAGGTAATTGCACCACATAATATTACTAAGCCTTAAAATCATTTACTTACCCACCCCCTACATCCATTGATAACCGATTGTAAGTCAACCCACGTTAAGGACCGCTTAGCCGCCCATCCCTCTAGGTTCGGTCCACATTGGGCCATGATTGCAGTGTAGTATGCATCTAAACGGTAATTGCTACCGGCAGCCTGAGCCGGCGCCGCTCCGGCATTATACCAGCGGCTCTCAACCCACATCCACTCAGTATTCTCAGGTATCGATACTGTCCCATAATTTTGTGATTTCAGAAGCTTTCAAGGTTCTTAAATTATTGGGTCTAATATTGTGGTATTGCCGGAAAACCTGACTAACATATTTGAATACAATATCTAAATCTTCTAGTATTTCTTCTTCTTCTAATCCTATTATCCCCCTGTTGCGATGTAGGGTTCGAGCAACAGATTTCTATTCTTCGCGGTCTTTTGCAGCGTCTGTAGTAGTAGCTTGCTCCGTGTCGGTCAATCGAACGGCTCCAGATGTCTTTGGGCCGCCCCCTTTTGTGTTTTCCACGCTTGCTCCAGCTCGTCAGGTTGTAATCTAGGTGTTTAGAGGCTAATTAATTAAATTAAGTAGGATTTTTTTAGATTGCAGCATTGTTTACACTACATTTCGCTAATGATATCTCATAAGTATTAAGTAGAGGCACTAAGTAAAATAAGTGTGTTTTTTAATGTTTTTCCCCTTTTTCTCATTTACTTAATTTATCTTATTAAATTGTTTTATTCTTATGTAATTGTATTGTTGTTATTTAGTTTCTGAATAGAGAATTTATTTTTATTGGACGATCCACGTTAATAATATTCTCCAAAAGTATTATAATATAATATGGCTTCCTGTCATCAGTCGGATATCTTTACAATAATCAAATCTAATTTTATTTGCCGTAATCAACATATTTTACACGTAGTCAATAAGATGTGGGATATTGTATACAATAACGATATATTATTTCAGTAAAAAAGAAAACATATTCTTAATTAGACATTTGACAAGATATTTTAAAATAATGTGTTTTACCCAACAGAATATTGGGAATGTGAACTTTAGTCGCCGCTGCCTGATTTTAGTCCAAAAATAGCTCCATTCGAAATAGTCACAACTTAATTATTTTTATTTTTTTAATTACAGAATTCTAGCCTGTAGAGTTTAATTCAGAATGTAAAGTCGTTTAAAATTATACCTGTACTTACACAATTATCAACGCATGGCTAGTCAAAAGTCCAAAATCACCGAATCTAAATACTTAATCTTGGAAGGAACATTTTGAAAATATTTTCATATACATTTTACTTTTAAATTAATTAATAGGCTTAACAAATGTTAAAAGGTTTCTATGATTAACCGTATGAAAATGGAATTGTTTTCACACCTTACCTGCCTGTTCTTT
This sequence comes from Pectinophora gossypiella, assembly GCF_024362695.1. Lineage (NCBI taxonomy): Eukaryota > Metazoa > Arthropoda > Insecta > Lepidoptera > Gelechiidae > Pectinophora > Pectinophora gossypiella. Next base: position 14,823,736 of record NC_065419.1, read on the forward strand.
GATTATGGTATTTTACCGTGAAGGTGTATATATTAATAGTTTATATTCGAACTTTTCAGTTTAATTATTGAATAAAAGCTAGTGTTTTGATGTGTTAGTTTATTTTAATGGCATAGATAAACGTGGGATAATCTATTAAACCATCCAGACCCATCAGGATAAATATGACAAATACAAAAATATAGAATATAGTAAGAAGAAATTGGGCACAAAATTAAATGTCACACACAGGATAAAGAACAATTAAAGAGGTTGAAGGAGACAAAACTAGACAACTAGTTGACTATAGTAAAGACAAGGAATAAAAATAACCGTAAAAGGAATAGTTTCAGTTCTTGGTTTTCCAAAGGTAATCGGAGTAACTGCTTCAGAGACCCAATAATACCTAACACCATTATACCAGAAACCGTTGTCAAAAAATTAACTTGTGTATTGTATTTACTTATTTGTATATTAATTAAGGGAATATTCCGTAAAGTTTAATTTTTGATAATTGATTATTAATTACATAATTAGGTTATAATAAAATTATTAATATAATATTAATTTCGTTATCAGAAGTAAGGGTTCATAGAAGTTTAGTAATCGCATGTTTTGAATGTTAATTGAAAGGAACGTGGTTTCTAATACCTAATAGTTATTCTTATCGCGTAGTCTTTAATTAAATAACCACTAAGCTATTATCTGCCAATTTATATTACGTGTTCAGCGATAGATTCATACACCTTACTGCTGGTCGTGTCTTTAATCGAAAACGTAATAGGAATAATAAGATGATAAACTTAATCGAATCTAACATAAATATATAAACGCAAGTAATCTAAATGTAGTAAAATTATATTTATGCTTCCCATGGTACAATTTTATGACCTACGCTCCAAATACTATGTTTCAGAGATTAAAAGTTTTGACAGACCAAAAACTGCAGTTTTATTAATAGAAACGTGTTCTAAAATTGCTAAATATTGTTTATTAATATATATTGTGTAAAAAAATGTAAACGTAGTATACGTAGATTTAAGTTGGAAGTCAATTCGTTTACGATCGGAGAAAGTTAAAAGCATTTTAGTGTACAGAAACAAAGGAAGCTGCGTTTGATAACAAATAAACCGGTCTAACAACGTTGATTCTGCTAAACATTTAAATGATATTATTTAATAGAAATTCAATCGTCAAATATAATATAGTAAATTAATAGAATTTACGCACTTTACAAAATACACTGTCGATTCATGCAGCCTACTATCTTATTTCTGTTAATAATCAGTTTGTTAACCGTATCAAAAATGTACTAAATAAACAAATTGAAGCACATTTAATATCAACGAAGAAACGTTTAATATCAACAATATATAGTCAGATCCCTAATCAAACTTGTAATTTGGTCATTTCAGATAAGACAAGCTACTGTTAAATTGCGAAATCGTTTGATACCTGCCAGCAGCGTGATTCTAATATTATACCTGCGCCCGCGATTCGAATACGACCTCCAGATACAATAAAACTCCACGGGTTACAAAAAAAACGCGGCCCGATGGCGCCTGCGCGGACCTTTACACAAACTTATATTTAAGACCTCATAACTCTTATCCTTATACTTTTAGAGGATTGTTTTCTTCATTTAACGGCTTAAATAAAATTTGTTATCCTATAAATCATATTCGCCTGTTTGCCCTATGAACGCGTGTTTTTACACGAAGCATCTCATCAACAAAACGAATAAATGTTGTGTTTTTTTATGACAAATGGCTGACGGTTAAGGCGTTGTGCTCCTAATTTCTGTTGTCTTTGGTTCGCGTCCTGTATTATTATGGAGATTGGGGACTTAAGTCAGCCATATGGGACAGGGATTGTTTTTTTTATTATTTTGAGTTGGAGAACGCAAATTTTCATAATTGAAAGTGCTTGAATGAAATCTCAATTTTTACCTTAGATAAACTCTGTAATCAAAGGAACCAGTAACAACTTTTCACCACTTAGTGAACATGGGTCTCTCATTATACGTAGAAATACGTCTGTAGAAATGTTCCAAAAACTTATACTTAGTGATTTTTTAAATATTTTCACCTAAACCCTGCATAGAATACAAATAGTATCCGCATATTATGTTAAGCTCAATTATTCCGTCAACAGTAAACGTCAATAAACCAGCGTTTTAAGTAAACATTGTCTGAGCCAGAACTTCGAATTTATGGAAATTAGACTAAAACAAACATACTAGAGTGGGTTGTGAAAATAAATATCTGTAGGTACATTCTCTATGCGCGAGCGGAATTATGTTATATCTCTTTTGTCTGTGCTATGTTTATTAAAAATACAAAATAAGTTCTCACTCTTTAGAAAACAACAGTAGAAGAACTTTATTATTTTAATGAAGGTAGATACAGAGATTTGAAATAAAGAAAAGGCATTGAAAATGTTTTATCAAAAATAAAATCAAATTGCAATGTAAAGAGTAGTAAGAATCGAGCACTTAAATGATACCTATAAACAGGCGCCAATTAATTTGTGTTCTGGCTTCGGTGTAACTCAAATTAATATCATTCGCAGAATCATAAACATTTGCTCGACCCAAGCGTCGGTTCTATCAAAGCTAATGCTAAATACTATTTTTTTCCGCCCATCTATTAGACCCACGTTTTTTACCCTCACACATTCGTTATGCAAAATGTTCAAAATAATTAAAGGCACTAATCTCCGTTATTCAACACCAACAGGAAATGCCGCCGGTTCGATTTCCAAATGACACGAATTATGTATCTTAAAATATGCTAATTCTGTAGTTTCCGTAGATTTATAAAAGACTTAAACAAATATGTTGGGCGTTTGGTGAGAGCCCTTTATCGTCTCCGGATGTAGCGGCATGGTATTTTGAATTTATTCATCTAATAGTCATATAATTACTGATGATGATTTTTGTTTAATATACAAGAAATATGATTGGTGAGTCTCTTTGTTAACTCATAGTAAGTTTTTTTAGTTGGGAATGATGATTTATGTGTATTGCCTCGTATTGTTCGGTTGATGCATGCGTTGTTTGATTGACGTCCCGCTTGCTTCGTTAAGGCTCTCTTCAGGACGCAGGCCCTCCACGACTGTATTCCACTATATCATTGCCCACGTCTGGTCATAATACCGTCTCGTATTTTACGACGTGTGATATTTCTTGTGGTGGGCCTAATATTAGTAAGTCTTTTATAGCGTCGGGATCTTTTACAAGAGCTCAGGTGGGTTCTAAAGAACACGATCATAAGATTCGTTTTATAACGTTTTTTATATTTTAGTTTAATTTGCTATTAACTGTGAGTTACATGTATTAAAACAATTTCGTTCTTAAAATCTAAAAGTTATCATTTAATTATAGTATTTTTATGTTCGTAAACTATGATTGAACTTGTCTCGTATTTCCTATATAATGGA